>NW_006408523.1:32504998-32521127 GCF_000296735.1 Chrysochloris asiatica | reverse complement strand
GAAACCGACTCGACGGCACTTAACAACAACAAGAAGCTGTCTAAAGAAGGTATTTGAAATGAACAAATCATTGGTTTTGCAGAATTCTATCATGTGATCTCCTGCATAATTTCTATCACCAAGGCCATATTTTCCAACTACTGATCTTTCATCTTTGCTCCCAACCTTTGCATTCTAATCATCATTGATGATCAATACATCTTGATTCCATGTTTGATCAGTTTTAGATTGAAGACGTTGGTAGAATTCTTCTATTTCATCCTCACTGGCTTTAGTGGTTGGTGAGTAAATTTGAATAATAGTGGTATTGACTGGTGTTCCCTGTGGGTGCATGGATATTATCCTATCACAGATGGTGTTGCACCTCATGACTGCTCTGGATATATTCTTTTTGACAATGACAACACTCATCTTTCAGTTCATCGTATGTTCTTTTTGACAATGACACTACTCATCTGTCAGTTTGTAATACTGTGGTGGCTTGCACGTTGTTGTGAATCTGGAAGTTAATGCCTGGGTCATCCACTGTGGACAGGTTAGATGAGCTTCCTGGACTAGGAAGAAGTAGAGACGAACTTCTTCCAAATATTTAGTCACTGAAAACCTTAGTGTTTTTCTTCACAGAGAAACACTGTCAGATATAGTTTTGGAAATGAGCCCGTCAGGTTGGAAGGCACTCAAAATATGAGTGGGGAAGAGACATGAATGGAGTAAAGCCCATGGGAGTAATGCCTGCAATACTTTCATTTGATGATGATGCACAACTCAAAATGAAGAGAAACTGCTGTAAACATCCATTACTAATCAGAACATGGAATGTATGAAGCATGAATCTAAGAAAATTCAAAATTTTTTAAAATGAAATGGAACACATAAACATTGATTGATCTCTTAGGAATTAGTGAGCTGAAATGGACTGGTATTGGCCATTTTGAATATGATGACCACATGGCTTACTATGCCATGACAGATTGAAGAGGAATGGTGTTGCATTCATTGTCAAAAATAACATATCCAGATAAGTCATGAGGTACAACGCTGTCTGTGATAGGATAGTATCCATGTGCCTACAGGGAAGACCATTCAATACTACTGTTATTCAAATTTACATAGGAATTGGTATAATTGTTCAATTTCATCATCACCGGCTATATTGTTGGTGCATAAATTTGAATTAACTTGTCTTCTTCATAAGCATATGGATATAATCCTATAACAAACAGCTTTATACTTCAAGATCTTGATAAATTCTTTTTGGTGATGAATGTGATGTTATTCCTTTTCAATTTGTCATTCCTGGCATAGTAAATCATTTAATGTCTTCATTAAAAATTTTCAATACCAGTTCATTTCAGCTCACTAATGACTAGAATATCAGTCCCATTTCATTTTTGACAACTTCCAATTTTTCTAGATTTATGCTTTGTACATCCCATATTCTGATTATGATGGATTTTTAAAGCTGCTTCTTATCATCTTGAGTTGTGCCCCTTCTGACAATGAAGGTCCTGAAAATTGTACACCATTCATGTCATCATGATCAATTCTACTTTGAGGAGGCAGCTCTTCCCCAGTTGAATTTTGAGTGTCCTTCAATCTGAGGGCCTCATCTTCTAGCACTATACCTGAAAATATTCTTGTATTCTTAATCATGTTTCTATATTAAATATTCTGGTGATGATAGTGTTCTATTTCTCATAATAAACTTTTCAGTGGCTTTTCATTCAGAATTAGTCTGCCTCTCTTTTTTCCTAGCCTTCTTAGTCTGAAAATTCAGTTGATATCTGTTTACTGTGATTGTGCTGTGCTGGTGGCATAGCTCCCAGCATCCCAGTCACGTACGAGTCAGTTAGTGGTGTAAACTTAGTTTTAGGGAATTTATATCCTTTACCATCATTATTTACACTCCTGGTATGGCACTGTAAGATCTGCACTGGACTGTGAACCACAACTTCTGCATTTCAAACCTACCAGCTGCTCCTTGGAAACTCCACAGAGAGTCGTTATAAGTCAGAACCGACTTGAGGGCACTTAACAACAACCATCATTATTTAAGTTAGACCAGATGAATAGTAATGATCTATTTGGAGCCTCAGATTCTTTGTGTTATGTTTGAATTAAAATAATAACTAGCCAGTGGCTTATGAGAATCCCAGTAGAGTGATTAACATGAAAACAGAATTATTAGAAGGTTTTACAAAATTATGTCACTGAATTTTTTTCCCCACTTCAGTGTGTAACATGTGAGGAGATAACCCAAGACTAACCTTTCTTGGAATATATTTACTTAGTTAAAGGAAAGTCAAATTAAATAAAAGTAATGTATAAAAGTTTTTATAAATGAAATAGGATAATTTAATTTTCTGTTTCTATGATCCAATTGACTTCGATTATTGAAGTAGTTTCTCAACTGTACCCTTCCTTTGATTA
This sequence comes from Chrysochloris asiatica, assembly GCF_000296735.1. Classification (NCBI taxonomy): domain Eukaryota; kingdom Metazoa; phylum Chordata; class Mammalia; order Afrosoricida; family Chrysochloridae; genus Chrysochloris; species Chrysochloris asiatica. The sequence goes on along the minus strand of NW_006408523.1, from coordinate 32,518,697 downwards.
ATATATCTCATGGTAATAGAATTATTTTAATCACAAATGAAGAGATAGTATAAAAGTTAAATGTTGTGTGATCATAATACTTTTTTATTTAAAAAAATCAACTATATTCTGTGATATATCTTAATTTTTCATATTGCTCTGTGTTAGTCCTGCATTTTTACATGCAAGTACTCTGTTAAGACATTAAAAATAGTAATGTGGGTATGTAATTCTCTGCCATTGGCATCAATTGCTCTTATGCAAGAAATATGTTTCTTTTATTTTAAAAATTCAGCAACTATAACACTTACTAATGTTAATTTTCAATGAGGAATATTCTCAAGCACAGCTAACCGCCATTCTGATGTGGTGTATGTTCTTTCTTGGAGTTTCAGATCAGATTTTGAGAATCACAAATCTATTAACATTTGTTGAACAAAACAAGGTGTTGACTTTTAACTCAAGTAAATAAGGGTTGGATATAGACTCCGGTATTTAACATCAAAATGGTCCTGAGTAGATTATCAAAACCCCGTTCTTGGATCTTCTTATGAAAATGGGGATAAATATGTCAAAATATATAAATATATTCTGAATTAATTTAAAATAACAGACATATATTAAGTGCTCAAAGATGTGACTTACGAATATTGCTTAATTTTTTACTATATGTGAAATATAATTGGTATGAAAAATATAAAGAAACTACTAAAAAATGGGATTCTTGAAATAGACATAGAATCTATCAATATAATTATTTTTCCAGAGAGACTTAGACTTCTATAGAGAGATTGAAATAATGTTTTCTTCCACATGATTATAGAAATAACAATTACATTTTTTTTCTTGCCCAAGGATTTCTATTACCACTTTATTTAACATTATATACATTATTGCCACTATCAACAATGATGGTAAATATGTACTAAGTGTAAGTCAAAAAGCATTACTAAAAAATCATACAAACTTTAAAAATCAAAATGTGATGCTCTGGTTTCCAGACATCTAGGTCTACATACTATGAAGGCAGTGTTTCCCTCTCTCTAACCCTTCCCTGAAGAATTCTATGCTCCACTCTTCAATTTACAAATCATCAAAACAGAAGTTTTGGCAGACTGGAGGGACTCAATTCATGTTCCTTTTGAATGTTCTGAGTTTGGGGGAATAGAAAAATCTGATGAGGCAAGATGAGGGTTTCAGCGTTGACAGGGAAAGATTTCCCAGTGAGATTCTCCTAGGGCAGCCTTTGTTACACTTGCAGAGCGAACAAGGGCATTGTTCTGTTAGAAACAATTCCTCATTGCAACTTTCCTGGCTGTCTCACCAATGTAGTTTTCTTAAATTATCTTCAGAATAAGCCCCCATGACTGTCCTGTGTCCTTTGAAGAAAAAAAAAAAAAAAAAATCTAATCCAAAAAGCTGCTGACTTCTCTGTCTTGGATTTATTTTATTATTTTTTTTAAGCTACTATTTTGATTGCATTTTTTAAAGGCACTATAACAAAACCAAGGAAAGTATATTACTACGAGAACTTATCTGCAGCCATCTACTGATTGTAGATACATGTTTAAACATGTCTTATTGGGAATAAATCCACGCATGCATGAACTGGATCTCTAGAAGAAGCAATTTTTTATTTCATTTTGTATATATTCTAAAATTGTCTAATTTTCACAATAGTTTCAAGAGGTTAGTATATTTTTGCAAATAAGGGAACTGAGGTTCAGGCTGAGGGAAAAAAGAAAGTAATTTGCAAGACCATGGTCTTCAGACTTTGTAATCCTAATTGGAACAGAAACTATGCAACTATGAATTATTTTAAAAACCACAGACACACACTGTACACATATACCTCTTGTTATATGATACAGAGTGACTAGACCTTAGGAAAAAGATACCACGGTACCCGTTTTATTCTCATTTTATTGAGCTTTCAACAGCTGCCATTCATGGATGAGCTTCAGAAATATTATACTTAGTGAAATAAGTCTAGCACAGAGATCAAATATTGTGTATGTCCACAAAATACAAATTTACAGAGACAGAAAATAGATTAGTGATTGGCTGTGGTGGAGGTGGACCCTGAATCAGTGCAAAGGACCTGAGAGATCTTACTTACTGAGGGTTGGGGTAGATGGGGGGAGTGTGTGTAAAAATGTTCCAAAATAGTGAATCTTATTATATGTAAAACATACCCAAATAAAGTTGTTTAAAGAAAGATGTCCTGTCTTCCAAATCACCCATCAAGCATTCATTATTAGAAATAACAATTATATTTCTTCTTAGCACAACCTATCCACACTTCTCATGATGTAACAACTCACAGTGTCTTAAATATAAACAAAACAAAGCCCACTTCCATCAATTTTGTTCCAACTCAGAGTGATCTCATAGCCTAAAAAATGGAATTCCAAAGTAGGATGAATCCATGCCATGTTAACTATATTTCATAATTCATTAATTTATACCCAACCATTATCAAGAAATGCTCTAAATATACAACACATCAGTAACACTAGAAATCAGCAGGTAGCCTAGACCTAAGTACAGTTCCAGAACATAGAACCACTTTTTTTCTATTTTATACTCCCATTAGAATGCAGAGCTTGAAGTTGAGTTGACATGAATTCTTATTTTGCTGCCTTCATTCTATTTAGTTATAGAGAAGTCACTTGGCATGCCTATTCTAGAAAGACAGAATAATACAGACTTAGACCTGCAATTTGAAGACATCAGAGATATTCAATACTTGTTGAATGAATTAATAATAAGATGAATGAAAACCATCATAAATGACTGCAGGCTCAGCTGGTCTTATCAGTTTACTAGGACTGCATTCAAACGCAGCACTAGTGTGAAAGTGAAGGCATTTATATAGAATGTGATAGAATGGTTCACTGCATAATAATTTACACAGATGACAACAGTATCCCATAGAAATGGTTTCTAAAAGGTAGTTTCAAAAAGTTCATGGAAGAATGTAATTAAAAGATAATATAATATTTCCATGAATTTTTTGAAGATCCCTCATATTTCTGTTTCCTAGTAAAGCATTCAGTACATCTCTCTCATTGTTCATTTTTAATATTAGTTCTTTTTAATATCACACTAGCTGCTAGTTCAATTACAAAAGTTCTGTTTTAATATAGCATATGTTTTATTTTCCTATATACTGTAATACAAAGGCATAAATAATTTTGGCATTAATACAAAACATTTATTGAGCCTTACTGTGGGCAATGCTTATATGTGACGGGTGCTTAACAATGATGGATTTGATCCCACAGGAAGTTAATTAAGTTATTCAAGGTACTGGGTTTCTATTTGGAAAGTTTCCCTAAAAGCTATCTTGTAATAGCTAATTGTGCTTCTTTTTTACATTATTTGACAGCCATGCTGATGTTTATTCTGTACCTGGTTTCTCACCACATATATCACAATAATAATTTTTATGACTTATAGCCAGTGTATCTTATAATTGCTAGTAGGAAGAGACAGCATTCTTGTGAGGAGAAAAAACCATGTTTTTTAGAGAAATAAGTTCAAGTTACTTCTACATTAATATTTTGGGAAATAGGCTAGGATATGATTGATTTATCTAACAGTGTGGTTATAAGGCAGATTTGAGAATAGCAGCAAGTCATGTGCAATACTGCAAAATGAAACTTCCTTTTTCTGACAAAGTAGTCTACCGAGTTCAGAATATTTCAGAACTTAGATCTTTCTTAACTTCTGGACTTATTTTGGCTAAAAGGATACCTCTAGTCCTGCTTTATAATATTGGAAATATACTCTATAAGTAGTGTGGGAAATACTGAGACAAAGTTCTAGGAAAGTAAACACTTGGAGAAATGAGTTCTTCAATCAGTAGCAATGACAGCTGCAGCGCTAAATATTCACTTAGTGTAGAGACTCAACTCCATAAGTCAAGTAAAGAAAGCTAAACTCTGTACAGCTGTTCCCTAATTTCTTTACATCTAGGGGGAAAAAATGCTTGTTTTAAAGAATTTTCACTTAAATTGAAAATGTACATGAACAAAAATGTATATGAAACAACATGGAACTCAGTTTTCTGCTTATTCTACATATGCTGTTACTGCTGTGTATCTTGGAGTCTGTTCTGACTCATAACAACCTCGTATAGGTTGTCTGAGAGTGGCTGGTGAGGTTGAACTGCTGACCTTGTGGTTACTAGTCCAGACTTTACCCTCTGACACCACACCAGGGTTCATTAATATACAATTGTATTTTATTTCATTAACATGTTTCTGTTGGCATTTTTATTGCTTCTAATTTTGAAATGATTGTAAAAATGAAAAATAATTCTTGTATATGATATTGAAAATGCTAAAGGACTGTCAAGGAACCTAGGGATAGTAGCTGATAAGTGACAAGGTACCCTACCCACACCCAGCAAGTTGAAATCTAACTCTGATCTTCCTAAATTGAGAAATTAATTTCCTATTCATTGAAACCACCCATTTGAGCTATTTCTGATATAGCAGCACTAGATAACTAAGACATTTGACTACACTATTAGCCCATTACACATCCCTGAATCTTAGCTGACTCTTTTTTATAGCACTTGTCACCCTCCTTGGAATCCTGGTGGGCACTGTGGGTTAATATGCTGGATGGTGAACTCAGTTTGGACCGCAAGGTTTTCAATTCAATCTCACCAGGTGCTCCTCGGAAACCCTATACAGGGTCGCTCTGGGCCACACTCGACTTCACAGCATTTAACAATAACAACAATCATTGTTCAATATTGCATTTACTTTATTTGTCTATTTTCTATTATATATCTCTATTATAAAGGAAACTCACCAAGGAGAGATACTATCAGATATTATTCTTGTTTTATCCCATAATGGTGCCTAGATCGATGTTTGGTAGCATGAGCGCTTGTTGAATTCATGAAAAATGCATAAATATATTTCAATTTCACCTGTTTCCAAAATGCTGGATTTAGCCTGTAGCCTGTTGTTTTTGTTAAGTGCTGTTGAGTCAGTTCTGACCCATAGTGACCCTGAACAGGGTTTCCGAGGTTGTAAATCCTTATGGGAGCAGAAAGTCTCATCTTTCTCCCGCGGAGCAGCTGGTAGTTTCGAACTGCTGACGTTGTGGTTCACAGCCCAATTCGTAACCACTACGCTACCAGAGGTCCTTAGCCTCTAGCTTAGTATTAGCAAAAAGAAAAATGAAAAAAAATGAAATCATTGCTGTAGAGTTGATGTTGACTCATAGCAATGATACAGGATAGAATAGAACGTGCCCCTTAGTGTTTCCAAAGCTGTAAAGCTTTATGTAAGCTGACTGGCGCATTATTCTCCCATGGAGTGCAGGCTGGGTTCTAACAGCAGAGTGCATAACCACTGGACTCTGTAGCTCAATATTACAAAACTTCAATTCCAATAAAAATACAAAATATGAAATCTTGAAATTAAGTTGCCACTTTAAGATTCCAGTTTGTACAAAGACTAAGAAATTCAAATCTCATGTACATTTTGTTTCCTTATTCACATTGAACTATTTTTCATTCCCCTAATTCAAATCTGAACACTTATACAGGGTCACTATAGGTCAGAACCAACTCAATGGTAATTAACAACAACAACGATAGTATTCTAAAAGAAATCCACAATGCTTTTAAACGAATGCAATTTTGAGCTATTTTATTTCTTGTAGTCATTGAAATAATAGTTAAAGTCAATTCATGCCAGAATCTTTCTTTAGGGAACTTCTCCCCCACCTTCAAATCTTCTTGTATATAACCTCATTTGCTATTGTTCCTTACTGCTCCAGGAAATTGTACAGTTTATCTCCATATTAATATTTTTCAGCTTTAATTCTGTTTTTCAATTCCTTTTAGAATGTGAAGAGATTCTTTCTAAATTTATCTATCTTATATAGCTGTGTTAATTTAAGATTCAACATAAATAATAATCAGTTCATAAATGTGAATGACTTTTTTTCAGTGTGTTATTTTAGGTTATGAGAGAGGAGACATCTGGATAGAATTCAGCTGAATCAATTTTAAGCATCACATTCCCAAAGTTATGAGTGTGATTCCCTTATTCATTTGGTGTTAAAAATGTACCCCTGTGTGCTGTTATGGAAGACAAAGTACTGGGGTCCGTGATATCCTTGCAGAATGTCATGATAAGCAGCAGTTACAATGAAAGTGTAACTGGCATTAAACCATGAGCTGTATCAATTACATTTGAAAGTAAAATATTTCCAGTAATGATACATAATAATTTATATTGGGAGCTATTTAAGTCTTTCGAAGATGAGACTCCGCATACCCCATGCACCTCAGGAATTTTTGCATTTCTTATAGCATATTTGCTCTTTGCCTAAAATATACTGTTCTCTAAGAAATGATGGCTGTGTTGACAGCTCTTTCTTATTCTTTGCTTTTAGAAAATCTCAGATAATAGATATGAAGTTTCTAGCTAACATTTCACACTAACATTCCATTTGTGGACAAGAATCTGTCAGATATGTGTCTAATAAGACACTCAGATAGAGATGTGTTTCAAGTGATAACCAGCATCTTCAGGTGATAGAACTTTCATATATGCAATTTCCATCTTAATCATTTGAAGTTAACTTTAACATCTTCATGAAACTGAAGGTTATATTATATATAAAAAAAGGAAAATTTCTTGCCTCTATAGACTTTAGTGGGAGTGAGGTGGCTCCATATAATAAGCACGAGACCACGAACCACAGGTCTGCGGTAGAGGCTTCCAGCCAAAGTTTTCTGCTCCCACAAAGGTTAAAAGTAAATAAATAAAATAAATAATAAAATCCTCAGAAATCCTATACAAGGTCACTATTATTCGGAACTGAGTCGATGTCACTTAACAACAACAAATGCATTTCAACAATAGGAATCTGCTATTCTGCAGTCGTGGTGAGTCCTCTGTCAACTCGCTGAATTGCAAAGTCAGTTTAAACAGCAGGGTAGATTGTTCAAGCTTATGAGCTGATCCTTGGAAACCCTATACAGGGTTGCTATGGGTCAGAGCCATCTCAACAGCACTTGACAACATTAAGAACAATGACAGGATTCTAAAAAAAAACAAAACAAAAAATAACCCACAACGTTTTTAAACTAAAACAATCATGCGCATTTGGGCCATATATATTTTAAAACATCTGATAAGGGATTGTATATCATTAGTTCTGGGTCAAATTGTTAACTTTAATTGGTACATTTATCAACCTAACTATCTGATTTATTTTCATTTGTGTAGGCCAATTATATTTACACACTACTTTTAATTTAAAACATTCCCATGCAACTGAAAAGAACTGTTCCTTAGGATTTTCTAGGCTATAATCTTTATGGGACAGGATTAGCAGGTTTTTTTTGTTTTTTTTTTTTTGTAGTGCTTCTGGGTGGGTTCGAACCTCCAACGTTCTGGTTAGTAGTCAAGAGTTTAACTATTACACTACCTGGGCTCCTCTATGTACTGGAATGGTAGGTGCAGAGGGATACAGAATTTAGCTGTCATAATTAGGTTTGGTTTAAGCCAAGTTATGACATCACTATTACATATCTTTGATAATGCAGAGTTTCTTTCCTGTGGTTTATAAGCTCTTTACCATGATGTGTCAAACTTCTTACTCATGCCATTATCTAAATTATTTTGATTAACAAGCACACACACAAAGTTCCTCTCTGTTCAATTCCAATTCGTGGCAAACAATACAAATGTGCTCAAAATGGTTTTCATTATCTGGATTTTCAGAACTAACTCAAGCAGGCCTTTTTTCTGACGTGATTCTATATGCACTCAAATATCTAGCCTTTTAGTTAGCAAATGAACCATTTGCACTAGTTCATATTGTTGTTGTTAAGTGCCATAGAATAGGCTCTGACTTACAGTGACCCTATATATGGTTTCTGAGAAATGACTGGTGAGTTGTACCCACTGATCTTGTGGTTAGTGTACTATCCAGTGCTTATCTTGCAGCACCACATCAGGAATCACCAGTTCATAGTATGTACTAAATAAAGTTTTGTTCAAATTGTAAATAAATAAACTTATTGGTCCATATGAATATTAAACTTTTCCATCTACTATTCTCTATATCTCTTTCTTGCCAAAAAGTATAAATATTCATAGTAAATAACTTGATATAAGTTAGTATATTTAAGTATACTACAATTTTAATATAAATTATTGTTGAAATAATAATTGAATTATTTCCCTTACAAGAGTGCAATAGAACTGTTATTATACTAGAACTTGATTAGGATAGACACACTGATAGCTCTGCTGTCCCTAGAGGTCCATGAGCGAACATAAAGAGATGGTGAAACAGGAACCCACAGATTCAACATTGCTTTATTAGAAATGGATCCATGATCCAAAGTAAAACCCCAGAGTAGAGGGAAGAACCAGGAAGGTCTTTTATTTTCCTGTGTCAACGACTCCTACAATACCAGGAGCCAAATAAAATGAAATGAAAATAAAATTGGTAAAATATAAAATTAAAAGAACCCTACGATACCAAAAAATAAAGTAAAATCTATAAAGAAACTACAATGTGAGGAAAGACCACATTTTACTAGGTCAGAAGGCAAAGAATGACAGAAAAATAAAGTGCAATGACTCCAGTAATCTTAGGATATATGAGGCAGCTTGTCTGTGGCCAATGTCTGCCTATCCCTCTTCTCTGGCATGCTGTTAAGAGAAAGCATCTAATAAATTGAAGGAAATTGTGCAGTCTGAAGAAACACCAATGTACTTACTTCTGAATTTGAATAATATTGTAGATTTTTTACAGGGAAAAAATTCTCTCGGGCAGTCTTATTCTTATCTGTGCTCATCCTTAGTTCATGGTTCCATCCTTCTTAAATTGAATTTAATTTACATAATGGACTTTGAGTTTACAAATACTCTTCTCTACATTGACATCAGAATAATTGATGTCATTTTCAGTAATACCTTTTGGCTGTCTCCCTCCCTCACCCCCGGAAATAAAAAAAATACTCACTCTCTTTTTATAAACTTTTCTACCATATCTAGAGAAAAATAAAACCTGAAAGCAAAAATTAGTCATCATTTTACTTGGACCCATAGTAATGCCAATGGATGCAGCACTCACGAAATCAATGATGTGTTATGCTGGGCAAATGGGCTGCAGTGTTAAAGAGCAGACATGCCATTTTGATTTCTAATGTGTGCCTGAACCAAGTCATAGCATATTTAATGATCTCATTTATATGTGAAAGATAGGCAATGAATAAGGAAAACCAGAGTTTAATTGATGTATTTGAATTATGATATTGATGAAGAGTATTGAATATACTGTGGACTGCCAAAAGAATGAATAAAAACATCTTGAAAAAGCACAGCTAAATTCTCCTTAGAAGGGAGGATGGTGAGACTTTGTGTCATATATTTTGGACATGCTATCAGGAGGTGGTTTCCAGAGAATGGTATCATGCTAGGTAAAGTAGAGGGTCTGTCAAAGGCAGGAAACTATCAATCAGATGAATTGATATAGTGACTGCAACAATGGGCTCGAACATATTAATGATTGGAAGCATGGCACAGGACTGGGTAGCATTTCATTCTGCTGTTCATAGGGTTGTTTTGAGTCAGAACGAACTTATGAGCCCTTACCAATAACACCAGCAATTATGACAGTTTTGTATATTCTGTATGTATTATTTTCTATGTATATTTATGCCAAATTGATATCCAATTACTTATAGTTTTACTCTATATACTTATTCTCAATATTTATGTATTAGTTAGCATAGGCAGATGGCACAAACTTAAAGCAGAGAGGGAGGACATGAAATACTGACTAAAGAAGTTCAAAGACGACAGCCTTCAGTATAGATTGCATCTCATGTAAACAAAAGGAAAATCCTCATAACTGTACCAACAAATATCATCATGGTAAACTAAGAAAAGATTAAAGTTGTTTTGACAGCTTGTAGTTTTGAATTGCTGACCTTGAGGTTCGCAGCCCTATTCATAACCACTATGCTACCAGAGCTTCCATTCATAAAAATGCCTTATATCCAACACATTATTATTAATTTTTATTTTGACAAAGTTAGTAGGCAAAAGAACACAGTTAATTTTTTATTCTCATTTCATGGAATATTAATTAAGATAACCAAGTTTAACGTTTTTTTTTTTCTTTCTTTCTTAGTTTTATGTTTTCCATTAGCAAGTGCTCATAAATCCATCTATCCATTTAGTCTTCTATCTAATATGTCCCAGTAACCTTTCATTATTTTTACAGTGTGCAAGAAACTTTTTTCAGTAAAATAAGTACTGCAAGCTACATTGTATACCTCATATGTAAAATAAGTAAATGCAAGATTTTATGTGTTAAAGAGACTCAAGATTTAGGGATCCTGTCTCTTGTTTGTTCATCTATTTCTCCATACACTCCAATGGCTTCTTCCAACATAATTATATTTTAAAATATTCCACAGTAAAACTATATACTCATTAAGCTGGTAAGACTCTCCATGATATTGCTAACTTTCAAACACATTATCACTACTTGTTTCCAAACCCTAGTCATAGGTATCAATTTAAATTCCCTAGTCCTGGTGTGGCAGTTGGTTGGCAGTTCAAGCTCATCAGCTGTTCCTTGGAAACCCCTATACAGGGTCACTATGGGTTGGAACTGACTCGATGGTACTTCACAACAACAACAACAACAACAAGTGTATAAATCATAATCTCTCTTGGGTTCTTTATTTTACCCTAGAACATTCACTTCAGTTATAAATTGCCATTTCTTCAAACTTCATAGTAATGTATCTTTCTATCACTACCATCCAGCCTCCATCAGATTATTATTTTTACTGTATGTTTTCATGGTAGAATGTCACATTGAGCATACTCGATTGCTTAGGGTGTAATAGGACTGAATTCCTTTTACCCATGCGTTTACTTTTGCCTCTTACTCAAACTTTTTGAAGTTGTGGATGGATGATATCTATTTATTAGCTTAGATTTTAGCATTCAGTAGATGATCAAAACTGCTTCTTAAATAATGAAAACAGGCGAGGTCTTTATCTTTCACTCATTCTGACATTTTCCTAGAATCCTCAACAACATTTAAACAATTCATCTCTCATCTCAATGTCTGATTATCTTTAGAGCAAACTTCAATCATGTCATTTAGTGCTGGAGAATATTCAGTGTTTTCCTTAGCCTACGAAGCTAAATGAAAATGTCTCAGCTTGATTTTGTAACACTACCACTCCAGTCTGATTTTTTTTTTTTTAAGATGACCTGGCCTGTCTGCAAAAATCTGTAAATTTCTTAGCATTGCTTTCCACTCTTACTCAGTACCTGCCATTATTCATTGGAATGAAAGACGTGTGCATTTCCTTACAATGCTTAACAAACTGAATTGATTGGCCTATGCTCACAATTAAATGGCAGTTCTACTTTCTATGAACTCCTACATGATTTTTAATTTCTTTTGTTGCACTGATTGTAGACTGTCTTTTAAAGCAATCTGTCTGTTTGCTATGTACACTTGAAGTTTCTTCTTTTCTGTGGCATACAATATCGTGTTTATATTAACGTGGCACAATAAAACTATTTGGAAATAAATTAAGACTTTGCACCTATTTTCCCCAACCTGGTGTGGTGCTGTGGGTTAATGCGCTGGATTCCAAGGTCTGTCTGAACCATAAGGTCAGCGGTTCAAGCTCACCAGCTGCTCCTCAGAAACACTATACTAGGTCGCTATGGGTTGGAACCCTGACTTAACAACACTTAACAAAAACAACAATATGAGACAAGAACATCTTTTATGCATCTTTTGGGTCCTAACAATTAACAGAGAGTTTACAAATAAACATAAGACATGCTGTGACCTCTGAACAAATACAGTTATTTTCCTGTAAAATAATGTAAGCCCTTTAATGATAAAGGTTCTTTTTTGTATCAATATAAAGGAATTATGGTAAAATGCTACAGAATCAGCATTGAACTGTGAACCTCAAGGTTGGTGGTTAAAACCTACCAGCTGCTACTTGGAAACTTATACAGGATTGCTATGAGTCAGAACCGACTTGATGGCATTCAACAACAACAATAGTGTTTTAAATATAGTAGAAAACCAATGCAGATTTATGAGACTAAACAGATATTGGTCTTTGATTAAAAAATACTTCCAGCTATTACTAGAGTAACTTAGTGTCTCTACTTTATTTTCATCTCTCTGAATAACTGTTATTTTACTACTTACTCAACACTTCTTGAAAACTGTAAGAAGAAAGGCATTGAGGAAAAAATTTATTTAAATGTAAACTTATTAATTCAAATTATTTTATAACTGATCATACTTCTTATCCAATATTTAAAAATAAGTACAAATAATATTGATAAAAATTAGGAAATATAGAGAGCCAGAAAAGTATTCATTTCTTAAATTTCCTTTTAGCAAATATTTTCCATCTCACGCAAACTTCAGTTGATGTTTATCTTTTGAGCTTAGATATGAGAACTTGTTTTACATGTTTTATTGTTATATGTTAAACTAATAAGTGTATCATCTGATATGTTTCCCTTTTGCTACCATTTGTTTGTGATAAAGAAGTAATTTTCCAACAAGATAAAAGGTTAAAATTACCTTTAAACTATAAGTAATTATTCTGCTGCAGCAAGAGCAGTCAAGTCAGAAACCTTAGAACTTAGAACTTTGATAATACAGTCAAATGAAAGGAGAAACTCCCAAACACACTAGGTGTTCATTAACTGTCACATTACTGATTCTACTGGACAGAGTTCTTCACAGATATTACATGGTGAACTACATTTCTGCAATTTATTGCCTTAGGACAGATGTCCTACAAACAATTTTATTCCCTAGTTGTTTCATATGTGAAGAACTATCTGAAACAGATAAAAAAGAAAATATACACCAGTCCTTCGACCATACACTTTGATCATCTGACTAATCATTAGCAGAATTCTAAAAATCCCTGACTTTAAGAAATTATTGAAACTAGAAAAAATTTAAGTATATTAAAACATAATATCATAAACTAAAGCTTTCAAGTTAAAGAATAAAATAAAATAGTTTTTGAATGCAGGTTCAATAGCCTTTTCATTGATTAGTTATACTCATCATTTCTTATAGGAAATGAATTATCCATTAACTCCAACGTTATTGTTTTGTTCTCTTTACATATTTTAATAAGTCTACTGACCCATTTCTTTCCTTGCTAGCTTCAGAAAAATAAACTGAAACACTATTATAAATAAAATTAACCATATGGTAAAAATAAACTTTATTCTTTTACTTAACCGGATGTTCAATAGTGGATTTATGCCAGGATAATAATACATACTATTTAAATTTACATGTGGCTGTAGAAGAAAAATACTTTGAAATATGTATATGTATCTAAAAACTCAAAAGGAGATTCACTATCATCGTGTCTATTCTAACTCATAATGATCTTGCATAGGGTTTCTGAGAAAAATCTCTATAGGCGCAGACAACCTCATTTTTCTCACTGAGCTGGTTGGTGGTTTTGAACTGTTGAGCTTTTGATTAGTAGCCCACTGCATACTCTAAAGTCCCACCAGGTCTTTCCAATGAATCAAACTGATACCAAACATGCATCTCTTCTTTTCTCCCTGTGCTCTCCTCAATTGCAACTCTGTTCTAAAGAATGTTGGGAACACAAAAACAAATATGCCATATA
>NW_006408523.1:32501193-32503781 GCF_000296735.1 Chrysochloris asiatica | reverse complement strand
TCTCTGTCAATGTATGCTTGCAGCCATTTTTGTATTACCTTTAGTAATACTTAACTCGCATGGGTATCAAAGATATTGTCCAAGGATTTTCTCATTTTGTTGGATCACCTCTCCTTGGAATGGGCACAAATACAGATCTCTTCCAATCTGTTGGCCAGATAGTTGTCTTCCAACTTTCTTAGCAGCGATGAATAAATGCCTCCTGTGCCGCCTCATTTTCTTGAAAGATTTCAATTTTTATTCCATCAATTTCTGGAGCCTTGTTCTTTGCCAAATCCTTCAATGTACGTTGGACTTCCTCCTTCAGTATCATTGGCTATTGATCATATGCTACCTCTTGAAACATTTGAACATCAACCATTTCTTTTTGGTACAGTGACTCTGTGTATTCCTTCCATCTTCTTTTGATGCTTTCAGTATGGTAAAATAATTTTCTTTGTAATTTTCAAAGCAACATAATATAAACAAATAAAATGAGATTGAGAATTATATTAGATAAATATTATACTGAGAGTGACTTTATTTTTCTTCTTTCATGTACAATAAGTGTAAGCATGCTTTCTTTAAATGATGAGGAAAAATGTATTTCTACTATTCTGCAGAATGCTTTGTGCAATATAATTCATACCAGTCTGAGTCTAGACAGGAGAGTGATTCTGCCCATTCTCCCCAGTAGAGTTCAGTCTGTTCTTTTAGAGCTTCCTAAGAGTTTATTAAAATAGGAAAATTTAAAAGATTAATGTCAATATTCAATTTCTAATATTTTAAATGAAAAAAAAAAAGTCAAAGTGCTACTTCAATGTTTCAACTATTTTGAAAATGTCTGGTAGGAATTCCTAGGTGTTTAAATTGTGACACCATCACTTAACTACATTATGGTCATCTTTATCTTTAACATCTTTATCTTTAACATAACAGTTTTGACTCAAGGTATATGGTAGAAACCTTGTGGTTCAAACTGAACTTGCAGTCCAGTGCTTATCCTACAGCACTACACCAGGACATCAAATCAATATTTGATTTTATCATCTTGAGTGTCCCTTTGATATTTTCCCTTTTATTTCATTTCTTCCAGTCCATTTAGTCTTTCTGTGCTCAAGAGCAAGTTTGAAAGTCTCTTCTGACATCCATTTTTTTTCTTTCTTTTCTGTCATTATACATAGTATTCTTGCTATCATCACACAGTGCATCTAATCTGTTGTTGAGATGGTTTCTAAATCCAGATGAGATGTACTCAAGGTCATATTTTGGCATTCGTGGACTTGTTTTCATTTTCTTCAGCTTCAGCCTAAACTTTTCATATGAGCAATTGATGGTTGGTTCAGCATTCTGCCCTTGACCTTGTTTTGGATGATGATTTTGGCTTCTCCACCATTTCTTTCCACAAAAGTACTCAGGTTGACTTGTGTGTATTCAATGTCTATGCAGGTAGTTGCTATTCATGGTGTTGAAAGGAGGTATTTACAAAGTAAGTCATTAGTCTTGCAAAATTCCATTGTGTAATCTGAAGCATCATTTCCATTACCATGGCTACATTTCTCCACTACTGATCCTTTTCTTAGTTTCCAACTTTTGATTCCAATCCTCAGTAATTATCAATGCATCTTGATTGCATGTTTGATCAATTTCATACTGAAGAAGTTTGTAGAATTCTTCAGTTTCATCATCACTAGCTTCATTGATTAGTGCATAAATTTGAATAATAGTGGTTTTAGCTGGTCTTCTTTGTAAGTGTATAGGTATTATGTTATCACAGACAGTCATGCACTAACAAGATAGATCTTGAAATGTTCTTTTTGATGATGAATGTAACACCATTCCTCTTAAGTGTTTCATTCATGCCATAATAAACCCTATGATTGATTCAAAATAACCAATAACAAAATCCATTTTAGCTCACTAATACCTAGGATATTGATCTTTATGCATTCAATTTGTTCCCATCATAGTAAATCATAAGAGTGTCAGATTCAAAATGTCTGATATCAATACAGACTGCCTGGCACCAACTATTATAATACCTCAAAAATGTTTAAGATCTTTGACTTAAAATTTCTTTAAAAATATTCTGTGGTTAACAAGCAGGTTGATTAAATGGATGTTTTTATTATTGTTGTTTTTGCATCAAGTAGTCACAAAAAGCAAACCGATTCTCCTATATTAAAATCACATGTTATATTTTAATAAAAAGTCTGACCCCATTTTTGAAGCTGGCTGAAAATATTTAGGCCCCACTTCTCACTTTCCATCTTCTCCCACATCTGGGTCAACACATCATCAGTAAGACCATGCTCCCCCTTGCTATTGTTGTTGTTATTGTGAAGTGACATTGAGTTGGTTCCAACCCATAGCAATCCTGTATAGGGTTTCCAAGGAGCAGCTGGTGAGCTTGAACCACCAATCTTGCAGTTCAAATGGCTTTGCAGTGTTACACCAGGACTGTTAGAAAGGAATAAAAAGAATGCAGCTTTTGGAGGAAGAGGAGGGATCCTTGCCCCACTTTATTCATTAACTACATTAAAAAACTGAAACCATGAAGAGGTTCACTTATTCCCCTCAAATATATATATTCATAGGGGTATAAAAAT
>NW_006408523.1:32496686-32500883 GCF_000296735.1 Chrysochloris asiatica | reverse complement strand
CTCATCTTTCTCCCGCGGAGCAGCTGGTAGTTTCGAACTGCTAACCTTGCGGTTCGCAGCCCGATTCGTAACCACTACGCTACCAGGCATGAAAACTTCAAGAGTAGTTCATGCCTTCTCAGGTGTAACACAAGCTTAAAAAAATGTTTTCTCCCCCTAATGAGCACTGTGAATTGAGTGGCTTCCTGGAGTTTTCCTGTTCTTTGGAATAAATAAAGACTTCTCCCTCTACATTGACTCAAAGATCAATATTTGTATTGACTTCAATGGAGAAATTGGCACAATTTCTATTTACAGTTTTCTTCCTTACCTCTGACCACACAGGATTTGATGTGGCAAAAAGGACAAAATGATAATAATAAGACTTTTGTAGTCTATTTATAGATAAATATTATTAGAATCACTCTTCTAGCTAAAAGATTTTTTTTAATAGTTTCCAAGAAAAGTACTAAATATCATATGCATAACGAACACAAATCTGACTTATTCCATTTTCATATTCTAATATAAATCTGAATAAATGATATATATTATCAAAGACGAAGAGAAATACTTTACATTTAATCATAGAATAAACTGAACACAGATGCATAGAACAAAAAAATCTTGAAGTAAAAATAAAATGAATATATTTATTTTGCGTAAGTGCTGAACAATGGATCCTCCTCATTATAACATTTAACCTAAAACCATGGGTTATGTAAGAAGGTAGAGTCCTGGTGTGGCATGAGAGGGTAAGTACTGGAATGAAAAGTCAGTTTGAACTGCAGGCTGGCAGTTTAAACTTACTGGCCACTCCTCAAAAACCCTAAACAGAGTTACTATGAGTTGAAGTCTATTTGAGGGCACTTAACAATATCTATAGAACAGTAGATGTGAAATAAACTCTTGTTACCATTATTTTAGCAGGATTAACATAGATTTTTATGCAGATTCTGAAACATGAGCAAAACTGGCAGTCAAATTTGGTGAATTCTTAGGAAAGGACTTAGTTCCCTTCCTTTAAAAGGCCTGCTCACACATTATAGTCAAATGTCCTGCTATTTATCTCTTCAGTCATTACAAAGCAGTAGAAGGGAAAATTGGATAAGAGTTTTTAATATCATTTTCGCAACCTGGGACTGGTGCTAACCACCTCTGTATCCTTATTCCAACTGATTTAATATAAGGAAAGAAAACTTTCTGGTGATTTTAAATTTCGTTCACTTCACAGCAAAAAACTGCTTAAAGAGTGAGAATAATAGGCATGGATCATGTTCTGAACTCCATCAGTGTAATTAGTCACACTGTAGTCTGAGGGATCAAGGTTTCAGATGTGTAAAATTGCAATAAGAAGAGGAGTAGACTCTGGTGCCTTGCCTTTTCTTAAATAATACGTTTGAAGAAGACAAAATCCTCTAGTTTATTTCCTAACAAACACTAATCCATTATTTTGTGTTTCTTTGCTCTTTAAGAAGATTGTAATAAAGTATAAATTGCTACAATTTGATGAACTTGACCTATGTTTATGAATGTAACAGCTCTTCACATCAAGTATTAATCCTATCCCTTCTGTATACAAGGTTGATAAGAATGGACAAATTATACATTGGCTACCTAAAATGTTGTTATTGTTGTTAAGTGCCGTTGAGTAGATTCCGACCCATAGCAACCCTGTATAGGGTTTCAAAGGAGCAGTTGGTGCGCTTGAGCCGCTGACCTTGCAGTTCAAATGGTTTTGCAGTCTGGCGCATTCATCCACAGCGCCACACCAGGACTCCCTTACCTAAAATGAGGGAGCAATAAAGGCACGAAGTAACTGGCTTGTAAGGTTTCAAGAGGGAGTTTAGTTTAAGAGAGTGCAGGGAATGTAGATTCCTCACTGAATAGTTTTCATTTTGTCTAAATGGGTCTGGTCAAAAGAGATGGAGATATGATTCTTATGATTCAAGAGTAAGTAATTGTTATCATGACTAATTGCGACTGTCACAACTGTAAAGGTAGAATTTTGTAACAAAAAGGAGGGAGTAGTTAACCTTATAGCCCAGGAACAGAGCATCCTAGATCCATCAAGGGATAAGACCACAGCGGAATGAGGGGCCCTTATCTAGAGAAGCAAGGACACCAGAGATGGAGGCAGAGATGAGGAAATGAAGAGAGAGAACAGCTAAGGACTCTAAGCTCATGGAAAGACAAAGACTAAGTGCTGGTGGCCTAAAGGCAGACTTGCAGAATGTGTCCTTTGGTTGTTTAAATTATTATATATTCCTGAGTATTTTTGTTTACATTCTGCCCATCCAACTTTCCGAAAAACCAGAAAAAAAACAAAAAACAGAAGGAACAGAAGCAAATACTGTTGAATGATGATGCACAGAGGAGATTGTAATCATTGCAATGAAACAATGATATAAAACCAGTGTTATTCCATGTAAACTATCACTCAATTCACATTAAAACTTAAAAAAAAAAAAAAAAAAGATTGTAATAGCTATGTAGTAATATAGTATTGAGGCTTCAAAGTGATTATTTCAATTAGGATGGAAATTTGCATATGTAATTTATTTGTCTTAGGTCTAACACATTATTTAGTAATAACAATTACTAATTGTATTAATACTTAATTATAGCAATAATAATTAAACCACATTATTGTACAAACTGAAAGTTTAGAGTACTTTTCTTTGTGCAACCGGAGAATTTTAGTATTATGTAGTTCTTTGTTATGTGGTTCTGTTGCCTCATAATGTTCTGGATGGAGCAAATGGTTTACACTTGTCTACCAATCAAGTAGCAGACATATAAGGTTTTCTGGTTGTGTAAAGATTTGCAGCATAAAAAACCCAGTCGCTATGAGTCAGAACTGACTCCATGGTACACAAACAACAGCAGCAACTAATCAAAATGTTGACAATTCCAACCTACTCAGAGGCACTACAGAAGACAGGCATGATAGTCTGCTTCTGTAAAGATTATAGCCCAAATCCCTTGGGTTTAATTCTACTATGTCTACTATGTAATATATGAAGGAGCTCTGGTAGCATAGTGGTTACGAATCAGGTTGTGAACCTTAAGGTCAGCAGTTCGAAACTACCAGCTGTTCCTAGGAGAAAGATGAAGCTTTCTGCTCCTGTAAAGATTTACAGCCTTAGAAATCCTGTAAAGGGTTGCTATGAGTCAGAAACTACTGCACAGACACATAACCACCACCATCATATAATACATGGAGTCATCATGAGTTGACATGTACTCAACTCCATTTTGTGTCCCTGGAACATTGGTATTCTGATCTTTCAATGCCAAAATTGTTTCTGTGCTTCATAAGTATTTAGAACAAAACCAAAGCCCAGTGCCATCCAGTTTATTCTGACGTATGTCTACCCTACAGGGATTTCTGTGGCTGTAAAAATTTTAAGGGAACAGAGAGCTTCATCTTTCTCCTAGGAGAGGCTGGTGGGTTTGCACTTCTGACCTTACAAGAATGTCAAAAATATGTTCCCTTTCAAAAGTTGTCTTGTGTTTCTAAGATTTATTTATGTATGTATTTCTAACTTGTTGTTGTTACGTGCCATCGAGTCGGTATATACTCATAGCGACCCTATGTACAGCAGAACGAAACACTGCATTCATATCCATAGCGACCCTGTATAGGGTTTCTGAGGAGCGGGTGGTAAGTTTGAATTGCAGATCCAGCAGTTCAAAATGATCTTGTGGTCAAGTGCTTATCCTGCAGGGCCATACTGGGACTTCATTTGTAAATAGTGCTGAAAAAATTTCATTGTCATAACTCTGTTGACTTCTGCAGCTTAATTTTTTTTTTTTTTTTTTTTGGCTTTCTAAGCTAGAGAATAAGTTCTAAAAATAAATGCATTTTCCAAGAAAGAAGGGCCCATGGTTGACAGTTTTCCAAAAACAGGAATTTATTTTCTTAGTATTAAAATTAAAATAATGTCGTATAGGTAATAGTGAAAGTGATTGTAAGTACCCATTTCTCACACTCTGCTTTGTTTTTATCAAACCATCGTCAATTTCTCCCCATTGTACAGACTTATAAGCATTATTTTTCTCCACACTGAGTAAGCACAAAATGCACACCATGCCTTTACCTGCTTTTCAGAGGATCAGCTGATCACAGAGAGACACTTTTCTTGTCATGTGACTTTGGCCATGTTGCTGTTGTTAGGCACCATCCAGTTGGTACCGACTCTTAGCAACCCTATA
>NW_006408523.1:32486232-32495706 GCF_000296735.1 Chrysochloris asiatica | reverse complement strand
CTTTGCATAGTCAATAAAGCACAGGTAAACATCTTTCTAATATTCTCTGCTTTCAGCCAAAATCCATCAGACATCAGCAATGATATCCCTTGTTCCATGTCCTCTTCTAAATCCAGTTTGAGCCTCTGGAAGTTCTCTGTCAATGTGTATTTGCAGCCCTTTCTGTATTACCTTTAATAAAACTACTCGCATGGGATATCAAAGGTATTGTCTAAAGATCTCTTTGGAATGGGCTCAAATACAGGTGCCTTCCAATTAATTGGCCAGATAGTTGTCTTCTAAATTTCTTAACATAGATGAGTGAGTGCCTCCTGTGCTGCCTCACTTTCTTGAAAGATTTCAATTTTTATTCCATTGATTCCTGCTCCATTGGCCATATAGTCTGCTTATTTCAATTTGATCTGACCAAGAGTTTATTCTATCTGGTGTTGCACCATAGGATAAAATTGGACCACAAGGTCCATTTGAACTGCAAGGTCAGCAGTTCAAGTCACCAGTTGCTCCTCAGAAACCCTATACAGTGTAACTACTAGTCAAAATCAACTCGACAGCACTCAACAACAACATGCTTCAAAAGAAAAAGTTTCATGTTTGATGTTGAGATGCTTGCTGATTTCTGAAATCAGAGCAATGAGCTATACTTTTTGAATCAAGTTTATTCATGTATAAGTCCAGATTTGTTTTACTTGGCAATATTTCATTATAGATAATTGAAGTGAAATCATCAAACACTCTTGTAGCAGCTATAGTCCAAAACTTAAACCCCTGTTTCACTTAAAATAAAATAAAAATGTTTCAAAGTATAAGAACTGTATTTTAACATTAAGTTTATAAAATGCTTAGTGTATTCAGCAAATAACACAATCATTCTGTTAGTTCATGTGTAAAATGAGAATCGTATTCAATATCTTGAATATTTTAGACGGTTTCTATGAGAAATAGAATCTCAGATTAGGTGAGTGATTGTTCTTGGTTCTCTCTTCTGTACCATACACCATTCTGAGACTTAATGCCTTCATGCCTCAGCATGAAGGCCCACACATTTAACCATATGAAAGAAAAGTAATGGGTGTACATCCAACTAAACAGTCTCCTGCCACCATATCAAGACTCAACAAAGTGCAGCCCATCAAAAGGGTCAGGTCATGCAATTCAAACATGGCGGAGTTATCTTCCTTGTGGGGAAAATTTTGAATCAGTGTTGTATGAGAGTTGGGAAAGAAACTGGATAAAATCTTTTTCCCTTCTTCATTTTAATGGACTATTCCAGACACAATTTAATTATACAGTATATTTGGAGATTTTTAAGTAGCTGAACCACTAACTGGCTCTCTCCATGGAAAAGTATTTAACTTAATAACACAGTACTTTAACTTTTCTTTTCCCTTCTTTGCCTCACTTACTTTTTCCATTATTCTAGATGCCTTGCAATTCCACCTCTCACCATGGCATCAGCACAGAAGTATGGCATTAGATTGTTTTCTACACAGAGTAATACCTCTTGCCCTCATGAAAATTTCATTTTACTGAGAAAGATAGACTATCAAATACATGGTAATCATAAAGTTGTGGATTTGCTATGATAGGAGACTGTCAGGTTGATGAGAACATAAACTATTACTGTTTTATTTCTTAACATATTTTAAGTAAACTAAGGAAGGCTTCTGGGAAAAAATCATATTTAAACTGAGACTTGCCTCTCTTGGGTAAACTGAGGTCTCCTAAAAAACAATGAGGGTACAGTAGGATTCTGGGAAATCCACATTACAGATCCAGAAATGAGACAGAGGAAATGCAAATGTGAGAGACAAGTGACAGAGAACGAAAAAATGAGATAGGCTATGAAAATAACTTAGGTCTCATTTGATGTTAAATACACAAACTTACATAAAACAATGAAATGGTTTTAAATACTTAATTTGGGATTGTTATTTTAAATTGTTAAATCTTCTATGATTTTTTAAAAAATTAGTTCTAAAAATTAAGTGGGTATTTTCTTCCATATTAAAACTTGCCCTTGATAATGAATCTTTTATTATTATTAATATTTCTCTTTGATTTTGTTGCACCCCTTAGCTTAACAAAGAAATTATGCCTCATATTCTGAATACATTTCCTTTGCCATGAAGTAAGTCTCTGGGGGGAAATATTTTTACATTACGTTGAAGCATACTTTTATAATAGGTACAATTTTATTTTATGCAAATTATCATACATTGTAATTTTAAGATGGCAATTATAGAGAAACTTTTACCACATAGATTTTTAAATTTCATTCACTCTGCTTGGTTTTCTTGGTTCCTATGCAAAACAGGGATCTTAGAAAAGCATGGTTTGTTTTGTTTAAACTTTAAGTATTTGTATGTCCTACCATACCATTAAGAACAAGGTCTATAAAATGTAAACACAAAAATTTTAAATACTTACAAAATATTTCTTGGCAAAGTAAACTTAAAAATAATAGAAAAGAATTGGTAGAAGTTGCTTAATTTTTGCTAACTGTGTAAGTCCTGGTGTGGTTCTGTAGGATAAGTACTCCACCCTAAGGTTGGTTTCAACTGCAAGGTCAGTGCTTCAAACTCACCAGCCACTCCTCAGAAACCCTATGCAGGGTTGTTGTGGGTTAGAACTGACTCAACAGCACTTAACAACAACAACAACAACAATAGGTAAGAAGGTATTTTTTTAAACAATGAAATTTAGATATCATGCACTAAAATTTTATCCCTTACAATCAAAGTAAATAAGCCTTTTTTGACTGTGTTTCAGAAAGGTAATATTCTTCATATAGCTATTAATGAAACAAACATGGCATAAAGGAGCAAGTGATTTATCAAGAATTTTAAAACTGGCAAATGTGGACATTTGAGATTTCCCTTTACTCTGTATTTAAAATTAATTTAAAACCAATTTACTATAAGGATACTGCCAATTCTGCCTTGAAGCATTTCATGAAATTGTTTGGAAAAAAAGGAAGAACATTTATTTTAGATTCCCAAGACTGTCCTAAGAAATGACCCCAAACTTTAAAAAATAGAGATTTATTTTCTCACAGTCCTGGAGACTTGTTAGGTGCTATTCAGTCAGTTCTGACTCATAACAACCATATGTGCAGCAGAACGAAATTCTGTCCAGTCCTGTGCCGTCTTCATAGCTGTTGTTAAGTTTGAGCCCATTGCTTCAGCCACTAATTCCTTGATGGCATTTCTCTTTTTCACTGATATTCTACCAACTGTGATAGCATTTTCCATTAACTGCTTATTCCTGATAGTATGTCTAAAATATTTGATACAAAATCTTGTTATCCTAGCTCATATACTTCTCCCTAGACAGGTGTGTTTCTTCTTCTGGAAGTAGATGGTACTTTCAATATTCTGTTCTACCACCATAATTCAAATACATCAGTTCTTCTCCAGTCTTCTGCATTTGTTATCCAGCTTTCACATACATATCAGGCTACTGAAAATATCACAGGTCAGGTGCACCCTATTTTTCGAAGTGAGATATTGGCTGCTTAACACTTTAATGTATTTTGCAGCAGATGGGCTCAATGCAATATGTCCTTTGGTTTCTTCATAGATGCTTTCTTGAGTATTGCAAGTGGATCAAAGTACATTTAAATCATTGACAACTTCACTGTTTTCTCTGTTTATTGTGATGCTGCCTATTAGTCTAGTTGTGAGGATTTTTGTTTTCTTTTCATAAGGTTGCAATAAGTACTAAATACTGTATTCTTTATCTTCATCAGTGAATGCTTCAAATTATTTTTGCGTTCAGCAAGCAAGGTTTGTCATTTGCATTTTCACATTGTTAATGAGACATCCTCCAAAGCTGATGCCACATTTGTTTTTATATAACCCAGTTTTCAGATTAAGTGTTCAAGATACATATTGCATAAATATGGTGGAAGTACACAACCCTGGCAAACACCTTTCCTGATTTTAAGCCATTCAATATTCTCTAGTTCTGTTTGAATAACTGTCACTTGATATATGACCAGATTGCCCCTGAGCACAATTAAGTGTTCTGGCATTCCCATTCTTCATGATGTTAGCCATAAATATTATGATCTATACAACTGAATGTTGTTGCATAGTAAATAAAATACAAGTAAACATCTTTCAGTATTCTCTGTTATCAGCCAAGATCACCTGACATCAGTAATGATAGCCCTCCTTTTACATCCTCTTCTGAATGCAGCTTGAATTTCTGGTAGCTACAATACAACCATTTTTACATTATCTTCACCAAAACTTTACTTGTGTGTGACTTTAATGATATTGTTTGATGATTTGGAATAGGCACAAATATGGATCTGTTCAATCAGTTTGTGAGATAACTCTTCCAAATTTCTTGACATAGATGAATTTCCAGTTCTACATCAATTTTTAAAAATATTTCAACTGGTATTCTGAGAATTTCCTGAGAATTCCTTTGTGCCTATTCCTTCAGTGTAGCTAGAATTTCTTCCTGCAGTACCACTTATTACTAATCATTTTACCACTTAAAATGGTTAAAACACTGACCAATTCAGTGGACTGACTGTGTATCTTTCCATCCCTTTTTGGTGCTTCCTGCATCATTGAGTATTATAGCCAAGGTTGTTGTTAGGTGCTGTTAAGTCAATTGCAATTCATAACAACCTTATGCACAACATAATGAAACACTGCCCAGACTTGTACCATCCTCAAATTCAATGTTAAGCTAGAGCTCATTGCTGCTGCAGCTTTGCCAGTCCATCTCATTGGGGGGCTTCCTCTTTTTTGCTGACCCTCCACTTTACCTAGCATGATGTCCTTCTCCAGCAACTGGTCCCATCAGATGATATGTCTTAAGTATAAGAGAAAAAGCTGTACTTTTTCCAACACAGATTTGTTAATTTTTATGGAAGGCCATGATACTTTTAATATTCTTCTCCAACACTATAACTCAAATTCATCAATTCTTCCATGGTCTTCCTTCTTCATTGCTTAGCTTTCACATAAATATGAGGCTATTAAAAATATCATGGCTTGGGTCAGGCACACTTAAGTCGTCAAACTGACATCTTTACTATTAACACTTTAAAGAGTTTTTGTGTAGATGATTTGCCTAATGCAATGCGTCATTTGATTTCTCAACTGCTGTCATGAGTGTTGATGGAGGACCAAATATAATGAATTTTTCTCCATTTATTGTGATGTTATTCATTTCTCCAGTGGTGAAGAGTTTTGTTTTCTTTACATTGAGGTGCAACCCATGCTGAAGGCTGTGGTCTTTGATCTTCATCAGTAAGTATATTTATTCCTCTTTGCTTTCAACCAGCAAGATCATATCATTTGTCTATCACAGGTTTTTAATGAATCTTCCTCCAATTCTGATGCTATGTTCTTCTCTATATAATCCAATTTCTCAAAATGCTTGCTTAGCATACAGATTAAATAGCTATGGTGAAAGAATTTAATGCTGGCACATATTTTTTCCTGATACTAAACCATTCATTGTCCCCTTGCTCTTGTTCATGTCCCCTTAGTACTTGTTGCTAAGTGCTGTCGAATCATTCCTTAGATTACCTTAAAATAATGGCTGGTGTCCTAATGAACTGCTCAATAATTACCACATCCGTTTGCCTCCCAAGTATGACATGCACCAATGATATTTTTAGTTTACCAGGACACATGTGAACATATGAAAGGTAATGGGTGTACATCCAACTAAACAGAATGCATTTTTATTAAACAAGATATACATACACTTAACGAACTCATCTCTAATATATTTAACTCATTCATTTCTTCAGGTGACTTTCTTTATTTAAACTTAGGTTAATTCTCTAGTGGTAGAGTATAGAAGCAATCACAGTCAAATGAAAGCACGGAGAATTAAAAACAGGAATTACCTCTGTAGTTATTTGGGGTGTAATGGAATTAGAAAATTGATATGAACTTTAGGAGTAAGGAATTATTTGAGACATCGAGGATGAGTGGCTAAGAGGATATTACTGTCCAAAGTATTAGTCATTTATATCTCCAAGTGTTGTTTGGTTCTTTCTTTTGTTGTGTGTAAAACTCTAATTTGTGCTAACACAAAGAAATTCTGTGAGATATGGAAGAATACTATAAGGTTACTAATTTTACTGCAAAGTAGATGAGGTGTAATGAGGCAACAAATATTCTGGAAAGAGTCATGCATGCAAAATGAGAAAAGTTGGATTTAATGTTGTCTTCCAATTACCATATGTATAATTTGGGGAAATGTCTTTTCTGGGGTTATTTCTTTATGTAGCCATCTAAATACAATACCAACTCATTTGTCTAGTGTGATATTTAACTTGTGTCTTAACATCAAAATTAATATGAACATATACTATGTTTTTATATATTAAAAATACTATTTTTGTTGTTATTGTCATTGTTAATTTGTATAGAATAAGCTCTGTCCCATGTTAACTTTATGTGTAATAAAACACAGCCTGCTATGTATTATTTAGCATCATTGAACTGCTAACTACAAGGTCAATAGTTCAAACGCATCAGCTTCTCTTTGGGATAAAGGTGAGGCTTCCTGCTCCTGTAAAGATTCACAGCTATTCAAAAGGTTAAAAGTTTGAATGCACCCAGAGATGCCTCAAAAGAAGTCCATGATGATCTACTTCCCAAAAGTCTGCCATTGAAAGCCCTATTTGTTATTGTTAAATGCCGTCAAGTTGGTTCCAACCGATAGCAACTCTGTATTGGGTTTCTGAGGAGCAGCTGTTGAGCTTGATCTGCCAACCTTGCAGTTCAAATGGCTTTGCAGTCTGGCACATTAACCCACAGCACCACACCAGAACTCCTGAAAGCCCTATAGAGCACAGTTATACTCTGACACACATGGTGCTAGCATGAGTTAGAATCAACTCTATGAAAACTAGTATTGTATTATTATTGTTAAATATATTTTTGAAATACTAATCACCTTTTTTTATGTACAGAGTGTGCTCATTTAAAAAGTGACTGCATGTTTTAAATTTGAATTTTTGACCCAAGTAACTAAGACTCTTAACTTCATAAATAAAGAGCTCTGGTAGTGTAGTTGGCTATGAGTTGGGCTGCTTACTGAAAGATTAGCAGTTCGATTCTATCAGCTACTCCACAGGGAAAAAAATGAGTCTCTCTGCTCTTGTAAAGATTTGCAGCCTCAGAAACTCTATATAGGGTCACTTTGAGTCAGAACCAACTGCACAGCACATAGACACCACTGCCACCAATGCTACTACTTGAATATTTTTTCAGTGCGATTGTTTTTACCATTGCTGTTACCATATTTGAATCGTATAAGTCATCCATTATATCTAGACATAATCATTCATGATTCCACTTTCAGGAGTGGCTGGTGGATTTGAAATGCAGAGCTTGTCATTAGTAGTCCAGTGTTTCTCACTCTAGGATGAAGGGAAAAGATAAATGGGGGGAGGGGAATTAAAACAATTCATAATAATTAGAAAAAGACCAGTCATCTAGTTAGTTCTGACTCAGCGATCTTATGTACAGCAGACTGAAACACTGCCCAGTCCTGTGCCAATCTCACGATTGTTATTAACCTTGAACCCATTGCTGCTGTCCCTGTGCCAATGTAACACTGCCCAGGCCTGTGCCATCCTCAAATTCATTGTTAAGCAAGAGCTTATTACTGCTGCCGCTGTGCCAATCCATCTTGTTGGGGGTCTTCCTCTTTTTCGCTGACCATCCATTGTACCTAGAATGACCTTGTCAAGCACTTGCCTCTCCTGATAATATATTTGAAGTATGAGAAATGAAGTTTTGCCATTTGGGCTCTAAGGAGCATTCTGGCTATACTTCCTCCAAAACAAATTTGTTTGCTCTTCTTGCAGTCCTTTTAAAAATCTTTCCCAACACTTTAATTCAAATGCCTCAATTCTTCTATGGTCTTTTATATTGGTTCAAAATCTTCCAACACAGATTCGTTTGTTATTTTGGAGTTCATGGCACTTTTAATATTTTTATCCAACACCATAACTCAAATGCATCAATTCTTCTATGGCCTTCCTTATCCACTGTCCAATTTTCACATGCATATGACGTTATTGAAAATGCCATGGTTTGAGCAGGCGCACCTTAGTCCTCAAATTGAAACCTTTGCTCTAGAATGCTTTAAAGAAGTCCTGTGAAGCAGATTTGTCTAATGGAATATGTCATTTGATTTCTTGACTGCTGCTTCCATGATTGTTAATCAGGGATTCAAGCAAAATGAAGTTTTTGACAACTTCAACCTTTTCTCCATTTAATCATAACATGGAAACTGTTCAAAATGCTAAACCTATTTTATGTAGAGGAGGTAAACTACATGATGCTCAATGTATATGGAATGAATACCAAATCATAGATTGGCTTCACTAGCCTGGCCTTTTTAAAATTCTCCAAAAATGCAACATCCCAACCACCTTGGAACTACTGGTGTTATGAGAACACAAGGTGAGGGGTGAGGGAAACTATCCAAAATTATTCAATTTTAAAACACAGTAATTCTGTATGATAAATTGAGTTAACTCAGAATTTTCTTCTAAGTGTGGAAATGCTCTCTAGCACCAGTAAAGGCCACTTTTTGCAACCTTCATAGTTTTACTCAGATCTCTTATCTCTTGTCTAGATTGATCAAGAGTTCTATTATTAGTCACCTATAATATGTATTTTGGTTGGCGCTGTGGGTTAATGCATCAGATTGCATAGGTGTTTGAACTGCAAGGTTGGTGGTTCAAACTCACCAGCTGCTCCTTGGAAACCTTATACAGGGTCGCTATGGGTCGGAACCGACTCAACAGCCTTTACAACAACAAAATAATATGTATTGGAGTCCTGGTGTGGCACTGTGGGATAAAGCACTGGACCATGCAGTCAGTTTTAACCATAAAGTTGGTGGTTGAAATTCACCAGTCATTCCTTGGAAACCCTATACAAGGTCACGATGAGTCAGAACTAACTCGAAGGCACTGAACAAAAGCATAATATATATTGGGAGTGCATTGGCTCTGGACCGTGAAACACAAGGTCAGCAGTTGGAGCCTACCAACCTATCCATAGGAGAAAGATGAGGCTTTCTGCTCCTGCAAAGATTTACAACCTCAGAAACCCTATACACCATTGTTACCAGTCAGAACAGATTTGAAGGCCTTAACAACAATATAATATATATTAAGAAGCAACCACTTGTTTGTCAGTTTTTCATACTGTGATGATTTGTATGTTGTTATGATGCTAGAAGCTATGCCAAGATTTTTTAAATACAATCAAAGCCACCAATGGTGGACAGGGTTAAGTGGAGCATCCAGAGCTCTGGTGTGGCCCTGTAGGATAAACAATGGACTTGGAAACCACAAGGTCTGTTGTTCAAAACCACCAACTGAGCTTGGAAACTCTATTGCACACAGCAACAACAAGAGATGGACCACTTTTGAATCGTTACCCATTAAAAACTTTATGACTATCAGAACACAGT
>NW_006408523.1:32483807-32485212 GCF_000296735.1 Chrysochloris asiatica | reverse complement strand
TCCAACTCATAGCCCCCCTGTGGAGGACTTCTGAGGAGCAGCTGATTAGTGTGAACCTTTGACCTCACAGTTCAAACTGACCTTGCAATCAGTGCATTGACCTGCAGTGCCACACCAGGATTCCAAGAGGAAGGATGAGTGGTAAGAAAATATAGTCTTGGTGAGAGAAATAATTCCGGAGCTCCTGTGACAGAATTTTACAAGACCAGTGAGTGATTCATTACAAAGAGATCTTTTCAGCAACATAAACAATGACTACAGACAAGGGTGGAATCATGGCATTCACTAAAAGATAAGCACTGAACTGAAAGTTCAGTTTGAACCACAGATCAGTGGTTCACACCCTCCAGCCAATCCTCAGTAACACTGTACAGGGTCACTATGAGTCAGAATCAACTCAAGGGCATGCAACAACAACATACACATGAATATCACCAGATGGAATACACAGGAATCTAAATGACAACATCTGTGGGACCAGATGATAGAGAAGCTCAATATCATCAGTCAAACCATGACCAGAGGTCCACTGTGAAATAGACTATAAATTGTTCATATGCAAATCCAGACTGAAGCTGAAGAAAAATAAAACAATACCATCATAGCCAAAATATGACCTTGAAGATATCACCCATGAATTTATAGATCATCTCAAGAACAGATTTCACATATTAAACACTAATGACCAGAAATTGTGCAATGACATCAAGAGCATCAAACAAGAAAGCAAAAGATGATTAACAATACAGGAAAGAAGAAGATGACCAAAAATGGATTTTTGAAGAGACTCTGAAACTTGCTCTTAAGCATAGAGAACTTAAAGTGAGTGGAAGAAATGAGGAAGTAAAACAGATAACAGAAATTTTCAAAGGGCAACTCAAGAAGACAAAGTTAAGTAATAAAATGAAATGTGCAAATATCTGTAGTTAGAAAACCCAAAGTGAAGCTCAGGCTCAGCATTTCTCAAGGTGAAAGAATAAAGGAACAAGTCAAGCCTTGACCTATGGATGCAGTATCTCAAAAGAGGGAACGAATTCTTACAGCAAGAATCATTCCCACACCCTACACACACAGAGTAGACATGGATGGGCAACTTAGACATTGACTACCCAAAATGGGGGTCGGGGGCAGACAAAGGCAAAAATTGACTGGCTTACAAGCTTTCAAGAGGGAACCTAGATCCAGAGGGTCCAGAGGAAGGTAGAATCTCCAGTGAGTGGTATCCAATCTGTCTAGGCGGGGCTAATGAAATGAAATGCAGATGGGTCTCTTGTGATACAATAGTGAATAATTGTTATCAGGACTGACTGTGAGGATTGGAAATGTAAAGGTAGACCTTGTTTTATAGCAAGGAGGGGAGCGATTAACTTTCCAGTCTAGGAGCGGAGGTCTCTAGGACCATCAA
>NW_006408523.1:32473285-32473915 GCF_000296735.1 Chrysochloris asiatica | reverse complement strand
ACATAATATCCTTGATCAGGGCCTGGTCCCTTCTGACAGTGTGCCAGAAGTATGAGAATCAATGTCTGGTCATCCAAGCTTCCCAGGAGCATTCTGGCTTTACGTCTTCCCACACAGATTGCTTTATTATTTTGGCAGTCCATGATACTTTTTTAATATTCTCCTCCAACACCATAGCACAAATGCCTCAATTCTTCTATGTTTTTTTTTCTATGGTTTATTCACTGTCCAACTTCCACGTGCATAGAGGTCATTGAAATATCATGAATTGGGTCAGGCTTACCTTAGACCTCAAACTAACATCTTTGATCTTCAACACTTCAAAAATGTCTTGTGCAGCAGATTTGCAAAATACAATAAGTCCTTTGATTTCTTCACTTCTATTTCCATGAGTGTTGATGGTTAATCCAAGAAAAAGTCATTAACAACTTCAATATTTTCTCCATGTATATAGATGCTATTTATTGGTGCAATTGTGAGGATTCTTGTTTTCTTTACACTGGGGTGCAACCAATACAGAGGCTGTGGCTTTTCATCTTCATCAATAAGTATTTTAAGTCCTTTTGGCTTTCAGCAAGCAAGGTTGTATCATCTGCATATCACAGGTTGTTAATAAGTCTTCCTCCAATC
>NW_006408523.1:32462929-32473185 GCF_000296735.1 Chrysochloris asiatica | reverse complement strand
CGTGGAGTCGGTTCCGACTCCTAGTGAAGCTGCACAGGGTTTCTGAGGCTGTAAATCTTTACAGGAGCAGAAAGCCTCATCTTTCTCCCACAGAGCAGTTGGTAGTTTCAAACTGCTGACCTTGCAGTTTGCAGCCTGATTCATCACCACTATGCTAACAGAGCTCCTTAAAAACAGCCATAGATATCAAAGCATCCAGATGTTTCTGAGCCACTTCCCCTTTCTAAAATGAATTCTACCATTTGGTATTTCAAAAGTAAATAAACCACATACAAATAACAAAGTATCCCTTTTAATATAACAAAAATATATGCTTTGTGTTGCATGGTGATATAAACACAAAAGCATCTATTAAT
The DNA here is from genome assembly GCF_000296735.1 of Chrysochloris asiatica. NCBI lineage: Eukaryota > Metazoa > Chordata > Mammalia > Afrosoricida > Chrysochloridae > Chrysochloris > Chrysochloris asiatica. The sequence continues at coordinate 32,472,829 of NW_006408523.1, read as the reverse complement.
ATAAGAATGTGTTCTTTTTTGACCTGTTCCTTTCTGCAGGTATTTGAGGTACTTTTTGTTAGTCACCATGTAGTCAGTACATACGCATAGCAACCCTGTGCACAACAGAACAAAACACTGCCCAATCCTGCACCAACCTCACAATCATTAATTTAACCCTGTCACTATTGTCACTGTGCCAATCCTTCTCACTGGGAGTCTTCCTCTTTTTCTTCAACTTTCCGTTTTACCAAACATAATATCCTTGATCAGGGCCTGGTCCCTTCTGACAGTGTGCCAGAAGTATGAGAATCAATGTCTGGTCATCCAAGCTTCCCAGGAGCATTCTTGCTTTACGTCTTCCCACATAGATTGCTTTATTCTTTTGGCAGTCCATGATACTTTTTTAATATTCTCCTCCAACACCATAGCACAAACGCATCAATTCTTCTATGGTTTTTTTCTATGGTTTATTCACTGTCCAACTTCCACGTGCATAGAGGTCATTGAAATATCATGGATTGGGTCAGGCTTACCTTAGACCTCAAACTAACATCTTTGATCTTCAACACTTCAAAATGTCTTGTACAGCAGATTTTCAATATATATATTCCAGCCTCTCGGATTCTTTACTCAGCATACAGATTGAATGTTGTTGTTGTTATTGTTATGTGCTGTGGAGTCGGTTCCAACTCATAGTGACCCTGCACAGGGTTTCTGAGGATGTAAATCTTTACGGGAGCAGAAAGCCTCATCTGTCTCCCGCGGAACAGCTGGTACTTTCGAACTGCTGACCTTGCGGCTTGCAGCCCAATTCGTAACCACTACGCTACCAGAGTATGGTGAAATAATACAACCCTGGAACACACCTTTCCTAATTTTAAACCATTTGGCAGTTAAAAATCCAACTGCCTCATGGTCTATGTACAGGTTCCATATGAGCACAATTAAGTTTTTTGGAATACTCATTCTCTGCACTGCTGCCCGTAACTTGTCATGATCCACACAATCAGAAGCTTTTGCATAGTTATAAAAACACAGGTAAACATCACTCTGGTATTCTCTTTTCAACCAAGAACAATCTAATGTCAGCACTGATAGCCTTCATTCCATGTTCTCTTCTGAATATGGCTTGAACTTCTGGAAGTTCCCTCTCAAAATATGGTTGCAGCCATTTTGAAATATCTTTAGCAAAATTTTACTTTCATTGGATATTAATGATAATTGTCCAATGATTTTCTGCATTCCACTGGGTCACTTCTCTTTGAAATGGGCACAAATATGGACTTCTTTCAATCAGTTGGCCAGATAGTTGCCCTCCAAATTTCTTGAAAAAATGACTGCGTGTCTCCAACTCTGTATCAGTGTGTTGAAAGATTTTTATTTGCATTCCATCGATTCCCAGAGCCTTGCTCTTTGCCAGTGCTTTCAATGTACCTTGGACTTATTTCTTCAATGTCATTGACTCTTGATCACATGCTATCTCTTCAAATTGTGAACCATCAATCATCTCTTACTGATAGAATGATTCTATGTATTCTTTTCATCTTCCTTTATTGCTTTCTGCATCAGTCAATATTTTTCCCATAGAATCCTTTACTATTTCAAGTTGAAGCTTGAATTTTTTTCTCAATTCCCTCAAGTTGAGGAATGCCAAACATTTTCTTCCATTTTGGTTTTCTAAGTCCAGGTCTTTGCACATTTCATTATAATATTTGACTTTGTTTTCTCAAGCTGACTTTTGAAATTTCCTATTCATTTTTTTTTACCTTCTCATGTCTTGTATTTGCTTTAGCATCTCTAAGGTGGAAAGCAAGTTTCAGAGTGTCTTCTGATATCCATTTTGGTCTTTTCCTTCTTTCTTGTCTTCTTAACGACCTTTTGCTTTCTACCTGTATGAATTTTTTTTATGTCATCCCACAACTGTTTTGGTCTTTGGGGTTTAGTGTCTAATGCATCAAATCTGTTCTTGAGATGATCATTAAATTCAGGTGGGCTATGCTCAAGGTAATATTTAGGCTGTGGTGGACTTGTTTTCATTTTGTTAGCTTCAGATTGAATTTGCAGATGAGCAATTGATGGTCTGTTCCACAATTTGCCCCTTTGTCTTGTTTTGGCTGATGGCAAGGGGACAATTTTTTCACTACCATCTCTTTTCACAGGTGTAGTCAATTTGATTTCTGTATATTCCATTTTGTGAAGTTCATGTCATCTCTTAAGTTTATGAAAAAGTAATTGGTCTTGCAAATTTCTGTCTCTCCATCCATCATGGTGTCTATCATTTTCTAATTATTGGTCCTTCCTCTTTGTTTCCAACCTTTGCATTACAATTGTCAGTACTTATCAATACATCTTTGATCACATATTTGATCAATTTCACACTGAAGAAGTTGGTGGAATTCTTCAATTTCATCATCACTGGCTTTAGTGGTTGGTAAATAAATTTGAATACTAGTGTTATCAATTGGTCTTCCTTGTAGGCATATATATATTTTCCTATTACAGACAGCACTGTACTTAAGACAGTTATTAAATACCACCTCAATTTGTCATCCCTGACATAGTAAACCATGTGATTTTGAGATTCAGAATGGCCAATGCCAGTGCATTTCAACTCACTAATGCCTAGGATATCAATATTTATGTGTTCCATTTCATTTTTGACAACTTCCAATTTTCCTAGATTCATACTTCGTACATTCCATTTTTGGATCATTAATGGATTTTTATAGCTGTTTCTCTTCATTTTGAGTTGTGCCACATCGGGAAGTGAAAGTGCCGAAGGGCTTACTCCATTCGCGTCAACACAGTCAGCTCTACTTTGAGGAGGCAGCACTTTCCGTGTTGTATTTTGAGTGCCTTCTAACCAAGGGGCTCATCTTCTGGCACTATATCTGACAATATTCTGGTGCTCTTCAGTATACAATATGATGATTCTGAAAGTGTTCCACTGTTTTTTTAAGGTTTTCAGTAACTAAATATTTGGAAGTAGTCGTCTCTCCTTCTTCCTAGTCTGTCTTCATCTGAAAGCTAAGCTGAAACTTGTTCACTGTGGGTGACCCTGGTTGCATTTAATATAGTCGTGGCATAGCTTCCACATCCTAGCAACTTGTAAGCCACTACAGTATGACAAGCTGACAGACTTGGATAAACATCTAGGAGAACCTAGTTTACACAAGCTCATTCCTGATGAATTTAAATATCAAGCTACCAACTTACCACTGATTTAAAAGCATTTCCTCTTCTCCAAGAGATATATTTTCACCCACTTTTTTTTTCATATCTGACACTTGATGCTAAATAGATCACATAATATTTCACATATAGAAAACAAAAACAGCAACAACAAAAACTGTAACCTTAGGCACATAGGTTCCTGTGATGAAGCAAAGGTACAGTTTCCATCCCCCTGTATAGATATGTCCAAAGGAATGAAGTTCATGCATTCTCTAATTAAATTGCCATTAAAAAAAAAAAAATCCAGAGGAGCACATACTGTATCTCAAATAGACAAGAAGTAGTCTAATTCATTTTGCTGAATATGTGTGTTGGCAGAAATTATGCTTGATCAAATGACCTGTAAAACTTTCTAAAAGCAAATTGTAGATATTTTTCGAGGATGTTTAAAAATCTATGTGTGATTTAATTTGGAATAATCTATTGTAGGTTATAGTTTAAAAGGTTCTATTTTGATTTGTCGCAAAGGAAATAATTTTCATTCAAACATAATATGTATAGTGGATATGGGATTGAATTTATTCTCTTAGTGACAAGATAATTCTTTTACTCATTAAACTGAAGTGTTCTTAGCACTTAATACCCAACCTCATGTAATTCCTACAAGCATTATGTTTCAGTGTTACTAGATGTTCTGACAGTATTGAATAGGCCTTCCTAGCATAGCATCAAAATACACTACATAGCCTGTGGTTTATCTCAAGGACACCTTTTTATATTTAAAGGACACCTCATACCTTGACGCAACAAAATGTACCCCAAGATTACTATATATATATCTTTAATAGGAACAAGAATATAATAAAAATGATAAGAAATTATTTGTGACCTTGTTCCCCAAACTGTCTTTATATGGTTAGGTGCATTTGAGTATCATTTGATAAGATTCAGTATGGCAGTTTATCAAGGTTTCTATAAATAAACTCAGGGGAAAGTATCATCACAACACTTCCCCAGCGAAGGAGCGGACCCACAAAGAGATAATGCAACCAAAACAGGGTTCATACAAAGTATTTTGCCTTAGGCTGGGTTTTCCAAAGAAACAAAACAATGAAACAAATATATGTATATACGTAAAGAGAAGTTTTTGTTTTTTTTTAAATCAAGGAAATGGCTCACAATTGAAAAGTCCCAGGTCCCCAAGTGGAAGAGAAAAAGAGAAACCCTTTCCCATGTGTCTATTATATTGTGCATAGGCCATATCCCCAAGGAAACATCCTTTCAACTGATTGTCTGCTCATAGCCAATCACCATCGTGTTAATTATGTCTGTATTAGGTTTCATCACCATTGGAATAAGCGCATCTTAACTGCACATTCATTGGAGATCCAGGCCTAGTTACTTGAAACAAAACCCTGACTGTTACATCATTTTACCACTCACCTATTCAAGTCAGTGCTGAATATAAAATTGCAAATAAAACTGGAAGGGAAGTAATTTTGCATTGGAAAAAGAGGTAGAAGAAAAGAGACATCCAGAAAGCAGAACTTCTGAGGAATTCATCTTAGATAGAGTATAGCTACTTCAGGGTTAAAGGGAAGACCAAAGGAATAACCACAAATAATCATTAAAAACAGCTTTCACTTGGGAATTGAGTACAAACTTATTTGGCTGTCCTTAGTGGACAACACATAGATTCTGACTTGTGGTGACCCCTCATCTATAGAGTTGAAGTGCTGTACAGGGATTTAAGGTTGTGATATTCTGGAGCAAATTACCATGCCTGTCTTCCAAGATGCCTCTTGGTGTGCTTTAACTTCCAACCTTTAGCAACCATCCACTTAGCAGCTGAGTTAGAAATGGTTGGTGACACCCAGGGACTCAACACACTTTCTAATCCAGTTCTAATTTCATGGAATAAAATGTACAGCAACGGTATAAAACTAGCCATCATCTCATAAAATGTTGTGATAGCATGTGTCTCTTTCCTACATTTGTTTGATATATACATTTTGGATAAAGAGCTAGGGATAAAGGTAACAAATTTTTTAATAAAAAAAAGTTTTAATAAAAAAGTTACACTGTCCTGTAAGTCAGCTATCAAAACAAATATAATAAATATTGAATAAAATTTCCTAAAATGGTCAATTTATTTATCTGTGACTCAACTTAATTTCTATTTTGAGTCTTCATTTAAGCTAGTTAAATCTTGCCTGTTGTTTTTGTTGTTGTTAAGTGCCGTCAAGTCATAGCAACCTGTATAAGGTTTCTGAGGAGCAGTTGGCGAGCTTGAACCACCAAACTTGTAGTTCAAACTGACCTTGTAGTTAAGCACATTAACCCACAGCACCACACCGGACTCCAAATCTTGCCTATTCAAGTAAAATCCATCATTTTGGTCAAAATTAAATGAATTGAGACTAAGTTGCTTTCTGTTATCTTACTCTGGTTGAACCCAAGGGTGATGGATTTACAATAAGGCATTGAGAAAGGAGGAAATGGTGTCCAGATGAATGATTCTCATCACTTTCAAGAGATCTTTTTGCAGCAGATTTTCCTAATAAAATATGTCCTTTGATTTCTTGACTACTGCTTCCATGAGTGTTGATTGTGAATCCAAGCACCATGAAGGTGTTTTTAATTTCAATATTTTTGCATTTATCATGATATCATTTAATGGTCCAGATGTGATTTTTTTTTTTTTCTTTCAGTTGAGGTGCAATCGATACTGAAGGTGTTCATCTTCATTGGTAAGTATTTTAAGCCCTCTTTACTTCCAGTAAGCGAGGTTGTATCATCTGAATATCATAGGTTACTAATGAGCCTTCCTCCTCTTCCTCCAATCCTGTGTTGTTTTATATATAATCCAGTTTCTCCAATTATTTGCACAGCATACAGATAGAATAAGTGTGGTGAAAGAATACAACTCTTATGTACACCTTTCTTGATTTTAAACCATCCAGCATCCCATTGTTCTGTACAAAAAAAAGCCTCTTGGTCCATTTACAGGTTCCTCATGAGCACAATTAAGTGTTTTAGTATACACATCTTCACAATGCTATCCATAGTTAGTTATGATATACAGAGTGGAAATCCTTTGGATAGTCAGTAAAGCATAAGTAAACCTCTTTTGGGGATTCTCTCTTCTCTGTCAAGTTCCACCTGACGTTAGCAATGATAATCCTCATTCCAAGTTCTCTTCTGAACCCAGGTTGAATTTCTGGCAGTTCCCCATTGGCATACAGTTGTAACTGTTTTTGAATTATCTTCAACAAAATTTCATTGCCATGTGACATTAACGATATTGTTCAAGGATTTTCACGTTCTCTTTTTGGAATGGGAACAAATACAGATCACTGCCAATTGACTAGGTAGTTCTTTTCCAAATTTCATGGCACAGATGAATAAGCATGTCCAGTGCTGCTCCAGTTTGTTGAAAAATTTCTAGTGCCTTGATTTTTACCAATTCCTTCAGTGCAGATTGTACTTCAGTAGCATTGGTTCTTGATCATATGCTACCTCTTGAAATGATTGAAAATAGATCAGTTCCTTATTGTACAATAACTCTGTATATGCCATCCATCTTCTTTTTTTGTAAGTTTTTATTGAGAACTGAATGATAGTTTACATGGGAGATCATCAGCTTTACACCATCATTTCATTGCAATGATTATAATCTCCTCCATGCATCATCAATCAACAGTACTTGTACCCATTCCGTGTTTTGTTTTATTTTGCTTTGTTGTTGTTGTTTTGTTTGTTTGTTTGTTTGGGGTGGGGGGAGATGTACACAGAAACACTCATGAATATATAATAATTTAAACAACCAAAGGGCACATTCTACAAGTCTGCTTTCTGGCCGCCATCTCTTAATCCCTCTCTTCCATGAGTCCAGAGTTCTCAGCTGCTCCTTGTCTCCATGTTCTCATCTCTGTCTCTGTTTTCACTGCATCTCTGGATAGAGTCCTGCATTCTGCTTGTATTCTTCTCCCTTGATGGTCCTAGGATCCTGTTTCTGGACTATAAGATGAACTACTCCCCCATTTTTGTTACAAAACTTCTACCTTTACAATTGTGACAGTCACAATTAGTCATGATAACAATTACTCACTATTGAATCTTAAGAATCTTATCCCCATCTCTTTTCACCAGAGCCATCTAAACGAGATGAAAACTATTCAATAAGGACTCTATCCTCCCCTGCACACTCTTAAAACTAAACTCCCTCTTGAAAACTTGTAAGCCAGTCATGTTGTGCCTTTGTCACCCCCTCATTTTAAGTAGCCAATGCTTAAGTTGCCCATCCCTATATAAGGGATAGGATTGATACTTGATGTGAAAACTCCTTCGGCTCTCAGTTGGTATACATCTGTAAGCATAGGTCAAGTTCATTAAATTGTAGCAATTTACACTTGTTTCCTTTTCAAAAATTGAAGACAAATTTTTTTTTTTAATCTTCCTCTAGTTGAGTTCTGATGATCAATCCATCAAGGCTAGGTCAAATAGGTACTTATCTGCAAGTTTGGGCATTCTTGTGCATCTCCTCTCACTTCATATCCACTGGATGTGTCAGCTCAGCTTCGGCCTTCTGTGGCTATGTTCTTGTCAAGGGACTCAGGAACCCCAGGTCTCACTTCAGTCCAACCATCCCTTCCTCTTTCTCTCATCTTCAGGTCAATGGGAGTCTATGAAACGTGGTTGAACTCAGCCATTTCTTCATTGCTGCCTTTCCCTCTCTTTCCCACTCACCAATAGACCAACATGGTCTTACATGCCTGCTCATGTGTTCCCTTTGAGTTTCAGTGTTGGAGGGGGACCATCCATCTTCTTTTGATGTAGTTTACATTATTCAATATTTTACTCATAGAATATTTCAATCTTTCAAGTTGAGGTTTAATTTTTTTCTTCATTTCTCTCAGTTTGATAAATGCTGAGTGTGTTCTTCCCTTTTGGTTTTCTAACTCTAGGCATAGTAACCCATATGACTGTCAGTTCAAAATGACCAATACCAGTTCATTTCAATTAAATAATGTTTAGGATACTGATCTTTATATATTCAATTTCATTGCTGACGTCCAATTTTCCTAGATTTATATACTTCTTTTATCAAGGTTCAATTGTTTATGTAAGTTTGCAGGTATTTCTTTTCATTTAGAGAAGGACAAGAAAGCTTTGCTACCTCCATGTCATTATGGTCAACTCTACTTTGAGGAGGCAGCTCTTCCCCAGTTATATTTTGAGTGACTTCCAACCTGAGGGCTTCATCATCTCACTCTATATCTGACAACATTCTGTTAATATGCTTAAGGTTTTCATCTTCTGGCACTATATCTAACACATTTTCCAATGCTGTTTATAAGGTTTGCAGTGGCTAACCATTCAGAAATGGTCAGGCTCGCTTTCCTACTGTTTTAGTCTAGATGCTCTGCTGAAACTGTTCACCGTGGGTGAAGCTGCTGGTATTTAAAACATTGGTACCATAGCTGCCAGCACCATAAAGCATGCATCAACTGCATACTACAAACTGATCATGTTGATGTTGTTAAGTGCCATAAAATGGATTTAACCTTCTGGTTACCAGTCCAATGCTTATCCTACAGTGTCATGCCAGGAAACTAACAGACAAGTGGTAGTTGATTTTTAATGTTGTTTTTGTTAAGTGCCGTCATGTTGGTTCCAATTAATAGTGACCCTGAATAGGGATTCTGAGGAATGTCTAGTAGATTTGAACTACTAACCTGTGGTAAGTAGTCCTGTGCTTATCCTACATCATCACATGTTGTGAAATGCCGTCAAGTTGATCCTGACCCATAGTGACCCTGTACAGGGTTTCTGAGGAGCAGCTGGTGAGCTTGCACTGCTGACGTTGCAGTTCATATGGCTTTGCAGTCTGGCACATTAACCCACAGTGCCACACCTGGAGTTCACATCATCACATAGTGCTCCCATTTTCCACTAAAGCACTACAGCTTGACTGGTAAACTATACTGCTATTTTAGCTCCCAGGCACTTTCTGCTGCCAGTTCCTATCATCACTACTCTGTGTCTACTTTAGATCAATTGTTTCTCTTCTGAATGCAATTGAGTCTCCTTTTCCAGTTCTCTGTGAATTCCAGCTACTCTAATCAAGCAATAGCAATAAATGCAGTCTTCTACAACTGCTACCATTCAACTTTCCAGACACTAGGGAGAATAAAATTCCACATATTCTTGGGATTTCAATTAGCTGTTGGCTCTTAACACCCTGCTTAAGAGTTAAACCTGCAATTTGCTGGGAGGCTTTTAAGAGGTACTTCATAAAAGTCCCCACTATCTGTAACCAATCAACCAGTTGCCAATGAGTTGATTCTGATTCATAGAAACCTCATGTGTTTCTGAGCAGAACTCTACATAGAATTTTTAGTGGCTATGACCTTTCAGAAATAGATTGCCAAGACCTTCTTTTGAGACAAGCCTGTGTGAACGCAAACAACCTCCATTCTGGTTAGTAGCTAAGGACTTAGCCATCTGCACCACCCAGACACTCAATCACCTATAAGTTTTGCTCTCTTCTCTAATATATATTTAAGACCTATGAACTATATTGTCTCTTTGTGGTAGATTATGGGTGATAAGAAAAATAAAATTTTTGAGTCATTACATATTTTAAATTTGTTCCATTATTTAGATTCTGTATTTGTACTTCTAAGAAATTGGTACCTAGACCAAGAAGCAGTTGTTCGAACAGAACATGGGAACACTGAA
>NW_006408523.1:32458218-32462077 GCF_000296735.1 Chrysochloris asiatica | reverse complement strand
GTTGGCCCAGGATCGAACATTGTTTCGTTCTGCTGTGCATGGGGTCGCTATGAGTCGGTTCCGACTCGATGGCACCTGACAACAACAACAACATTTTAACTTTAGAGCACAAGAACAACCCCTCTATCTAATTGGTTCCTGGAAACTCTTCTCTAGAACAATCTCATAGCTTCAGTCCCAAACAGGGAAGCAAGAATCTAAATATCTGTTATTCAATTCTTCAGGACAAAAGCCTCATTTATTGAGGTCACTGACTCAAACCCCATGTTATCACTCAATATTCCAAAAGTTGCTGGAACTTGGAATTAGAAAACATATTTATAAAATATTGCATTAAAGTATAATATCATCTGTGTGACCTCGAAGTTTCAAATGAAGAACCCCTACAATAACAATTTGGGGCAGATCTCATTTTGATACAGAGGGAAAAAAAAGCACTTCCTTTTAATTATTTTATGTTAACAATTAAAGACAGGAAAATCAAAAGGTATATATACAACAATATTGTCAATTTTCAGAAAACGGCTTTTTTCCAAAATTGGGCAATTCATTTAATATAAGCTATTTGTTGTTATTGGAGTTCTGGTGTGGCACTGTGGGTTAATGCACCAGACTGCAAAGCCATTTGAACTGCAAGGTTGGTGGTTCAAGCTCACCAGCTGCTCCTCAGAAACCCTAGACAGGGTTGCTGTGGGTCGGAACCGACTCGACGGCACTTCATAACAACAACAACAACATTTGTTGCTATTAAGTGCTGTTGGGTCAGTTCTGACAGCAATCCCACGTAGGGTTTCCCTGGAGCAGTTTGTGGATTTAAACTGTTTATCTTGCAGTTTAGAGTCCAGTGCTTACCCTATAGTGCCATACCAGAACATTGAAAAAATTGTATCTAGTTTAGTTTAGCAATTAAGACTCAATTGTTTCACATTATATTAGACTCTCATATAGCACAGAGAAGCTGAATTCAGAATAGAGCATATTTTGATGAAGCATATCAATGCCAAATTAAATATTAGAATCAAGCTGATGATTTAGATATTTCAAAATTGGGATCAATAATAGACAGCCAAAATATACTCCAGAGGGTTAGAAATATATAGATAATTCAGATGATGAGAGAGAAAGAAAAAAAATACAAAACAGGTAAAATAAAAGTATAAATGTAGAAGGAATTTCTGCCTTGGGGAACTGGTTAAGCACTTGACTACTAAAAGGTTAGCAATTTGAAACTGCTCACAATCAGCTCAAAAATCTGATTCTGAGAGGTCACAGCCTTGGAAAACCCACTGAGCCTCTCTCTCTACTTTGCACACATAGGGCTGGCATGAGTGGATTCAACTTCCAACAAAAACAACATAAATGTCTACGGTACAAGGTAAAAAAAAAAAAAAATTACCTAAAAATGCTGAAGATCATTCTTGTTTTGAAATCTCCTTTAAATTATTTAAATAGAGAAAGTTATGGAAGTATATCTACGGAGTTTGGGAAAAAATATTGCATACTTGCATACTCATACAAATGATAATTTGCAAAACCCTAAAAGACAAATTTATCAGAAATGTAAGGATTAGAAGATGAACTAAGTCTGGTAAAGAAAATCTAAATTGCAATGAATATAATTCTTTACCTGCAAAATCCAAGCAAATAATTGAAGATTTAGGAATGCTGAGTATATTTTTTTCTGGCTGTGAAAATGTAATGTTTAATAGTTATTTTAACATTACATTTAAATTATTAATAGTTAAATTATTAATAAGAGAGAAAAAATGAAACATACAAAACAAAGAAAAATTTTAAATAGCTAGAAAAATGTTATATGTATACAGGATTCATAAGAAGAGTTATGCAACCTTTCTAAGGAATAAAAGAATTTAACATATTTGTCTATTTTCCTAAAATAAATTGAGTTTATTAAAATTATATATATTTTTGAAATATGGACAAGCATATTCACTCTGTATGTAATGATAAGTGAATGAAACTAGCAGTATTTAAAATACAGAGAACAAATAAAATGCATGATGCATTGACACCATCACGAAAATCCTAACAAGTGTTAGGTTGTTGTTAGGTCCCATCAAGTTTTTTCTGGTTCATAGTGACTCTATGTACAACAGAACAACATGGTACCTGGTCCTGTGGCACACTGACCATTTAAAACCTAGGAGAACAACATTCCAAGGAAATGGAAGACATGGGGCAAGACTTTCAAGTCTGATATGGATTGTGTTGTGGCACTGTGGGCTAATGAGTCAGACTGCAAATTCTTTTGAATTGCAAGGTTGGTGGTTCAAGCTCACCAGCTGCTCCTTAGAAATGTATACAAGTTCACTATGGGTCATGTATACAAGGTCACTATGGGTCGGAATCAACTCAATGGCACTTAACAACAGTAACAAGATCTGATAGACAGTGATGAGATTGGAGTTGATTGAAAATGAATAATAGCAGTCAGAGTTGAAATTGGAGTTGAAGACTGGAGCTGGGTCACTAGGTGATGTTAGGAATTTGGATTTTATTCAAAATCTAATGGAAAGCAATTACAAGGTTTTAAAGGGACTGACATAATGCAAATTACATTTTTCTAAAACCACTCTACAAAGAATGTACTAGGGGAATACTGAAGAAAAGCAGTTAAGAGACTATGGCAATAGTCCAGGGGAGAATTGATTGTGGCTTGGACAAGTGTGACATTAACAGAGATGAAGAGAGATGGAAATAGATATTCTAGATTCAGAAAGCACGGGATTTGCCATTAAATTAGAGACTAGTAGTCAGAGAGTAGGAATAAACCTGAATGTCACTTCTGACTTTACTATCTGGATGGCTTTCATTGTTGTTCACTAACAGAAAACTGGTGAGAACCAATCTGAGGTGACAACTGTTGCTGTTAGGTGCCATGGAGTTGGCCACAACTCACATCAATCCTATGCACAATAGAACTAAACACTCTGTGCCAACCTCACTGTTGTTATCTTTGAGTCCAGTGCTGTGCCCACAGGGTAAATCCATCTCTCTGGGAGACTTCCTCTTTCCTACTGACTCTCCACCTTACCAGGCATAATGTCCTCCAGGGACAGGACCCTCCTGATGTACCAGAGAGGAATCTTGCCATTCTTGCTTCTAAGGAGCATTCTTTCTGTACTTTTTTCCAACAAACAGTTGGAAGATCCTGGTAGTTTTAGTATCCTTTCTCAACACCACAACTCAAAGACATTTATTCATCTAAGGACTTACTTATTCACATGCATATGAGGCAATTGAAAATACAATAGCTTGGGTCAAGCACATCTTAATACTCAAACTGATATCTTTACTCTTTAACACTTTAAAGAGACCTAGTGGAACAAATTTGCCTAAAGCAATTCCTCATTTGATTTGTTGATTACTGCTTTCATAAATCTTGGGTGGATTCAAGAAATGAGCTCTTTGACAACTTCCATCTTTTCTCCATTTACCTTGATGGTATTTCTTAGTCATGCTGTGAGGATTTCTATTTTGTATACATTGAGGTACAATTCACTCAAAGGTGTAGTCTTTTATCTTCTTCAGTGGTGGTGGTGTGCTGTGGAGTCCATTCCTACTCATAGCAACCTTCATAGGGTATCTGAGGCTGTAAATCTTTACCTGAGAAGAAAGTCTCATCTCTCTCCCACGGATTGGCTGGTAGTTTTGAACTGCTGACTTTGCTGAAGCAGCCTGACTCCTAATCAATATGCTCTCATTCTGTTGTTGTTGTTAGGTGTCATGAAGTCGGTACTGACTCATAGCGACCGTATGAACAACAGAATGAAACACTGCCTGATCCTGGGTCAACCTCACAATTGTTGCCATGCTTGAGCCCATTGATTCTGCCACT
>NW_006408523.1:32439397-32454398 GCF_000296735.1 Chrysochloris asiatica | reverse complement strand
TCGTCCCATGAATCTAGAGTCCTCAGCTGCTCCCTCTCTCCATGTCCCCATTTCTGCCTCCATCTCTGATATCTCTGCTTCTCTAGATAAGGTCGCACATCCCGCTTGTGCACTTCTCCCTTGGTGGTCCTAGGGTCCTTTGTTTCTGTACTGTAAGATTAACTACTCACCCATTTTTGTTACAAAACTTTTACCTTTACAATTGTGACAGTCACAATTAGACATTATAACAATTACATAAGAATCTTATCCCCATCTCTTTTTACCAGACTTATCTAGACAAGACGAAAACTATTCAGTGGTGACTCTTTCTTCCACCATGCACTGTTAAACTAAACTCCCCCTTGAAACCTTGTAAACCAGTCACTTTGTGCCTTTACTTCTCCCTGATTTTAGGCAACCAATGTCTAAGTTGCCAATCCCTATCTATCCTGTGTACAAAAATTGTTTTGTTCTTTTTATTTTTTTAATCTTCCTCTAGTCATTAGCTGATCTTCAAGCCTTCAAAGCTAGGTCGAATGAGTACCACCTATAAGTTTGTGCGTTCTTTTGCTTCTCCCCTTACTTCATATCAGCTGGATGCTTCATTCTCAGCTATCACCCTCTGTGGTTATGTCCTTGTCCATGGGCTCAGGTGTCCCCAGGTGTCACCACACTTTGGACCAACCAGCACTTCCTCTTTTCTATCTCATCTCCAGGTCGACAGGAGTCTGTGGAACGTGGTTGAACTCAGCCCATTTTTCATTGCTGCCTTTCCCCATCTTCCACTCACCAGTAGACCAACATGGGCACCAGAAAGCTTGCATGCCTGCTCATGTGTTCCTTTTGAGTTTCAGTCTCAGAGGGGGGTTTGTCCTAAAGGAAATTGATTGTTTGCCTTGATGGCTTCCTGGCAAACAACTTGCTTATTCTTGTAGTAGCCAGTCATACAGCCATTTGTGTTTTGGATTTTTCCTGATCTTTCTTTGAAGATGTAGCTTCTGTTGCTCTAGCTGTTCCAGGCTGGTCTGTTTGTCCTTTCTAGTGGGAATGTCCCACCTCAGAAGGTTCTAGATGGGGCTCAGGATTCTACCTAAGGTCCTATATACACTGCAAAGGCTCCGCAGGAGATCTATTTCACTGGGCAAGTTATAGGACCCCTTTTAGGCATTCCAATCAGTTATAGGCTGAAGATGAGTTTACAAGCTTTCTGCAATCCTGTTTCCCAACATTTCTTTCTCTCCTACTCATGTTTCCATTTTACAATAGTAGTCAAGGGAAACCAATATACATAAGACAGTCAAGCATCTTTGTATTATTTCCCCTCTTCAAAGTATGCCTTGATCCTTGTGTCACAGAGCCCTGTTGTTCCAAGGTTGAACATACATTATTATTTACCTCTGTCCCATTTAGCCCATGTAAACCTGTTTCAGTGTTCCCCTAATTACCTTGTTCTTCTATCCATCTCCCTTCTTGTGTATTGCCCTCCCCAACACCCAAACTATGATGTGGCTGCCCCTACTCTGTGGTCTACTGTCACCTCCCTCCACAACCCCAAAATCTCCTCATTCCAACCCCACCAGTAACCAACAAAGAATTTTTTTTTTTTCCTTTTAATATGGGTATCTTTTGTTAAGCTTTTACAATAATCGTCTTACACAATATTTGTCCTTTTGTGACTGACTAATTTCACTCAGTATAAAATACTCAAGGTTCAGCCATGTTATGCGGTAGCTTGCAGCTTCCTTGTTTTTCTTTAAGTAGCATAATATTCCATTGTGTGTTTGTACCAAAGTTTGTTTATCCATTCTTCTATTGATGGGTACTTAATCTGTCTTTATCTTTTTGCTATTGTGAATAGTGTTGCTATGAACATTGGTGTGCATATATCTACTCGTGTTATGGTTTGTATTTCTTGTGGATATATACCAAGTAGAGGAATTGCTGGATCATATGGTATTTCTGTTTCCAACTTTCTGAGGATGTGCCATACTGTTTTCCAAAGTGGTTAGACTATTTTGCATTCCCACCAAAAATGTAGGAGTGTCCCAGTCTCTCCACATCCTCACCAGCATTTATTACCTGCATTCATTATTGCTGGTGTGAGATGATATCTTGTTGTTTTGATATGCATCTCTTTAATGGCTAATGATCGTGAACATTTCTTCATATGTTTGCTGGTTGCCCAAATGTCTTCTTTGACAAAGTGTCTGTTAATGTCCTGTGCCCATTTTTTAATTGGGTAACTTGTCTTTTTTTGTAGAGGTGTTGTAGACTTCCTATAGATTTTAGAAATTAGTCTCTTGTCTGATATGTTATTATCAATGATTTTTTCCCCTTTCTGTGGGTTCTCTTTTTCCTCTTTTGGTGAAATCCTTTGATTCACATAAGTTTATAATTTTTAGAATGTCCCAATCATCTATATTTTTGAGTTTTGTTTTACTTTTTCTCCCATTCTATCCAGGACCTTCTAATGTGGTCCCTTCTAGAACATTTGGTTGTTGTAGCCAGGCATTATCTAGTTCTTCTGGCCTCATGGTTCTGGTGACTGACTTTCCAAATATCTTCAATTTCCATAACGCTTTTTTACTCTGCACAGGAAGAGATTGATAGTTGCACCTTAGATGCCTGCTCATGAGTCTTTAAGATCCCAGTCACTACTCACAGAAATAAGATTTAGAAAACTATGTTTGTTAACTATGTTATATGTTACATCAGTTGATCATGATGTCCACTGATACTGCCATCTTGAATCCACAGGCCCTGCAAGTCATTTTCTCAAGGTGCCTGTTCATGTTTAAGGAGTTTTCATAAATTTTCCCTCTGTATGTGCCACCAAAGTCTTGGCTATACTCATAGCAAAAGTAAATTGTTATTGTGTTTTTATTGTTGTTAAGTGTTGTGGGTTATTTTTAGTTCATAGTGACCCTGTTTAGGGTTTCCAAGGAGTGGTGGTTGGCAGTTCAGTGCTTATCTTACAGTGCTACTCCATGACTCTGTCAGACATTTATATTTTTGTGAGTGTACACACACTCTCCCTATCATACCTATTCAGACATGTATTTACCCATTGGTGTTGTTGTTGTTAAGTACTATCAAATTGCTTCCAACACATAGTGACCCTGAGTAGGGTTTCCAAGGAGCGCCTGGTGAGTTTGAACTATCTTGTGATTCAAATCAACCTTGCAGTCCAGTGCCTTATCCTGCAGCACCACACCAGGACTCAGACATATATCACTGTTATTGAAGGATTGTGTATGTAGCAGTATTTGCTTCTATTCCCTTTAACACATTCCTCTCTGCGTCTTTCCATTCCCTCATCATTCTTCTATCAACTTCCCACTTGAGAATTTCCTTTCCCATCATGCAAACTTTTTAAAGAATAACAAAATACTTTTAAAATTTTTAAACTATTAACTACACTGCCATGTATTGGAGATCCCTTAAGGTTTGGGAAAGTAGACTCTTCAGTCTACAAAACCTTTCCTAGGCATCGAGTCTAAATTCTTCAAATGTAAGAAACTATTGACTCATTGTTCTAATATAATTAAATACTGACAGGAATCTGGAATTCCAATTTGTTCTAACAAAGATGACAATGAGTCATTCTCCTGTGAATTTCCACTGTTTTAAAATCAGTGTAGATAAATATTACATTTTTGTGATGTTTTCATTTACAAATCTGTTAATTAGCACTTATCAGAAAGGCACTAAATACTCTGCAAGTGGCTTTGAAGAGTTAATGTCTCCCTAAATGCCTAATTTGCTTCCCAGGATTGACAGAGACATAGATACAAGCAAATACCAATAACATTTAGTAGCAATGATATAAAGTGAAAAAGATTCTAAGTATTTTCTTTCATCTCTTCAGGGCATTTATTTCTGTCTACTGTTCACCTGTTCTAATTATCCTGGCAGCTCACTTCGATTAAATTTTTTTTTCTGCTACTAACAAGAGAAGCCAGATTTCCCCCAGTGCCAAAGACACAGTATCATCAACCAAAAAGTCTTGATGATACCTTAGTGACTCCAAAGTGCTAATCCATCTCTCTGGATGCTTACCTGGTTTCCAAGCAGTGACATGTTCCAGGGAGAATTTGGCTCAATGAGAGAGGGCTTAGTACACATGTGACAATACCATTCGATTTATTTTTTTCTATATTTACATTAGGTAAATGTTGGCAACAAGACTTAGACTTTGAAACAAACAAAACACTATGCCTGCTGCTCATGTTGGGCTGTTTTCAGGTCAATTAGTGCCTTCTAAATTTTTAAAGCAGGTGCTAATCTGGTACTTAAACTGCTGAGACATTTGGCATATTTTCTCTGTAAAGAGAAGTTGAGAGTGCTTTGTACAGAGTTTAAGAGAGTAACTGAATAAACAAACACACTGCTTTCCCTTATTAACCTTCAGGGTTTTTAAAAATAAGAAACATTAAAAATTAAAATTTTAATTTAAAACCAGCTTAAGCAGCTTTCCTTGTAAAGAAACACATGGCAAGCACATCTTTATTTGCTGGTCTTTATTAATTCTTCATTTCTATTTTAATCTCTAATTTGTTAATGGTACTGAATTAGTGAGAAAATTCAGTGTCTTCTTAAAAATGGGTTCTATCTTTGTTCATGAGGAGTTGCTATTTAATAAGCACATTAGAAGAAATATACTATAAGAACAGATTTGTGTTTCTGAGAGCATTTTGACAAAGACGAATAAACAAAGAGTAAACCACTGAATAAAAAAATCAAACATACTCCATTTGTATGAGTATATTTTCTACCAAATTTCTATGGAGTACACACTAAAGTCCTGAGATTTTAGGAATTTGTGTTAGAAGAAGAATACTTTATAGACCATTGCCTTAAATCAAAGACTAGGAGGAGACTTATAAACAAATCATTGTACCCTGGGAGTGTCCCATGCAGTCATAATATTATGCAAGAGGACTATAAAAGGCAGTAATCAATTCTGTCATGGTTTATGGAACACTAGATGAGCTTTCTGAGAAAGGTAATACCTGAACTGGGTTATAAAATATTAAATTTAAGTTTTTAAGGGTTCAAGAGGGGGGAAAAATTGAAGGAACAACAACATCAAGCAAAATACTCTAGTCATTGGAAAAAATTAAGAACTGTGCAGTATTTTTGGTATAAAGTCCATAAGACCAGTCCCCAGGATGGGAGGAGAGACTAGAGATGTAGGGACCAAATGATGACATAACTCAAACAACATGATGTTGTTGTCGACGTTAAGAGCCATTGACTTAGGTTCAACTCATAGTGACCCTGTATAGGGTTTTCAAGACTGTAAATCTTTGTGGGATCAGAAAGCCTCATATTTCTCCTTAGGTGCAGCTGATGAATGAAAATCACTGACCTTGTAGTTCTCAGTACAGTGCTTCTGAGCCAAGGCACTCACACCAAATCTGAATAATAGTCACAGTACAGTGCTTATTCTACAAAGCCACTGTGCTCCCAATATGAATAATACTGGTATAAATTGGTCTTATTTGTAGGCATATGAATATTATTCTATCAGATGTTATTGTTGTTAAGTGCTACTCCATGACTACTTCAAGTGCTACTTCAAGTCAGTTTTGACCAAAGCAATGCTGTATAAGGATTCCAGTGAGAGGCTGGTGGGTCTGAAGCACCGACCTTGCGGTTCAAACTGACCTTGCGATCCAGTGCATTATCCTGCAGTGCCTTGAAATACTCTTTTCAACAATGACTATGAAACCATTCCTCTTCCATTGTATTTCCCAGCACAGTAGACTATATGATTGCCTGATTCAAAATGGTCATTTTGAATTAGAGTCCATTTCAGCTCACAAATGTCTTGTTTATCCATTTTTATATGTTCTTTTTCTCACTTTGACAAATTATAGTCTTTCTAGGATTCATACTTCATACATTCCACATTAATATTATTAATGGATGCTTACAGCTCTTTCTTCTCATTATGAGTTTTGCCCCATTAGCAAATGAAGGTATCAACATATTTTCTTCATCCGCCTCTTTAAGATCAACTTCAAGTTCTGTTAAGTAGAAAAATAAAACAAAAACAAAAAGTCAGTCTTCTGTAGAAATCTTTATTCAAAAAGAAAAGGAGGAAAGGAAAATAAACTATTGTAATAGGTAGAAAGGGACTTCTATAGTATGGAGAACACTATGATGTCAAAATCTGTATGTGTTTCAGAATGTCAGGAAAAAAAAATGTTTATAGAAATTGAAAATAAAGAAGCTAGGGAAGTTTCCAAATATGGGGAAGTACAATGAAAGGCAAAAAAAAATTAAAAAGACAAAAAACATTGTGAGCAAAAGTAAAAAAAACAACAACAACAACAAAAAAAACATCCCCATGGCTCCTAGAGCACTCTACCTAGTTGTGTTCAATAATTCATTGCAATAGCCATATAAAACCCAAACACCATACTCACTATTATGAAGTTCATTAGGGAATTTAACAGTGTACAACAAAGGGTCAAGGATGTTCAGTGCAGATCTTCCATTCAGGACAACCTCTCCTCAAGTCTGCCCACAAGCAGGTCTCTCCCTGCCCTGCCAATATTGTTGTTGTTGTTGTCAGGTGCCATCGAGTTGGAACTGACTCATAGCGACCCCCTGTACAGCAGAACAAAACAATGTCTGATCCTGGGCCAACCTCACTACCGCTGCCACACTTGAAGCCATCAATGATGCCACTTGGCTGATCCATCTCGTTGGGGGTCTTCCTCTTTTTCTCTGACCCTCCCAATATTACAAGGCTTTATTATGTTGTTGTTGCTAGGTGCTATTGAGTCAGTATCCACTCATACTGACCCCATGCACAGCAGAACAAAACACTGCCCGATCCTGGGGCAACTTCAGTATTGTTGCCATGCTTGAGTCCATCGATGCTGCCACTTGGCCAATCCATCTCGTTGGGGGTCTTCCTCTTTTTCTCTGACCCTCCACCTTACCAAACATGATATCCTTCTCCAGGAACTGGTCCCTCATGACAATATGTCTCAAGTAGGAGAGACAAAATTTGGTCATCTTTGTCTCCAAGGAGCACTCTGGCTGCACTTCTTCCAAAATGGATCTATTGGTTCTTTTGGCAGCCCTTTAAATAATCACCTTCAACACCATAACTCAAAAGCATCAGTTCTTCTATTGTCTTCCTTATTCACTGTTCAGCTTTTGCATGCATATGAGGTGATTGAAAATACCATGGCTTGGGTCAGATGCACCTTAGTTCTCAAGCTGACGTCTTTGCTCTTCAACACTTTAAAAAGGTCTTGTGCAGCAGATTTGCCTAATGCAATGCCCACAGGACACATCATTCCACAATAAGCCTCAGCCTGAAGATACTATATGCTGTAGCATCAAGGATCAGCAATCCTAGCTCCCCCAGTTAACTGCCTGAGGCATTCCACTCTGCAAGCAAGCTTCCTGCACAATGTCCCTTAGCTTTATAGGAAGCACATGTTGTCTTGTGCACTGGCTCTTAGTTCTGCTGCTGCTACTCCTCTACGACTCCTCCGGTTTAACACATTTATGTCCCTGTGTTGAGGAGGTTCTGTGATCAGGAATCTCAGGGTCTAAAGGAGGCACTCCACTGCTGCTTCTTTCTCCTTGATGTTTGTGAGATTCCCTCTTTATGTTTCTTAGGTGGGTCATTTTATAGCCATATCAGAGTTTCAAGTTTTTATAATCACAATTACTTTGTTAATAATCATTTACAACTGAATCATATCATCCTATGAATATCTTCTTCCATCTTCTCTTGCCCAAACCTATCAAGAAAAAAGTCATTTGGTGGGAGTTACAAAGACTATGACTATAAAAGATCTATTATATAATTCACTACACAAATTGTATTTATGAGGAAACTGCGCATAAACCAAGAGCTGGTTGTTAGAACAGGGAATATTTAATGGTTTAAAATCAGGAAAGTTATGTGCCAGGGTTTTATCCTTTCACTGCACTTATTCAGTCTGTATACTGAGCACACATAATCCAAGAAATTAGATTATATGAAGAAGAATGTGGCATCAGGATTGGAGGAAGACTCATTAACAATCTTTGATGCACAGATGATGCAATTTTGATAGCTGAAAGCAAAGAAGACATAAAGTATTTGCAAATGAAGTTCAAGGATCATGACAAACTATGGATCACATTGCAAATAATGGATATTCCATAATACTTAATTGTGCTCATGAGGAACCTCTATATATACCAAGGAACCATTGCTCAAACAGAACAAGGTAACAATGAATGGTGTAAAATCAGGAAAGGTGTATGCTAATGTATTCTTTCACCATACTTATTCAATCTGTATGTGAAGCACATAACCCAATAAACTGAATTACATGAAGAATGTGGCATCAGGATTGGAAGAAAATTAATTATAAATATCTTTCAGTCAGTTGGTCAGGTAGTTGCCATCTGAATTCCCTGGTATTGACTAGCAATTCATTACTGTGTGACCAAATATAGATATCATTTTTATTATTTATTTATTAAAATGTGTTAATGTTTAGCTTGTTGGACATAGCTGGTTTATTAATTCTATTCTTAATCTTCATTTGTAAATCTGAGTTTGGTAAATATATTTTACTACTACTTTATGACATTTAATACTTAATCAATTCTAATACTTCTTTTATATCTACTTTGGTTCTATCTGAGAATCTACTTAATTTGGATAATAGGCTCAATTGTTACAAAATATATTCATTCTCATGGTTTATTAAGTCTATTTAACATGAGGGATTTTAGCTTTAACTCTGTGTTAAAGAGCAATTCACTTTACATAGTCTTTGCAATATCAATAAGAAATGTCTGAGTACAGTGGAAATGGCTGGCTCTGCATGAGTAGGCACATTCCCACTGGGTTCTGCTATCAGTTAAGGCTTTCTAGTATGCATTGCAGTAAGGGTGTGCTGAATTGACTAAAATGACATTTGGCAGCAATGCATGCCACGGCCTAAATGTTCTGGATACAGTAAGGTTTAACTGGCTATCTTGTGTCTTTGAACCCAGTAGAGAAGAGCAGTAGCATCTCTCCAGGTTTAACAAAAGATCGGTATTATAGTCTTCTATCAAAATTGACTGGAATACATAAACGTCCTTCATGATTTAAAACAGCTAATCAGCTGCATCTACTAAAAAAAATAATAGGAGTAATGAAGTAGAAATAGTTTAAACAACCTTAATTTGAAGCTTTTTCCAAAGTCAGTTTTTATTTCTCATGAGATGGTAGTAATTACATTTTTCAAAAAAATGTGCAGCAAGTTGTAGTATAATATGGAAAAGAAAAAACAAAAAACAAAAAAACTAGACTGGGAATTAAGATCCATGGTTTAAGTCATTAGTCTTATTTACTGTTGTTGCTGTTACGAGCCATCGAGTTGAATTTGACTCATAACAATCCTATAGAAGTTTTCAGAGAAGTGGCTGGTGGATTTCAGCCACCACTTTGCAGTTGCAGTCCAGAGCTTATCCTACAGTGCCACATCACATCTATTTACTAGTGGTTTAATATTAGGTAATTGATATGAATCTCTGTTCTGATCTGTAAAATATGGTTGATGGAAATTTGGTTTTGTTGGGTACCAAGTTGTCTCCAACTCATAGTGACCATAGAATGGAACACTGCCTTACCCTGTGTCATCCTCACAAGCACTGCTGTGGTTGAGTCCGTTGCCGCAGCCACTATTTCAACCCATTTCACAGAGGAACTTCTCGTTTTTGCTTGGCCTTAACCAAGCATGATGTCCCTCTCTAGAGACTGGACCCTTCTGAAAACGTTTCCAATGTATATGAGATATCACAGGAATTTTTTGAAGATTAAACATTATAACAAAGATGAAGACATGCACCACAGGACTTCTGACATGGAAGGTGTTGAATGTATTTTACCTACTTTCTTTTCTGAACCTTTTATTAATCAGTAGTGCTACTGTGGGTGAAAGAGCTGACATTTCTCTGCTCAATTTTTCTATTTAATATAAAAGGATTAATCTAATCTTTTGACCTTCCAACCTTAGAATTATTTGTCTTTAATAAAGAAAAGCTTATAATGGAATTGTCAGTAACTTAAAGAAACTGTCTTATCTCAGTGACCCATTCCTGTAGTTATGACCACAGAAGATAACATCTGTAAAAGAGTTCCAGTAATAGACAAGTTTACAAACTGATAAAAAGCAAATGTGTTTTATTTGCCTGAATACTTATTTCTTTAAAAAAAAAAAATATGATCCATATTTAAATATTTCATAACTAAAACAATTTTTTTTTAAATACCTGGATTCTTTAAAATAAAAATAGCAGGTCTGGAATGAATCTTCAATTATATTAAGTGGCAACAATCAGTTTAAATAGGGTCATGTGTCCCTTTAAGGTAGCTATACTGTAATTTTTTAGGAGCGCTCACTAGCTTCCATAATGCCTTTGTACCTCACTCTTTTATATGACCTGCCGGGTTCCTATAGACATTTGAATCTGTTGTCTCCAGTCTTGGGATATAGAGAAAGAAAAAACAAACAAACAAACAAACACTGAAAAATGCTCCTGACCCAGAATTTCTATCTTTCATATGCACTTCCAATTTCAGTTTGTGGCAGTAATATAAAATGAGTAATTATTTCCAAAAGTTAGATTTTTCTTTTTACAAAACAAAACAAAAAACAAAGTTTTCTAATCTGTAACTTAGGCGTGTTAAGATGATTTAATATATTTTATTAAAAACAACTACAATGTGAAAGAAGCTAAAAACATAGGACCAGAAATCCAGGTGATGAGGAGGCCAGATAGATTGCAGGGTATTAAAAATATGTAGTATCATATGGGGAAAACCTGCCATGTACTAGCTAAACAACCAACTTGCATGTGGTCTGAGTAAAACAATTCTGTAAATGTTCAACTTGTCAGTAAATATCATGTGTAATATACAGCTTTCCAGTTTTCCATATCCACAAATGTAATTCCTCTGCATTGTTTATTTGAAATTTCAGAAAAAATGCTTCTTCCAAAATAGTTAACCTTTTTTCTATTTCTAGGACTTTCATTCTCAAGAAATTTTATTTTTAATCTTCTGAACAATTCAAATAGCAAAACCCTCAGTATGAAAAATTTTAAGACATTTATACTGTTGTTTTTATTGTAAACTATTCCTGAGATAAATAACATTCCCTATTAAGATGAGGAATGCAAACACTGTATTCCTACAGCTTAATTTTTTTCTGGATGAAGGAATGAGGAAACTTTTATATTTCGGGAAAATTTCAAGTGGATATTTTAAAATGCAAGCAGCAAATCCAAACAAGAGCTTGAAGAAATCAAGAACACCATGTAGCAAATCCTAGTTGACCACGTAGATAAGTGGGTATATGGAAAAGAAAATTATCCAGTTTCATTCAAATTTAATCTTTTTTTTTTTTTAGCAAATTATCAAAGAACATTTCACATTTACTATTTCATTTCATTATAATTATTTCCATAATTATGTAGGGGATTATTCAAGAACTATAGTTGCTTAGTTGCTGAGGAGGTAGCCAGGTATTTAGCAATCACTAGGGAGCTTTGCTGATTCATCTCTATACTGTAACATTGTGGAATTTTTCATATCCAACTAATTCCACAGAACATTTGATGATTCAGCCACTAATTCCACTGATACAGCTGCATACTTTGATGTTACAATTGCTGAGTTTATAAAAGCAGTATAGGTTGTGCAGCTCGATTTTCTGATTAGATTACTGCTTTAATAATTGAGCTCAAGTGATGTGGTACAACGGGTTAACGTGCTGGACTGAAAAGTTGCTTTGAACCATAAGGTCAGCATTTCAAGCTTAACAGTCCCTCCTGGGAAACCCTATACAAGGTTGCTATGGGTCAGAACAAACTCGCCGGTGCTTCACAACAAACACAAGTTGTTGATAAATTTTTAATTTTTAACTGGAGTTTTCTCATTGTCTGATTTCATTGCTTTATCTTTTTACATTCAATTAAAATTAATTTTAGAGGAGTTCTAAATATCAGATTTATATTCTGACATACCATAAGTATTTTGAACTTGATATGATAAATGGATTAATAAGAATTTATTTAATATACCTTTTTGTTCACCAAACTCAAACAGCATTGAAAGTGAATATTATTTGACTCCCTTGAGGCTGTCAACAATGCTGTTTTGATATTGTAGCAACTGAAGAAAGCAGAATTCTTCTAGGAAGATTTAAAGAGATGGAAAGACAACCTTCAGAAATGTATAAAAATAGATGGAAATTTTGTTAAGAAACACTCCCAGATGTTTTTGTTTAATAAATTTTCTTGTTATTTTTTAGTATTATTTTTGGCTTTTCCTTGCATATATAAAATTGAGACCATAGACTAAATTATGAAATTGGGTATTTTTATACTATGTTGTTATTGTTGTGAAGTGCTGTTGAGTTGGTTCCAACCTATAGTGACCCTGCATAGCATTTCAGAGGAGCAACTGGTGAGCTTGAACCACTGACCTTGTGGTTCAAACTGACTTTTGGTTCCAGTACATTAACCCACAGTGCCACATCAGGGCTCCTTTTTATATTCTAGTGTTGCTCAAAAGAAAAATAAATCTACCTGATTCGTCTGATATCATACTAAATTTCCTTACTGATTGATTATTTTCTTCATAACATTGCTTATAAAATTGACATTAAGAGGAAACAAACAAATATGATGACTATCCACACTTTAACTATACATTTATTCCAGTGGAGATGGCAATGTTCCTACAAGTAATACTTTTGAGTTACTATGTACCGGAGAAGTTCACTGACAAACATTACATCTAGGAAATGAGCATTCATGCAGAAGTTATACAGATACCTGTATGGATATGTGACTACAGTGCTGCAAGATCTGGATGTGATATAGGTTAAGAAGTGGACAGGCAAACTTTCTGACAGAAAATGCATAAACAGAAAGAAAGGATGGAGTTTGCAATGCATAAGGGAGAAATGATCATCCAAGTAAAGGAAACAGCCAGTGACAAGGCAATGATGCCAAGAACGAGGACAAAAATGAGAATAGCATGGCTTTCCTGTTGTCAAACTATAAAGTGATTGTTAGAGAACATGCTAACTTCTATTCTTTAGAGTCTACTCTTTGTATGTATGTATATATATATACCAAAATATATCTTTTATTTTATCAAATATATCAATTAACAAGTAAATACACACAAGACTTCTTAAAATAGTATTATGATTTATAATTTTAAAAGACCTAGGTCTCTATCATTTCCAACTTCTTATAGCAATTAGTGAATAGGATAAGAATTATCTAAATTTCAAAAAAAGACACTTTGTTCTGCAGTACATGATTTGTTCAACCATACATACCTACCAAGTGTCAGACATGTGGCTCTTACAAAGGTTATTTTAGTCTAGGACCAGATAAAGTAGAATCAATAGAAGATCTGAATTTGGATGAATTAATATCTGAGTCCTAGCTACGTCACTTACTTAATGTGTAACTTTTGCAGAATTTATTTAACTTTTCTAAATGTGTCTCCTTATCTGTAAAATGTGGTGGTGAAAATTTCCAGCTCACAGAACATGCTGGCACCACACAAGGAGTCCAAAGTTTGTCTCCATATCTGTAAAATGTGATAGTGGTAATCCTGACCTCAAAGAACATCTTGTTTAATAAAGGAAAACCTATTTTTAGTCATTGCACAATGTAGGGACTCATCTAATAATATTTGTATTCCTTCTATGCTACATGTTCATAGAAATTGCATTAGAAAAGAATTTAATTTAATTTGTAATATGTGATAGATATAAAGTAATGGGTCTTTATCTCTGTTGTATCAATATCAACCATAAAAGAAGATAATAATAAATGATGCATGTTATTTTATTTTTTGTTTTTAATATTAAGGTAGTTAGGCAATGATCACAAAATAAATTTATCAGGTAATTAGAACAATGGTCTTATTGTTAAAGGGAATAATAATGTCATAAATGTAGAGCATTTTTTCATATTAATAAAAGAACTACAGAAAAACAACAACGAATCTCACCAAATTTTCAGAATATTTTCATTTTATGTTATGGACCTTAAATCTCCCTAATATAAGTAATTACATAAACCTTGTTCTCCTTTGTACTTAAAAACTTACACACTTCAGCAGTGTTCAAGGCAATCCATGAATATGAAAATTCAACTGCTAACAAATTAATTTCAATCAGTAAAGTATGCAAAAAAGGAATAGCTGAAGCTTTCAGCTTAGGTAGTAAACAGTATGCAGCTGATTCTATAAACATAAAATATTACAATGACATAAAGATCATTTGCAAAATATTTAAGTCTCAATATGATTTTCCAAATTCTTATCCATTGAGTCATTGAAAGTTAGAGAAGTTAACAGTTTGTTGAACTTTCAAATTTAGCGCTATAATGTTCATCATATAAAATAATGTGTATTTTAAAAATCAAAGGCAAAATATAAAAATGAATGAAGTGTTCTAAAATGTTAGATTTCAGGTTATATTTCTGCTCTGTGTGTTTAAATCTTCTTGGGCACCAGATCTAATGCCCTATACCTATTTTTAAGTGTCATAAAACAAGGCTTGGATCTTCATAGCTTTCCTTCCCTGTGTAAAGTGTTACAAATTTTAGTAGTTAATATTTTGCATATAAAATAAATCAGTTTATTACTTTCATAATTCACCTGGTTTGAAAAAATATATTTTATTTGACACAAACTTATAAAAATAAACCTAGAAATTGAATTAGTTATATTATCATAAAAAATTAATTGGCAATATGCTTTCTTAGTAGAACATTTCATTTAACCAGGTACAATTAGATAGGAAATCTATTAATCTTTTGAGATTAAATGCTTTCTTTGATAAAAGTATTTTGTGTTTAATTTCTTTGATTTTTAAACATATATGTATATATATAAAGGAGCTCTGGTAGTGTAGTGGTTACGAATCGGGCTGTGAACCTGAAGGTCAGCAGTTCGAAACTACCAGCTGCTCCG
>NW_006408523.1:32428926-32439206 GCF_000296735.1 Chrysochloris asiatica | reverse complement strand
AATTGATATTAACTACTTGAAATTTTTCAGTTTTCTTATTCATATCCTTGCCATTTAAGCAGTTGTAGAACATATTGATCATTTAGAAAACTTGATATGTGATAGAAGAATAGTCTGAATTGTTCACGTCAATCTCCTAATGTGAAGAAAGTAGTAAGGTAAGAACTGTATATCCTACCTCATTACCATTCAGGATCTACCAATTCCTTAGATTCTGCCATTCAAATGAACTCATGAAACTTAGATTTAGTACTGAGTTATGTGCTGAGACACAGGGAGAGTAGAAAACCCATTCTTTTTTCTTAAAGCTTGTATTGTGAATTGAGTGATAGTTTACATGGGGGAAGGTTGGTTTTGCACTCATCCTATTGTATTTTGTTTCATTGCAATGGTTATAATCCCCTCCATGCATCACCATTTAACAGTGTTTGCTTCAATTCTGTCTGTTGTTGTTGTTTTTTTTTTTATTATTTTTTATGTACACAGAAACATTCAGGAATATATAAACATTTAAACAATCAAAGGGCACATTCTGCAAGCCAGCCTCCTGGCTGCCATCACACATCTTTTCTGTTTCCATGAGTGTAGAGTCCTCAGCTGCTCTATCTCTCCACGTCCTCATCTCTTCCTCCATTTCTGTTGTCGCTGCTTCTCTGGTGCTCTTCTTCTTTGATGGTCTTAGGGTCCTCTGTTCCTGGAATGTAAGATTAACTACTCTGCGTTTATGTTACAAAACTTCTACCTTTACAGTTGTGACAATCACAATTAATCATGATAACAATTAATCACTATTAAGTCATAAGAATCTTATCCCCGTCTTCTTTCATCAGACCCATCTAGACAAGATGAAACTATTCAGTGGGGAGTCTACCTTCCCCTGCACACTCTGAAACTCACCTGCCTCTTGAAAACTTATAAGCCAGCCACTTTGTGCCTTTATAGTACGTCCCCCCCATTTTAGGTAGCCAATGTCTAAGTTGTTCATCCCTATCAATCCTGTATACCGAGGGGATAGGCTTGATCCTTGATGTGAAGACTCCTGGAAAATCCATTCTTGCTGTTATAGATTATAACACAGACAGTATTGTTTATAAGCTAGAAACTACAGTAACAGCTTCTTGATGTTTGAAAAGCTCTAGGTTTGAAAGAAATGTTTATGGTGGCAAATTTAATATTCTGACTGCTCTTGGCAAAAGTAGCATATTATTCTCTTCCCAGTCCTATGGGTGCATTTAGAATTTGCCTCGGATCCTCATGCTATCATCTGTTGTTTCAGCCCCTCAGCTAATCCTGGGAATAAGCTTTACCCCAGAATGCCTTTTTATTTAAGTAGCCAGAGTAAATTTGATCAAGAATTGCAATAAAGACTATAATTTATACCTAGAAGCATGGTGTTATAATAATCTTGCAAATCAAAATGTGATCCTTGGATTAGTAGTAGTACTAATATCACCTGGGAGCTTGTTAGAACTGTTTCATCTCAGATATTAATAGCTGGAAAATGTCTAATACAAAAAATTCACTGAAAAATATGTGGCCAAAATGCTTCCTGCTGTAACTTGAAATACAGAACATGTGGCTAGCTTGTTAGGGAAATAGAAGGAAAAATTAATAATATTAGTATGTTTAGACTGTTTTCTACAACTTTCAACAATATCCAGAAGAAAAGTGAACCTAAACTAGATGTATTCTCTCTTAAGATAAAAAAAAACAAAAACAACAAAAAACACAACATTCAGCTAAAGAGGACCTCAGGTCTCCTAAGCTGTCCAAAGCATGTCACTTACAGCATTCTAAGGATTAAAAGCCAACTGCAGCTATACCCAAAATTACTGAAGAAATAATGAATGGCAGCTTTACAACTGCATGTGAGTAACATTTATGGTTGTAAGCATAGAGTTTCCTTTTTTTTTTTATCTTGCATTAAATGTTTGCTGGAAGACAGTGTATTCAGAAGTCAAATCCACCCCAAACTATTGTTTCATGAGATATTTATACATTTTAAAATTTATTTTCTAACACAAAAAGAAGTGTGTTACACTGACTCTATTATTTCATTATTGCTTTTCTCTTTCTACTGTCCCTGCTTTATTCCAAATCCCTCTGAAACAAATAACTACTCAATATTGACACCAACAAACCATTTCTCAAATTAGATATACTTGATCCTACTTGATTTCCTACAGACTTGGCATGTGTGCTAGTCAGTTTCATGTGTCAGGTTACCTAGGCTACAGTGCCCAGTTGTTTGTTTAAACAGTAGTGTAGATTTTGCTATCATGTATTTGCATGTAAATATCATTTAAAAGGACCCCTGGTGTGGTAATATAGGATCAGAACTGGATTGTGAACCTCAAGGTCATCAGTTTAAATCACCCAGCTGCTCCTGTAATTGCTATGAGTTGGAAACAATTCAGTGACACTTATCAACAATAATAACAATCATTTAGAAAGTCAGCTACCTGGTCAACAGATTGGAAAAAAAGAAATCTGTATTTGTGCCCAATCCAAAGAAGATAATCTAACAGAATGATCAATATATTGAACAATATAATTAATAGCCATGCAACTAAAATTTTGCTGAAGATAGTTCAAAAATTGCTGCAGGAGTACATTGAGAGGGTTGTTGTTGTTGTTGGTTCTGACTCATAATGACCCGTTTAAGTTACCTAAGGATGTCCAGTTCTTAACCTACTATTTTGGATGACACATGAAGTATCAAAAGAAAATGGGAAGAATACATAGAGAGATGTCATCAAAAAGAATGTGTCACTGTTCATTTCAACCATTTCAAGTGATAGCATTTGATCAAGGACAAATGCTGTTGAAGAAAGAAGTCCATGCTGTACTGAAGGCATTAATGAAAAACAAGGCTTCAGGAATTTATGGAATACAAATTGAAATATTTCAATATGTTTTTATAATGATAAAGGTACTCACTCACCTATCAAGAAGTTTGGGAGACAGCTACCTGGCCAAATGATTTGAAGAGATCCATAGTTATGGCCATGCAAAGAAAGATAATCCAATGAAATATGGAAATTACTGAACAATATCATTCAAATCACATGCAAGTAAAATTCTGCTAAAGATTATAGTAATACATCAACAAAGAGCTTCCAGAAATTCAGTCCAGATTCAAAAGAGAGGTTTAAAACAAGGGATGTCATATGGATCTTGGCTGAAAGCAAAGAATATTAGTAAGATACTTACTTTTGTTTTATTTACTGTGAAAGACTTTTGACAGTGTGGATCATAACAAACTATGGGTAACATAGAAAAGACAGAGGATTCCAGAATATTTAACTGTGTGCACGAAGAACCAGTTCATAGACCAAAAGACAGTAATTTAAACAAAACAAAGGGGCATTAAATGGCTTAAAATCT
Source organism: Chrysochloris asiatica (assembly GCF_000296735.1). Classification (NCBI taxonomy): domain Eukaryota; kingdom Metazoa; phylum Chordata; class Mammalia; order Afrosoricida; family Chrysochloridae; genus Chrysochloris; species Chrysochloris asiatica. The sequence goes on along the minus strand of NW_006408523.1, from coordinate 32,435,819 downwards.
GTCGAGGTGAATGTAGTGTTATTTTGCTAAACTTATTTAATCTGTATGATGAGCAAATAATTAGAGAATATGGATTATATGACAAAGAATGTGGCATCAAGATTGCAGGAAGACTCTAACAACCTGAGAAATGCAGATGATGCAACATGATTTCATGAAGTGAAGAGGATTTACAATATTTACTGATGAAGATCAAAGACCACAACATGAGCTTCTAGAAGAATAAACAAATCTATCTTGAAAGTAGAGCCAGAATGGTCTGTAGGAGTGAAGATGGTGAAATTTTGTCTTTTGTACTTTGGACATGTTGTCAGGAGGGACCAGTCCATGGTGAAGGAAATCATGCTTGGAAAAGCAGAGGGTCAGGGAAAAGGAGGAAGATTCCCAACAAGATAAATTGACAAATTAACTGCAACAATGTGCTCAAACATAACAACAATTGTGAGGATGATACAGCACCAGGCAATGTTTTGTTCCGCTGTATATAGGCTCCCTTTGAGTAAGAATGGATACGATGACATCTAATAGCAACAACAAACATGTGTGTGTTATATGTGTGTACATATATGTTGTTGTTAAGTGAGGTCGAGTCAATTCCAACCCATAGCAACCCTGTATAGGGTTTCCAAGGAGTGGCTGGTAAGTTTGAACCACCAATCATATATATATATATATACACAAAAATCCTCACCACTGGACCAATAAACAACATTCTTATCAATGGAGAAAAGATTGAAGTTGTCAAGGACTTCATTCTTTTTGGATCAACTATCAACACTCACAGAAGCAGCAGTCAAGAGATCAGACGATGTATTGCACTGGGAAAGTCTGCTGCACAGGAACTTTTTAGGATATTGAAGAGCAGAGATGTCAGCTTGAGGACTAAGGTGTGCCTGACCCAGGCCATGGTGTTTTCAATAGCCTCATATGGATGTGAAAGCTGAACAGTGAATAAGGAAGATTGTAGAAGCATTGATGCCTTTGAGTTGTGGTGTTGGAGGAGAATGCTGAAAGTGCCATGGACTGCCAAAAGAACCAATAGATCTGTTTTGGAAAAGTGCAGCCAGAGTGCTCCTTGGAGGCCAGGATGGCTAAGCTTCGTCTCTCATACTTTGGACATATTGTCCGGAGGAAACAGTCGCTGGAGAAGGATGTCATGCTGGGTCAGGAGGAGGGTCAGAGAAAAAGAGGAAGACCCCTAACGAGATGGATTGGCCAGGTGGCATCATTGATGGACTCAAGTGTGGCAGCGGTAGTGAGGTTGGCCTAGGATCGGACATTGTTTCGTTCTGCTGTGCATGGGGTTGCTATGAGTCGGTTCCAACTCGATGTCACCTGACAACAAAAACAAATATATATATATATATATAGAGAGAGAGAGAGAGAGAAACAGAACGCTCTGGTAGCATCTGGTAGCATAGTGATTGGTTATGAAAGGGGCTGCTAACCTCAAGTTCAGCAGTTCGAAATTACCAACTATTCCTTGGGAGAAAGATGAGGCTTTCTGCTCCCATAAAGATTCACAGTTTCAGAAGCATTATACAGGGTTGCTCTGAGTCAGAACCGACTCCATGCCATGGCACATTCCCCGGGGTCACCCATGGTGGACAGGTTTCAGTGGAGCTTGCAGACTAAGACAAACTAGGAGGAAGGAGAGGCAGATTACTTTGGAATCTTTAGCCACTGAAAACCTTACAAATAGCAACAGAACATTGTCAGATAGAGTGCTGGAAGATGAGCCCCTCTGGCTGTAAGGCAGTCAAATGACTTTGACATCAAATGAAGTGTTGCATTAGGCAAATCTGCTGTAAAAGACCTTTGTAAAGTGATAAAGAACAAAAGTGTCACTTTGAGTATTAAGGTCAGCCTTTCCCAAGCCATAGTATTTTCAATTGCTTCATATATATTTGAAAGTTGGAGAATGAGTAAAGAACATCATAGAAGAATAGATGCATTTGTATTATGATGTTTTTGAAGAGTATTGAAAGTGCCAGGTTGTCTGGACAGCAAACAAATTTGTCTTATAAGAAGTAAAGCCAGAATGTTCCTTAGATGCCAATATGATCAGACATTGTCACTCCTACTTTGGAAATAATATCAGGAGGGACCTGTCCCTGAGGAACACCATTCTTAGAAAAGTAAAGGGTCCACGAAAAAGAAGAAGATGCCCCCAAATTGAATTGACACAGTGGGAGCAGCAGTGGTCTCCACCTAACAACAATTGTGAGGATGGCATAGGACAGGGCAATAATTCATTCTGTTTTGCATAGGGTCACTATGAGCCAGAGCATGTGAACGGCACCTAACAACAACAATGAAGATTTGTACTGTTTATGTGACTTTGTTCAGAAAGAGAATTTCTCTCTTGATATCAGTTTATTTAAATGAAGTACTATTAGAGTTGGATGAGTTGTACTCTTCATCCTTTCTATGTGGGTTGGCCTTAGTCTTAATCCATTCAAAATAATATTTTATGTAAGGGGTAAACAAAAAGAGAAACAGAGTCAAACACATAAGTAAGACAAAAATCCATGTAATGATGGAAACATTAAAGCAATGTCTGTGATTGCCAAAAACCACCACATATAAGAGAGAGACATGAAGCAGTTCTGTCTCATAGCCCTTTAAAGGAATTGATTTGATCAATAGTCTTTTTTGGACTTCGAGCTTTTATGTGTGAGAATATCAATTTCTGTTCTTGAAAACCATCAATATTGTGACATTTTCATATGGCAAGCCTAGAAAGTAAAAAAAAAAAAAAAACACAGATGCTTATATATAAGGGGACTTCGAAAGGTTCATAGTAAAATGGAGTTATTAGATAATGGATTTTCCCCCCACAGAATTTTCGAAGCCCTTTGTGTGCTTCTTGGCACCATCTGTTTTCTAGACTGAAATGTCATTATACTCGTCTTATTACTCAACAGAGTTGAAAATCACATCAATATTTTGCTTCCAGAATTTTACTTAACTCATCCATCTTATAAATTGAAATATGGTTAAGATCATTAAGGAGCCCTGCTGTGGCACTGTGGGTTAATGCAGTGGATTGCAAAGTCAGTTTGAACCACAAGGTCAGTGGTTCAAACTTACCAGCCACTCCTCAGAAACCCTATACAGGATCACTATGGGTCGGAACTGACTCGATAGCATTTAACAACAAGATCATTGACTCTGTCCTTCTGTTGCAATGTTTCCTTATAAGCTTTTTCATCAACAAATACAGAAAAATCTATGAAATCAGGAGCCTGTGTAAGGCTGGAACTAGTCAGAGAATGCAAATATTTTTTCACAAATAAGACAGAGGAGATGGTAGTAAGATCATAATCTGTCAAAGATAGAAAATTTGCAAGATTCAAAAAACAAGGTTGTTCTGCTGTATTCTGATTATCACAGGTTTCACGGTATTTACTTATTAGATGTGCTTGTTGTTATTGTGTGTGCCATCGAGTTGATTCTTACTCATAGAAACCCTGTCTAAGTTTTCTGAGGAGTGACTGGTGGATTTGAATCACCAATCTTGTAGTTAGCAGTCCAGAGTTTATTCTACAGTGTCACACCAGGACTCCTTAGAGATGTGCTTCTTGTTGTTAAGTGCTATTGAGTCAGTTTAACTCATAGGACACTGATAGGGTTTCTGAGGAGTAGCTGGTAAGTTTGAACCACTGGCTTTGTGGTTCAAACTGATCTTGTGGTACAGTGGCCGTCCTACAGTGCCACAGTGTAAATAATTTACCACTGGTTTCTAATGGAAACATTGACAGCTTGAAGCCATGTAGCAGCTCCATAGAACTGGAATTCTGTTTCTGTAAAGATAATAGTCAATAAACTCTACGAGACTGTTCTACTTTGTAATCCATGAGGTTGGCAAAAGATGGAGGCTGACTTGGAGGCAGCTAACAAAAGCAGAATTATGTTAATCTTTAGATACACAATCATATTTTAGGTCACATGTAATATATAATCATAACAAACTAACTGTATTGTTGCTCTTTTATAGCAGATATCATGGATCCATTTCACAGACATTAACTGTGTAGAGAAAAGTGTATCTGAGTTTGCTTCAGAAAGTCAAAGGAGACTTCAAGAAGAGAAACATCAAGAGAGTAAAATATAAGTATAAAGCAAGGCATAATTTATTAAACTAGTTGGGCAAGGTAAGTTTGCATTTGGAGACATTGTTTCTCTTAATAAGTGTGGCACTGCAAAATAAGGCTTTGGACCACAAGGTCGGTTTGAATTACAAGATTGGTGGTTCAAACTCCACTCACTTTTCAGAAACCCTATATGGGTCATCATGAGTCAGGTCCAACTTGGCTGTGCTTAATAACACTAATATATGTTGCGGAGTCCTGGTGTGATGCTGTAGGATATGCACTGGACTGCTAACTTCAAGATCAGGAATTCAAAGCCACCAGCTACTCCTTGGAAAACCTATATAGGGTCGCTATGAGTCAGAACTGATTGATGGCATGTAACAACAACATAGGTGTTACAGAGCATTAGTACTGAGAAGTTTTATTAGATCAACAGGATCAGGGATAATGGTGAATGCCTTTTCTACAAAAGAGAAGATAATTTGGTAATTTCATTAGTTTCTACTCAATATCAATTTAGAACATTTGGGAAAGGAGGAATAGAAAAATGAAACATTGGCAGGAAGTGGATAAGTGATGTTACATTGAGGAGATTGCAATCGTGGAGATGAAATGAAGTGTGTGATTTGCTCAATGTAAAACTGGTGATCTGCTCTGTAAACCTTCACTCAATTCACAGCAAAAAATTAAATATATGTAGGTGTGTGTGTGTGTAATTTTTTGTTGTTGTTAGTTGCAATGTTTCCTTGTAAGCTTTTTATTTACCCTTTTGTTCATGCTGTCAAGTAAGATATATTTCAGGGACTTAAGTTTGGAAAATAAGAAATTTATATATATTATTTTGTTGATTTGATATGATTTCAGTGAGTAAACTTATTTAGTTTTCTCTCTATTTTTCCTCAACAGGGTTCACTTTAATTTCATAATTTAATTGAGAGTAATAAAATTATTGTCTACCTGGAGTCCTGGTGTGGTGCTATGGGTTAATACGCCAGACTGCAAAGATATTTGAAATGCAGGGTTGTCAGTTCAAGCTCAGCAGCTGCTCCTTGGAAACCCTATACAGGGTCACTATGGATCGGAACCAACTCAACGTAACTTAACAACAATAGCAACAACCTGGTCCCAAAAGACTATAATACTTTAAGTACTATTCAAATCTCCTTAAAGTTATCATCTAATTATTCAGATTCTACTTAATTTACTCCACTTTCTCTCTCTCTCTATGTCTCTTTCTCACACACATTGTTGTTGTTGTTGATAAAAGCATGCAAATACAAAATTATTTCTCCAGTATTTCATTGGAAAGTGAGGAAAATATATGAGTAAAATCTCCAGCTTTCTTGAAGTATCATTATCTTTTCTTTTTTCCAGCTTTCTCCCTTGCCTACCTCCAATCTAGGCAGTACAGAGATGTATAAAATATATATGATGGAGCCCTGGTGTAGCATTGTAGGATAAGCAATGGACAACAAGGACCTTTCAATCACAAGGTCAGCAGTTAAACTCACCAGCTACTCCTCAGAAATCCTATGAAGTGTTGCTATGATCCAGAACCAACTCGACGACACTAACAACAAAAACAATGCACACACACATATATATTTAATTTTTTGCTGTGAATTGAGTGAAGGTTTACCGAGCAGATCACCAGTTTTATATTCAGCAAATCACACACTTCATTTCATCTCCACGATCTCAATCTCCTCAATGTAACATCACTTATCCACTTCCTCCCTGTGTTTGTGTTTCATTTTTCCATTCCTCCTTTCCCAAATGTTCTAAATTTTATCCCTAGGCTAATGTGGCCCCGTTAATCCTGAATTATTGATCTTTCCATATGTGTACCTCACTAGTGTTGTTGTTCCCCTCATATATATGCTGATCTATTTTTTGGCTGAATATTTAGCTGCAGGAGTGAACTCAGTTCCCAACCTGAAAGGTTACCAAGGGTCATAGTCTCAGAGATTGACCAGTCTGTATTTGACCCATAAGCCTGATCTTTAAAAATAATTTTACATTTTTTGCATATTTTCCTCTCTCTATTTCCAGGAGCTTCTAATGTTATCTCTTTCAAAGCAGTCGATGATGGTAGCCGGGCACTTCGTATTTGTGCTTTCAGTGGCATGGAGACTGATGCTCACGTGGTCTATTACTCCACTGGACTAATTGCTTCCATATGTCTTCAATTATCATTACTCTTCTTTCATCAGGACTTGGAGAGACAAATAATTGCACCTGAGATGGTTGTTCATCATCCTTTATGATCCCAGTCGCTGATCACCAAAGTAGGATGTTAGAGCATTGTATTTATGGGCTATGTTATGGCAAATGATGAAGGTGTTCCACAAAAATATGGCGCTAAGTCTTCAAACAACTCATTCCTTTATAATGTTTGGTAATGACTATAAAGTCTTCATAACTTTGTTCCTTGTATGCTCCATCACATGCATGGATATGTTTGTGGCAAATATAAACACCCATGTACAAATACCACTAAGAAACCTTTCGGTATTTGAGGCTGTGCTCCCATTCCCCTTCTCACTCCCATTCAGCTTGTGTGTCTAATCATGAGTCTAACCACAAATCACTATTATTGCAATATTACAGATTAACATACCAACCAGCACGTATCTGTCAGCCTGTCTTACTGTAGTGATTTATGTGTTGCTGTGATGCTGGAAATTATGTAACTGACATTTTAAATACCAACAGGGTGAACCCTGGGAACCAGGTTTCAGTGGAGCTTCCAGATAAGACAGACTATGAAGAAGGAGAAGTGGACTACTTTCTAAT
>NW_006408523.1:32427135-32428064 GCF_000296735.1 Chrysochloris asiatica | reverse complement strand
GCCACACCAGGACTCCTTATCTATGATATTGCATCATAAATAGAAGCACTAGTGTGACACTGTAGCATAAGCACTGGACTGCTAACTGCAAGGTTGGCAGTTCACATCCACCATCTGTTCCTCGGAAACTCTACACAGGGTTGCTGTGTATGGGAACACACTCAAGGCACTCAACAACAACAGTTGTAACATAAACTTTTAAAAAATTCTAAAGCATATTTTTTTTTCCAACCCAGGAGTTTAGTTCTCGCAAACAAACAAACAAACAAAGCTTTGTATTTCATTAATTTGTGTCTGTAATGGAATGAAACCTTACTTTCAAAACCAAAATATTCTGGCCTTCTTTGGTTTTTCATTGAAACAGCAAATACATTTGAGTCCATAGTTGAAAAGTTACAGAGTAACTTGTATGAATGATCTTGAAAGAAAAGCATGTCAGTCAATGTGTCAGAATATGGAATTTCACATGAAATCTTAGCAATTTATGTGCTACATACAAATACTTGACCTGAAGACTAACGTGACCCAGAACTGAACGCATTTTGTTACTTCATTTCCTTTCATTCTGACACTTTCCATTCTATGGAACCATAGATTAAGATAATTAGGAAACATACAAACACTTAGAACACTTAGTTTTCTGTTAACAAAGGGATCGGTATGAAACTCTGATACTTAGTAGAGATATTATAATGTTACAGACACTTAGCTTAGCCTCAAAATATTCGAACCCCAAACCAGTAATAAATGAACCCTGGAAGTGTAGTGGGTTATGTGTTGCACTGCTAACCGTAAGGTTAGCAGTTTGAATAAACCAGCTGCACCACAGAAGAAAGATGAGGCTTTCAACTTTAAAGATTTACAGCCTCAGAAACCCTATACTATGTAAAGATTTACAGCCTCAGAAACCCTAAACTGTGTCACTATGA
>NW_006408523.1:32402721-32426051 GCF_000296735.1 Chrysochloris asiatica | reverse complement strand
TGGTTCTTTTGGCAGCCCATGGCATTTTCAATATTCTCCTCCAACACCATAACTCAAAAGCATCAATTCTTCTATGGTCTTCCTTAATTCACTGTCCAGCTTTCGCATGCATATGAGGTTATTGAAAATACCATGCCTTGGGTCAGGTGCATCATAGTCCTCAGGCTGACATCTTTGCTCTTCAATACTGTAAAAAGGTTTTGTGCAGCAGATTTGCCTAATGGAATACATCTTTAGATTTCTTGGCTGCTGCTTCCAGGAGTGTTGATGTTTGATCCAAGAAGAATGAAATTCTTGACAACTTCAATCTTTTCTCCGTTGATAAGAAGATTATTGGTCCAATGGTGAGGATTTTTGTTTTCTTTACATTGAGATGTAATCCATCCCGAAGGCTGTACTCTTTGATCTTCATCAGTAAATATTTTAAGTCTTCTTCACTTTCAGCAAGCAAGGTTGTATCATCTCCATACCACAGGTTGTTAGTGAATCTTCTTCCAATCCTGATGCCATGTTTTTCTTCATATAATCTAGCTTCAAATTATTTGCTCAGAATACAGATTGAATAAGTATGGTGTATAAATATAACCCTGGCATCCACCTCTCTTCATTTTAAACCATTCAGTGTTCACTTGTTCTGTTTGAACAATTGCTTCTTGATCTGTGTACAGGTTTCTCATGAGCACAATTAAGTGTTCCAGAATGCTCATTATTTGCAATGCTATCCATAGCTTGTCATGATCCACACAATCGAAAACATTTGCATAGTCAATAAAGCACAGATAAACAGCCAATCTTACAGTTGAAATGGCTTTACAGTCTGGCACATTAACCCACAGTGCCATACCAGTTCTCCTGAGATGACAACAAGGTAAAATATGAAGACTTCTTCATAAAATATTTGACAGCACAGAAAAAGGCAGGTATACAGGATAGACAAAAAGTTTCTGATTTGAGAATTATGTGAATGGTGATTTTTAAAATATATATATTTACACTAAAGGTAGATATCAGAATTATTTTAGGAATGGCCAAGTGACAGAATCGATGGACTCAAGCATGGAAACAATAGTGAGGTTGGCCCAGGATTGGGCAGTGTTTCCTTCTGCTGTGCATAAGGTTGCTATGAGTCAGTACCAACTTGATGGCACCTAAAACAATAACAAACATTTGAAGTACATGAAAACTTTACTGGGAATAATTCAGATTTTGGAAATATGCTTTTATTTTGGTCTGACTCTTCCTAGCTGAGTACCCTGAGAAACTTAATTTTACTTCATTATTCTTTTAACTATGTATGTGAAAAAACCAAACATACAAACAGCTGTAGAATCATTGTGAGAATGAGCACATATTGTAGTGTTTGACACATAGCAGACACTCCTTAACTAATAGATGGTGAGGTCACTTCATCGTCACATCATCGTCACTTCAGTATGGTATGTTGTTGTTCTTGTTATGTGTCATGGAGTCAGTTCTGACTCATAGCAACCCTGTACTGGATTTTCAAGGATGTAAATCTTTATGGAAGCAGAAAGCCTCATCTTTCTCCTATGGAATGGCTGGTAGTTTCTAACTGCTAACCATGAGATTAGCAGCCCAATTCGTAACCACTACTCTACCAGAGCTCCTTCAATAGGATATACATAGGACATATACATGCATGTCTGGTAGCATAGTGATTATGAATCAGGCTACTAACCTCAAGGTCAGCAGTTCAAAACTGCCAGCCATTCCATAGGAGAAAGATGAGGCTTTCTGCTTCCTTAAAGATTTATAGCCTCAGAAACTCTATACAGGGTCAATGTAAGTGAGAATCGACTCCATGGCACATAACCACCAATAATTTTTAAATACTTTTTTGGCTTGTTAGGAATAAATTCTGTTTTTGGTGAAATTTTACAGCTAAGTGTAGATGTATATCAGGATTTGGAAGTTTTTCTGCTATACATCTAAAGAATTTCAATGTTTTAGCAATTCTTAACATGAATATGATAAAAATATGTATAAGTCAAGAAACATGTCCTCCTAATAGTTCATTATTCTGCACAGGAAAAAAGAATATGACCTCAGAATCTTTATTTGAACTGGCTTAAAATGGAAAACAAGAAGTATGATAGTCATCGCTTTTTTTACTTCTTTCTTTATTTTGTATAAACCTTCATAAATTTCCCAAAGGTTTCATTGCATTTATTTAATTTCAGAAAACTGACTCTCTTCTGACATACACATCAAGATATTATTTTGTTATATTTACTTTCTAGTTGTAGTCAAATTATTTAAATACTTGGATATATTATTAGATTATTATTCAGCAATATTATGCTGACTGCATGAAAACCCTTTTGGCGTAAAGTTTATATTTAAAACCAAAATATGGCATTGCAGATTTCTATGTATATGGAGTCCTGTTGTGGCACTTTGGGTTAATGCGGACTGCAAAGCCATTTGAACTGCAAGGTTGGCAGTTCAAGCTCACCAGCTGCTCTTCCAAGACCCTATACAACATCGCTATGGGTCGGAATCGACTTGACACCTGGCACTTAACAACAACATGTACATATACATAGTTGGTCGGCTCTGACTCGTAGCGTCCCTGTGTAGGATTTCCTATAGCAGCTCGTGGGTTTGAACCACCAACCTTGTAGGATAAGCACTGAACTGCTAACTATAAGATTGGCAGTTCAAACCTACCAGCCTCTGTATAGGGTTACTATGAGTCATATATATACATACGTATATATGTAGTCCTGGTATGGTGTTGTAGGATAAGGTCTGGACTGCCATCAGCTGCTCCTCTGAAACACACACCTTAATCCTCAAGATGACATATTTAAAGAAGTCTTGCAGATTTTCCTAAAGCATTAAGTCATTTGATTTCTATACTGCTGCTTTCATGAATGTTGATTCTGGATCTAAGTAAAATGAAATACTTGACAGCTTCAATCTTTTGTCCACTTATGATGTTATTTATTGATTCAGTTGTAAAGATTTTCATTTTCTTTATATTATATATTTGCATTTTGTACTAAATGCTGAAAGCTGAAAATTTATTACATTTATTTTTTCCCAAAGATCTAATCTCACAAAGACCATGTAGTTTTTAAATGGTGAAATGAAATAGTATAAAAGAAGGAATCATTCAATCAGGGGATTGAGGTTTGGACAAGCTTTAAATAGCATTTAACACCATCATAGCACCACATAATTGTAAATTGATTTCTCCTCTCTTCATCAATTCTTAAGGTGGTTGTATTTGCTTTAATCATTTTCCTACTTGTAAGTGACTCACAAAGTTCTGTTTCCAGGGCAGACTACTTTACTGAGTTATAAGCATATAAGTATTTTCAACTGGTTTACCTCTGTGCCAGGATGTTCAAGGCACATGCTACACTTAAACTCAATCCTGTTTCTCCTAAATCACACAGAAATCATCTGCTTTTAATTCAACATGGTAAAAACATTGCATCCCTCTGAAAACTGCTTTACTACTTATCATAGCTATGCATGTTTCATCAAATTATTTCGATTCCACACCATTTTACAATTATTTTCTATGTCTTCTTTTACTGGTTTCATGAATACCTTTTAGATCCTTCTCTCCTTCAAGTCAAAATCATCCCTACTGGAATTGTAGTCTTTTGATTTTATCTAATAATTGTGTTTCAGAGGAAAGTTTACAAACCAGATTAGTTTACCATTTGACAGTCTGTATATGAAATGTTCCATGGCATTAGTTACATTCCCATACCATGTCAGCACTTTGCCCATTGTTGTCCTGTATTACCCATTTCTTGTGGACAGATTTTCACCCCCTGTGATCTTTGCTTTTGGGCAAATACTGTCCTATGGTCTTATATAATTGATTCTTCCTATTTGGTGCTATTATTTGTTTCATGTTGTTGTTGTTAAGAGCTGTCAAGTCAGTTCCAACCCACAGAGACCCTGTAGAGGGTTTCCAAGAGCTGCTGGTGAGCTTAACTTCTGACTTTGTGGTTCAAACTGACCTTGCAGTCCAGCACACTAACCCACAGTGTCGCAGTGCCACACTGCTATCACTTTGTTGTTGTTAAGTAGGTTCTGACCCATAGAGACTCTATATGGGGTTTCCAAGGAGTTGCTGGGGAGCTTAAACAGCCCACCTTATGGTTCAAACTGACTTTGCAGGGTAGCACATTTACCCACAGTACCACACCAGGACTTCCATCACATTGTTGTTGTTGTTAAGTGCTGTCGAGTCAGTTCCGAGCCATAACGACTCTGTGTAGGATTTCTGAGGAGCATCTAGTGAGCTTGAACCTCCGACCTTGCAATTCAAATGGCTTTGCAGTCTGGCGCATTAACCCGGAGTGCCACACCAGGACTCCATCACATTAGGGGTGAGTTAATTAACTGTTTGACCAAATATAGCAGGCTAATTTTTAAGATGATAATTTTGTATACCCCGGGAATGATGCTAGAAATTGCGGCATAAATAACAGTTCTGCATCCCTGGACTATGTGGGTGAAGCATGGTCTCTGGAAATGGCTGTAGTTACAGTTCAGAATGGTGTCTCAAGGACACAGTTACAGGGGCTATTTCAAAAAGGCTGGTCATTTTTTGTTCATTTATTATTTTCTACATTTTTATCTTGTTCTATCTAAAACTCTGCATTGTGAACCCAGTTAGAGCATTCAGTGCTGGTAGCCAGTCACCATGTGGTTCTTCTGGTCTCAGGACCCTGTAGACCAAGGTTTATGTGATCCATTAGTCTTTTGGACTAGTTTCTCCCACTGAATACTTTGTTTTCTTCATTCTGCATTGCTTTGGATTGGAAGAGATAATAGTTTATCTTATGAGGTTGCTCACTAGCTTTTAAGACCACAAATTCTATTCACAAAATAGGAAGACCTATTTTGTGCCAATTGACTTAGATACCTCCTGAGTTCTATGATTATACTGTTTTTCCTTTTGAGCCTAAGAACTTCATCCTGAGAGGAGTTTTGTTATGTCTATGAAGTCTTCATGGCCCATGTATATGCTACTGTCTATATTGATTGTTGTGGCTTGAATTTATTGATATGGCTTTTCTATCCCAAGACATTTTAATTCCTACGAAGTGATAGGATGGGACTATGCAAATAAGGAATACAGGATTCTAAGGTTGGAATTGGTTAGTTTTGCTCTGCAGCTAAGTTTTAAATGGAGTCATGTTAGAAGAAGGGATGGAAGGAAGATCCCAGAACCATCAAGAAGGAAGAGCATGTATGACACATGAGATCCCTATCTAGAGAAACAGCTATGGAGGGGGTTACAAAAGAGATGAAAACAAGAGGTGATGTCAAGAGGGATTGCAAAGACAATGGCAAGAGGCAACAGCAGAGGCAGTGGCATGGAGAGGCAAAGCAGCTTCTGACTCTAGACCTATGAACTAAGTAAAGCTGAGTGACTACAAGCAGAAGACTGGCTTGAAGAATGTGCCCTTTGGACATTCACATACTGGATAAAAGAATTGTATAACATGTGCTCAAGCAGAGCAGAGGCCAAGAAACCACTTAGTCTCTTGTGGTTCAGAAGCTTAAAACAAGAGTGAGGCGTACTTGCAGTGTGGCAGACAAGTGGCATTCCTGACTGAGAACTGCTGTGATCTTGCATTGCATCCTGTTCACTTTCCTGATAAATCCCATACTCATGAGTAATGTTTGAGTTCTGTGTGGCCACTACAATGGATTATTGAATCTAGATGTGAAGTAGAGTGTGTTATGGGAGGAATGGTTGGTATCTGAAGGGTAAAGAAGTTGTAGGATGGAAGCATGTCTGATCTCTGCTTCATAGGAATCAGCCTTGGGTTGATTTTGATTCTCCTTCCCCTTTATGAAGCCACGGGAAGTTAGATATGGCCCCCACATGGTTCTAGCATTGATAAACATACAGTCCATACAATTATTTATATAAAAATATTCACAACAAAATCTGTGTCTTCAAATCAAGGGTGTCTCCCTTGGAACCTGTCATACCTGGTTAGCATAGCTATGACCCATTTGTAAATTATTATTTGTTAGTACTATTATTGCTAGACTGTCTAATTTATGTCAATTTAGCTTAGTGGTTACGAATCGGGCTGCGAACCTTAAGGTCTGTGGTTCGAAACTACCAGGCGCTCCACGGGAGAAAGATGAGGCTTTCTACTCCCGTAAAGATTTACACCCTCGGAAACCCTGTACAGGGTCGCTATGGGTCGGAACCGACTCGATGGCACTTAACAACAACAACAACAACAATCATAGTTTGCTTTTATTTTGAATTTTTTTCAGTGTCTTCCTTTTGCCATGGTCACATTTTGCTGATTTCCCCAATATTGTGTATTTTGTTTACTTCCACCATTATCAACACATGTCTTATATTTACTTAAGAAGCTCTGTTGATGCAATGGGGTAAGCAATGGGCAGCTAACCAAAAACGTACCAGTCTCTTTGCAGGAAAAAGATGAGGTTGTTTCCACCCATAAAGATTTAGAATCTTAGAACCACTAAGGAGCGATTTTATTCAGTCCTGTAGGGTTAAAGTCATATTATTGGAAGTGGGTGTATCTCTTGTTGTTGCTAGTGCCGTAGAATCATTTCCAACTCATAGCAATCCTATGCCCAACAAAATAAAACACTACCTAATCATGTACCATCTTCACAATCACCTTACGCTTGAGCCTGTTCCTGTTACTACTGTACCAATCCACCTCATTGGGGTCTTCTTTTTAGCTGACCATCCTCTTTGCCAAGTATGATGTCATTCTATAGAAAATGATCCCTCCAAGTATGAGAAACAAAGCCTTATCATTCTGGCTTCTAAGGATTATTCTGGTTATACTTCTACCAACACAGAATTGTTTGTTCTAACAGTCCATGGTACTTTTAATATTATTCTCCAACATCATAACTCAAATGCATCAATTCTTCTACAGTGCTCCTTATTAAGTGTCCAACTTTCACATGCATATGAGGCTATTGAAAAGACTATGACTGGCTTGGGTCAAGCCCATTTTACTCTTCAAACTGACATCTTTGTTCTTGAAAACTTTAAAGAGGTCTTGTGCAACAATTTGCTTAATGCAATGTGGCATTTGATTTCTTGACTGCTGCTTCCATGAGCGTTGATTGTGGATCCAAGCAAAATTCAGTCTTTGATAACTCCAATCTTTCTGTATTTATCATGATTTTTTTTTTTTTTTAATTGGTTCAGTGGTGAGGATTTTGTTGTCTTTACATTGAGGTGCAACCCATACTGAAGGCTGTGGTCTTTGATCGTCATCAATAAGTCCTCTTAGCTTTCAGCAAGCAAGCTTGCATTAGCTGCATATTACAGGCTGTTAATGAGTCTTTCTCCAATCCTGATGCCATGTTCTTCTTCATATAATCCAGTTTCTAGTATTATTTGCTCAGCATGTAGATTGTGTAACTATGGTGAAAGGATGCAACTTTTCCTTGTATATGATATTAATGATTTTGTTTAATGATTTCCAAATTCCATTGGGTCACCTCTCTTTATGTGTATATCAAATATGTATCTCTTCCAATCAGTTGGCCATATGTTGTCCATATTTCTTGGCATAGGTGAGTGAGTGCCTTCAGTGTTGCATCAGTTTGTGAGTATAATTACTCCATAATTTTCTTTCCTTCTCTTTCCAATTCCTGATAACAATCATGGAGTGTTTTTGCTTTTTATTTATCTTATATAATAGTGGTTTCATACAATATTTGTCTTTTTGTGACTTACTTATTTCACACAGCACAATACCCTTTAAATTCTCAAGTTTTGATATGTTTTACAGATTGTTACTAATTTTTTATGCAAAATTCCATTATACATATGTATGAGTTTGTCTATCGATTCATCAAATGATGAGTACATAGGTTGTTTCCAACTTTTTGCTATTATGAATAATGTTGCAATGGACATGCTTGTGTATATGTCTATTTGTTCATAGCTCTTATTTCTTTAGAGTACATATCTAGGTGTGAGGTTTCTAGCCTTCTAAAGAAGTAGCATACCATTTCCTGTAATGGTTGTACAATTTTACATATCTATCAACAGTGTATAAAGAGCTCTGGTAGCATAGTGGTTATGAATTGGGCTGTGAACTGCAAGGTCAGCAGTTCGAAACTACCAGCTGCTCCATGGAAAGATGAGGCATTCTGTTCCTGTAAAGATTTACAGCCTCGGAAACCCTGTACAGGGTAGCTTTGAGCCGGAACCGACTGCACGGCACACAGCCACCACCACCACCAACAGTGTATAAGGATGTAAAACTGCAACCATTATGGCACTTAACAACACCAACAGTATCTAGGATGAGACATTGTCTCATTACCATTTTGATGTGAACCTCTCTTATGGATATTGATTCATGTGTTTGTTAGCCACTCAGATATATTTTTTTAGTGTCCATATTATTTGTCCATTTTTTTAAATTACATTATTTTGTTGTTATTGAGGTACTGTTGTTTATTTAAAATAAATTTTAGAGATTAGACTCTTTTTGGATATGTCATAACCAATTTTTTTCCTGCCAGTATGTAGGTTCTTTTTTTATACCTTTAGAGAGGTCATTGATGAGCCTAAGTATTGTGGTGTAGTGAATTATCTAATGTCTCTTCTAGTCAGAGTCTGTTACTCCCACCAAACCCTGTTGGATCTAGGTAAAAGAAGACGGGAGAAGATACAAAAAGATACTAATAGGATGATATGATTCAGCTGTGAATATTAACAGTGTTCTCTTTCATTGTAAAGACTTGAATCTCTAACATAGGTATGAAATGGATCAACTCAGATACAGAGATAGAAGGATCTCACTACTATCAAAGAAGAGCCAGGAGTGGAGTGCGTGTTTTGAAACTCATGATCCCTGAGCATTGAACATCTTCAATTCAGGGACAGAATACTGTGATACCGGCAGAGTGGCAGAGGGACAGCAGCAGAAAAGTCAAGAACCAGAGCACAAGACAGAGCAATGGGAGTCCCAGTCAATGGAGCAAGTAGATTGACTTTGGGCAGGAAGCTTGCTTGTAAAGTGGGGTGCGCATAGTTGGGGGAGCTTGAACTTGCAGACTCATGGAGATAGAGCAGAGAGATTTCAGGCTGAAGTTAATGGAGGAGTGGTATTTTTCTGTTGGCCTCCATCAGCAGCCCTAACAAAGCTCTGTAACACTGGCCTGTGGGCATGCTGAGGAGAGGCTCTCCTGACTATAACAGCTGTGTCTAGAGCATTTACGACCCTGAATTTCAGCCTGTTAATTTCTCTAATTGGAGTCCTGGTATGGCATTGTGGGATAATATACTGGACAAGAAGGTCAATTTGAACGGCAAGGTTGGTAGTTCAAATTCACCAGCCACTCCTCCGAAATCCTACACAGTCACTATGAGTTGCAACCTACTCAGTGGCACTTAACAGAAAGGAGAATAATTTCCCTAATAAACCTTAAAATTTTGAGTATGGTGTCTGAGTTCTGTGTGGCTACTACAATAAATGATCAAATGTAGCTGTGTAGTATGATGGGGACGGGATGGTTGATGCCATATTTCTTTGTAAATATTTAATTATTAAGATGTTTTATTTATCTGTTATAAGTGCCTTTTTAGTTATGAGTGGTATTTTATTTATACCTTATATTAGGGACTGCAAAGTTGTTCTTATTTTGTCTTTCATAATCTTTCTAGCTTAAGTTTTATATGTAGGTATTTTATCTATCTTGTGTTAGGTTTTCTGAGGCATGAATGTCATTTCTTTGTCCTAGATATAGATAGAAACCAAGTTTTTTTTAGCATCATTTGTTAAAGACAGATTCTCCCCCATTTAGAACGCTGATCCTTTGTTGGAAATCAGCAGTCCCTAGGTGGATGGATTTCTGGCTTGATTCTTAATTGTTTCCTTAGTCTATCTGTCTGTCATTGTACCAGTTCCAGACATATTTGACTACCATGGCTGAGAACAGTTAGTATGAGACCGTCTATTTTTTTCTTCAACAATGCTTTGCTCTTCTGGTGCCTCTTTTCTTCCCTATACACCTGGTGTTTTCTATCTTGTTAGTTCTCTGTTTTGTTAAAGAACACCATTGGAATAAAGAACACTTCTGGATTGGGATTTCATTCTATACATAGATTGCTTGAGTAGTACTGATATTTTCACAATGCTAAGTCTTCATATTGTGTGGATCCACCATCAAAATTCATAGAAGTAATAGTCAATAAATAAAATGACTTACTGTATTTGGCAAATCTGAAGCACAAGACCTCTTTAAAATGTTCAGGAGCAATTATGTCAGTTTGAGGACCTGAGCCATAGTATTTTCAATAACTTCTTATGCATAGGAAAGTTAGACAATGAATAAGGAAGACCACAGAATAATTGATTCATTTGAATTATGGTGTTGGTGAACAATATTAAATGTACTATTACCTGACAGAATTTAAAAGAAATCTGTATTGAAGAAGTGCAACCAGAATGCTCCTTAGAAGCCAAGATGTCCACACTTCATCTCTTAGTGTTTGGACATATTATCAGGAGGAACTAGTCCCTGGAGGACATCACACTTGGTGAACTGGAGGGAAAGAGAAAAAGAGGGAGATCCCCCAACAAGATGCATCAGTACAGTGGAAACAACAATGGACTTGAGTGTAACAGCATTTATGAGGATGCTGTAGGGCTGGTGATATTTCATTCTGTTGGATCACAATGAGTCAAAACTGACTTGGTGACACTTAACAACAAGAAGAACAACAAATCTTCCTATCCATGAACCTATTTTTCTATTTATGTAGGACACTTTTGATTCATTAAGTGTTTATTAAATGTTTATATCTCTACTGATATCTTTCAGTAATGTTTTGCAGTTTTCTTTGTATAGGTCTATTATGTCCCTGGATAAATTGATTCTTAAATATTTTACCTTTGGGGGATTGTTGTAAGTGGCATTGCTTTCCTGAATTACTTTTTAAAACTATCATTGTTACTGTAGAATAATCCAGTTTATTATTATATGTAGATTTTGTATCCTGCAACTTTGCTGAATCTTTCCATTAATGCCAATAATTTTTTTTTTTTTTTTTTTAGAATCTTTGGTATTTTCTGTGTTTAGAGTCATAGCGATTTCTTCCGCTGATAGGTTTTCTGGTTTTTGTACACTCATTTAAGACTTCTTATTCTGCTTCTTTATATGATTTGGTATTGTGTGTTATACCCAAGACATTGCAGTGTTAGTATATATGTATGCTCTTCTCTCTTGTCTGTCTGCTTGCTGTATGCTGATTTTTAATTTTGTTTTGGTACATCGATGTAGATACAATGTGTGTGCGATTTTGGTTGCTAGTCTAGCCACACTGGAGCTCTCACCACTTGTCTGAGAGGTGGGGCAGCAGTTTTATGTGTGAACACTTATCTCTGTTCGCAGATCTTTTAAGACTGCTAAGGATGTAATGTTGTTGCCAGTCAGATAATATGGCTGTTCAGCAAGTCATCTGCGCATGAGTAGAGGCAGCATTGTCATTGGTCACTGGGTTAGATGTTGTGTATACTCACTTCTGGTTGCTGGGTGGGTGGGGTAAAGGTGCTACATGAGTGGTGGCCAGGGCTGCATTGGGTGGGTTAGAGGCAGCACAAGGCTTCTGTAGTAGAGGAGACATGATTTGGGGCCCAAAACAGGAGGGATGCTACCAGTCAATGGTCCACTAAGAGGGTGTGCCCCTCCCAGCTTTAGCACTACATTGGGGAGGGTGTATTCTCATTCCTTTGGCCTCCAGTGGAAGGAGCAAAAGGCACTGCTGGAACCCTGACTAGGGGGCTGGGCATAGTTGTTGGAACCTCTATTTTGTGTACTCCTGGTGCCAGTGGGTAGTTAGAACAGTGGGCACCACCAGTCTGTGCATCCTGGTGCAGAAGCATGTGTCATAGAAGGAAGCATTATCATTCCATGGGCCTCTGGCACTGGTCGGCAGGTGAAAAGGCTAATGCCACCAGTCTTTGGATCCCCCGAATAAGTGACTGAGTGGAGGGGTAGGTGTCTTTGGACTGTTGGTCTCTGGATCAGACAGTGGAGTGAGTGGTGGGGTACCACTAGAGTGCAAAGGTGTGCATGAGGCAAAGATGAATAAAGGAAGGGCACCACAGTTCTGTGGAGCTCTGGAGGAATGCTCTGGAGGAATGCAGTAAGTCACATGAATGCACTTAACTTTAGTTGGGAAGTACACAATCCTGCCTGACTCTGGAAACAGATGCAGAGTCACTCCTGCTTGGCTACACATGTGATGTGATGAGAGCATCATCTGGGAATGCTGCTGGAGTTTGTCTCAATATGGGTGTGTTGTGCAGGTAATCTGGTAGGGCACCAGCAATCCATAATTTTTTGTATCTGCCATTTTGTATGTTCTCTCCTTTCACTTGGCACTTAGTATGATTCTCTTCCTTGCCTTTGATAATCAGAGTTCCCAGATATTCATCTATATTCAATTCATTTCTTTTCTCAGGTCTTTGTTGTCAAAATGATATCATGAGGCATCATCTTGGCTCGTCTTCCTCTACCTCTATTCTTAAGCTCCCTCCACCCACCCCTCAGAGTCCTGGTAGTGGTCACTAGACTGCAAATCCCCAACCACTCCTTAGAAACCCCCATACAGGTTCACTATGAGTGAAAATCAATTTGTTGGCACTTAACAACTACAACAACACATTCTTCTGGAAATGTGTTTTTAACACTGAAGACAATGATTGTTTTAAAATATAAATAGTAATTATGACATTTGTCTAATTAAAAATTCTTCAGTGGTATATCAGCATACATAAAGGAAGTCTTTAATATGAAGGATAAGCATTGGAATGCCCACTACAAGGCTGGTGGCTCAAATCTACCAGCCAATCCTTGGAAACCCTACATAGGGTCACAGTGTTATTATGAATCAAAACTCACTCGACAACACTTAACAACAATAACAATACATAGATTCTAATAATCTGGACCTTGTCCTTGTCTACAGATTCCTCTTTTGCCAAATATCCTCTCAACTTTGCTATTTTTAGTAATGTAGAATATCCCAGTCACTTAAAACTCTATTTTTAAAATCTTCTAACTTTTCAGTCACTCCTTTTTGCAGTATTTATCATACAAAACTTAGGTTTCCTTTTAGAATTTTCCTTTGTAATTTATTTGACATCCACTTATAATCCAGTCTGTTTCAACACAAATTGCTACGGTCTTATCTGTGTCTCTCATATACATGCTTTACATTCAAGCAATGTTTGAAGCCATTTGGTGATATGATAATCTAGCCTTACTAGAATGAACACTTTTGTCTTGATAGACTGATAGATATATGAACACAGGTCTTAACATCTATTGGAAATAAAAATGATAGTTATCAATGCCATTTATTAAGTACTTACAATTATTTAGTAACTATTCACAAAATGTGACTATCTAAACTGAGAGTTTTGTTAGACATATTTATCAGTCAAAAAGGTGGTAAGTAAATTTATTAATCTCCTTCACTGAAGAACTGACAGATACTAGATTTGAACTGACACACTCTGACTTCAGAACAATTAACAGACTTTCTTGCTTAAAGTTAAATGTATGGTCCTTAATGGATGACTGACATATTTCAATAGCCTTGATTTTGTGCAAAAGCTAATGGTTTTTCTTTGTACTAAATCATGTTCTGAGTCCTGGTGTGGCACTGTAGGATAAACACTGGACTGCAAAGTCGGTAGTTCAAACTCACCAACCATTCCTTGGAAATCCTATACAGGGTTGCTATGAATAGGAATAGACTTAATAACACTTCAAAACAACAGCAAATTCAAATTCAGTAAACATTGAGATGGTAGAACTAAGTTATTGTGATGATTGAATTGTCGCTGTTGGTAAGTGCCATAGGGTCAGTTCTGACACATAGTGACATTGAATAGGATTTCCAAGGAACAGTCAATGGATTTGAATCACTAACCTTGTCGTTAGTAGTCTAGTGCTTATCCTACCGTGCTATGCCAAGACTGAGTTAATTTATGTACATTACTTAGAACACAGTTTAGTAGTTAGTAAATATATTTTATTACCACATCTTCCATTTTAATTTTTTCTGTAAGGAATCCTTATATTAGTTCATTAATCTCTTGACTACTAACAAAAATGTCAATAATTATATCCACCAATTTTGCTCAGGGGAAAGTTGTGTCAATCTGCTTTCATAAACATGACTGCCTTGGAAACCCTATAGGACATTTCTACACTGTTCTATAAGGGGGATTCAAAACACTGTGGAAAAATAAAATGAAACTTTCCACAAAATTTTTGAACCCCCTTATATATGGCCACTATGAGCTGGAATTGACTTCCTGGATTTTATAAGTATTTTATTAAGCACTTTATATAGATTATATCTTTTCATCTTTTAACAAACTTGAAAGGTAGATACTATTTTCTCCCATTATCCAGACTATGAATGGAAAATTCGAGTTTAAATTGTTGTTCTTATTGTTAGGTGCTGTTGAGTTAGTACTGACTCATAGCAGCCTTATGCACAATACAAGACACTTCCTGGTCCTGCACCAACCCCACAATTGTTGGTATATTTGTGCCCATTACTGCTGCCACTGTGCCAATCCATCTCACTGGAGTCTTCCTCTTTTTCTCTGATCCTCCATTTTACCAAACATGATATCCTTCTCCAGGGACAAGATGTCCAAAGTATGAAAGGCAAAGTCTGGCCATCCTGGCTTCTAAGGAGCACTCTGACTATACTTCTTCCAACACAGATCTATTTGTTCTTTTGGTTCTTTCAGTATTCTCCTTGAACACCGTAACTCAAATGCATCAATTCTTTAACAGTCTACCTTATTCATATGTCCAAGTTTCACATGCACATGAGGCCACTGAAAATGCCATGGCTTGGTCAGGCACAGCTTAGTCCTCAAAATAACATCTTTGCTCTTCAACACTTTAAAGAGGTCTTGAGCAGCTGATTTGCCCAATGCAATGCATCATTTGATATCTTGACTGCTGATTTCATGAGTGTTGACAGTTGATTGAGCAAAATGAAGTCTTTGATGAGATATGGATGTTATTTATTGTTACAGTTGTAAGGATTTTTGTTTTCGTTACATTGAGGTGCAACACATACTGAAAGCTGGTGTCTTTGATTTTCAGTTACTTAACTTGCTTACGAATCGGGCTGCGAACCGCAAGGTCCGCAGTTCGAAACTACCAGCTGCTCCGCGGGAGAAAGATGAGGCGATCTGCTCCCATAAAGATTTACAGCCTCGGAAACCCTGTTTAGGGTCGCTATGGGTCGAAACCGACTCGACGGCACTTAACAACAACAACAACAACAACTTGCCTAATGTCATATTCAAAATAAGTGTTGTTGTTGTTAAGTGCCTTTGAGTTGATTCTGACTCATAGTGAACCTGTATAGGGTTTCCAAGGAGTGGCTGGTGAGCTTGAACCACTAATCTTGCAGTTCAGTACATTAGCCCATTGTGCAACATCGGAGTCAAGATTTAATAAAGGTCTGCTTTTCTCTAAAACCCATGTTATTAGTTGCTAACTTTTCTGTAGTTCTGATGATCTGTGAAGAAAATGTATCATAAATTTCTAGTTAAATGAAGTTTTCACACATATAATTCTTATTTAAAATTGCATGTTTCATCCTTTGCTATATCATTCAACTTTGAGATAATCTATGATTTTACCTATTAACCACTGTTTTTTGTCTTTCTGTTGCTTCACAGCATCACTGTCAATTATATTAAATCTTTACCATAAGCTATTATTCTCTTTTCCTTTAAAAGACTTTCGTTGTATTGGTTTTTGATGTTTTTTTTGTTGTATTATTTTTGTTTTTTGTTTTCTCATATGTGATATAAGATAATAATCATATGTGATAATGACTTAAGGTACATTAATAGATCCCAAAGTGGGGGGAGGGAAGCTTCAAAAGAAGTCAAGATAATAAAGTTTGCATAATTTAAATTTTCTGTTAAAATTTGAAATATTTTAAACTTTAAAGGCCTTATTAAAATTCCAGTTTCTATTTTCAGATTTAGATACCCCTCAACTGCTGTCATCATGCTATTAATTGAATGTTTGTGTGAAGATGATGATAGCATTTTCAGCAGAAAGAGCAAAAACATTGTTCTCAAATCTTTGATTTTGGTGTCTGCTTTTTTTGGATGCTTTAAAAGCTGGTTCAAACTTTCTATCTCAGTCTCTATTTATTTACTCTTGCCTTTTGATTTTTTTTTATCTTGTAGCTTCACTTTGGTATGCCACTACTTGTCACTCGAGTATGCTTTCATTTTGTAAGTTCAAACAATGTAACAGTCTGTCTATCATCATACAAGAGATAACAGATTTTTAAAAAGGTATGAAGGAAAATGAAAAGGACCAATTAACTCTGAAGAAATCTTCTTGATATATATCATATTGATATATATATATATTCAAAAGCCTGATATTATGTAGAAAAAGAAAAAGAAGTGCCGTGTAATTAGAGTCAAATCTGTAAGAAGTAAGAAGAATCAAATACTTGACATTACCAGAGAGTGTAACACTTCAGCTCCTGTTACTAATGCCAGGTCTCCTCTGCTCATCTCCTCATAGTTGTGTACCAAGGAAGTAGGAGTTAGAAATCAGGTTAAAATCAGATTAATCCATGGTCACACATTTTAAAGTTAGCTCCTCGGAACTTTCTGTTTTCTTCTTCTTCACTGTCGTAAGAACTACTGGTCCTGGTGTGCTTCTGTAGGATAGGCATTGGACTGCTTACAGCAAGGTCCGTGGTTTATGCCCATCAGTCACTCCTTGGAAGCCCGATGCAGGGTCACTATACAGGGTGTCTATGGGTCAGAAGGATACCTGGTGTGGTGCTGTAGGATAAGCACTGGATCACAAGGTTGGTTTGAACTACAAGGTTGAAAGCTCACACTCACCAGTTGCAACTCAGAAATCCTATACATGGTCACTATGAGCCAGAACAAACTCAACGATGCTTAACAGCAACAACATGGGTCATAAATGACTTAACAGCACTTACGAACACCATCAACAATAAAGATTTCTGTTCTACTTTTGTAACTCACTTTACTATATAGATATAGCATATTCATGGATTCTTTGTCTATATCACCATATGTTAATGTAGCATATGCCCCCTGTAGATTCCAAATGCCAAATAAATTGTCCCACTACCTTCTCTCCTCTCTTGTTCTTTTGCTTTTTAGTTGATGTAGAAAATGGATCTGGGAAAGTGTAATCTTAAATCTGATTGACCTAACATTTTTATATTTTACTGAACATTGAAGATCAGGTGATTTTATTTGTACCTGCCTCATCACCTGTTAATTGGCCTTTTTATAATGTTTTATTATGAATTATGTGATAGTTTATATGGGAGAACATTAGTTTTACATTCCTCCTATCATATGTCTTTTCATTGCCATGGTTACAATCCCCTCCATGAATCATCAACCAACCAAAGGGTATACCCTGCAAGCCTGCCCCCAGGAGGTCAGCACACAGCCCCTCTCCCTCTCTGGGTCTGGAGTTCCCAGCTGTTCCATCTGTCCACATCATCGTCTCTGCCTCCATCTCTGGCGTCATTGTTTCTCTGGGTAGGGTTCCACTTTCTGCTCTTCTCCCTTGGTGGTCCCAGGAACCTCCGCTCCTGGACTGCAAAGTCAATCATTCCCCTCCTTTGCTAAACGATGTCTACCTTTACATTTCCAACCCTCACAGTCAGTCCTGATAATAATTATTCACTATTGTACCACAAGAGACCTATCCCCATCCCCTTTCATCTGGATCTAGGTTTCCTCTTGAAAATTTGTAAGTCAGTCACTTCTTGCCTTTGTAGTCTCCCCCCCCACCCCCCACCCTGATTCTGGGTAGCCAATGTCCAAGTTGCCCATCCCTGTCAACTCTGTGTATGGAGGGGGTGGGAACAATCCTCACTGTAAAGATATATTCCTTCTGTTGAGCTACTGCATCCATAGGTGTAGGTCAAGTTCATCAAATTGTATCAGATTACTTTTTCTTTTCCCTCTTCTTTCTTCTAGTTGAGCTCTGATCATCTAGTCATTGAAGCCAGGTCAAGTGGGTATTATCTGTAAGTGTGGGTGTTCTTATGCATATGCCCTCTCTTCTTATCAGCTGGATACTTCACGGTCCACTCTAGTCCTCTGTGACTATGTCACTGACTCTGGCCCAAGAGTACACAGGTCTTGTAAGTGGCCTTTTCTTTTTAACTCCTTTAAAAGGTATGGGAATCAATGACTTAGGTAATTTTGTTCTTTCCTCTTCAAACAGTGATTGCATAGGTTAGATAATCAACATCTTTGTACTTAAAAATTTTCCGTCTGTTTGATAATAATGTTGACTTCAGAGAAATGTTGTTAAGTACCGCCGAGTTAAATCGGACTCATAGAGGCCATGTACAGGGTTCAGAGGAGCAGTTGGTGGGTTTGAATTGCAGACCTTGTTATTTGAAGTTTAGGGTTTATCCTACAGTGCCATACATAGTGCCCTATTTTATGTAAATAATTTCTTCCTATTAGTTTGGAGTTGATTGCTGATCATATTTTAATGATACCTCCTTTAAAGAAAATAGATAAGAATATCCAAAACACAATGGTATCGATACATATTGTGTAGAGCTGTTCCAAAGGTGCATTCTTCATTTTTATGTTAAGTTGCAGGTCTACATGGTAACATTTGTAGTAGCATATATCCCAATCGATGAATGACAATATAAGTATGTTGATTTCCTCTAATAGTGCTAGTAATTTAATTTATTCTAAGAAGTAATTGAGGACTCCTGATGCTTCAGGAGGGTTAAGCATTAGGATGTTAAACAAAAGATCAGCAGTAAGAAGCCACCAACCATTCCCAAGGAGACAGATGAAACAATCTACTTTCAGAAAGATTTGCAGTCTCACAAATCCTATGGAGCAGTTTTACTCTGTCCTATAAGACCTGTAATATGCAGATGATACAGAGCAAGAGATCCCTGAATGGTTTAAAATGAGCAAAGTTGGGTGCCAGTGTTGTATTCACTCACCATACTTATCTCAATCTCTATGTTGAGCAAATTATTTGAAGCTGGATTATCTGAAGAAAAACGTGGCATCAGGATTGGAAGAAGACTCATTAACAACATGTGGTACAGTGATGATACAACCTTGCTAATTGAAAGTGCAGTGGATGTAAAATACTTACTGATAAAGATCAAACACCAAAGACTTTGGTATGAATTTCATCTCAATGTAAAGAAAATTAAAGACCTTACCACTGGACCAATAAACAACTTTCTTGTCAATAGAGAAAAGATTGAAGTTGTCAAGGACTTCATTCTTCTTGGATCAACTATCAACACTTATGGACACAGCAGTCAAGAAAAGCCATTGACGTATAGCATTAGGCAAATGTGCTGCACAAGACCTTTTTAAAGTGTTGAAGAGCAAAGATGTCAGCTTGAGGTCTAAGGTGCACCTGGCCCAAGTCACGGTATTTTCAATAATGTTATACGCATGCAAAAACTGGGCAGTGAATAAGGAAGACCATAGACGAATAGATGCTTTTGAGTTATGGTGTTGGAGCAGAATACTGAAAGTGCCATGGGCTGCCCAAAGAACCATCAGACTTGTTGTGGAAGAAGTACAGCCAGAGTGCTGCTTGGAGGCCAGGATGGCCATACTTTATCTTTTATACTTCGGACATGTTGTCAGGAGGGACCAGTCACTGGAGAAGGATATCATGTTTGGTAAGGTGGAGGATCAGAGAAAAAGAGGAAGACCCCAGAGAGATGGATTGTAATATGGCAGCATCAATGGGCTCAAGCATGGCAACAATTTGAGGTTGGTCCAGGACCAGATAGTGTTTGTTCTATTGTGTGTAGGGTTGCTATGAATCGGTACCAACTCAATGGAACCTAACAACAACAACAACAATAATGTTTCTATGGAGTCCTGGTGTGGTGCTGTGGGTAAATGTACTAGACTGCAAAGTTGGTTTGAATTGCAAGGTTGGGGGTTTAAGCTCACCAAATGTTATAGGAAACCCTATGCAGGATCATTATGTGTCAGAACAGACTCAATGGCACTTAATAGCAACAAAATGTTACCATGGGTAGGAACCAACTCCACAGTACTTACTGACAGCAACAATACTGTTACCATGAGACAGGATCTACTCAATGACATTGCGTTCTGTTGCTATTTTACGATTGTCTCAAAAGAAGCTATAATCACCATAAATTAATCCTAGTTTTCTTAATGATTATATTATTTAAGAGAAAACAACAACAAAAACAAAATTACTAAAGTTAATGTCAGTATCTGTCAGCAACAAAAGCATATTTGTTGTAAGATATAAAATATAACAATGTTGACATAAATCTTCTAAATTCACAAAATCTAAGTCAACAATTTGTTCACATTTGTTGGACTATAGAATCAGTTGATTACTACTTTTTCAGCATTACTTTTGATTCTCTATTAAGTTATTTAATTTGTTTTTAAGTGAATAAAATACAATTAACATTCATATGATAGATTCTGTATTATAAAAACACACAAAAAATATTGACCATAAATCAATTCTGACTCATGCCAACCACATGCATGTCACAGATGAAGTGTGCTTCATAGTGTTTTTTAAAGCTGATTTTCCAGGCCTTTTTTCTTAGGTGTCTCTAGGTGGTCTTAAACCTCCAATCTTTCTGTTAACAGTCTTGTGCATTAACTGTACCAGTCAAGGACTCTTAAGGTAATATTAGGTCTGCTAAACATCTTCTTTTAAAACCCAGAAAATATTATATTACTTAAACTTCTTAGGGTATAAAATGGAATTTCTTAAGAAAGGATTATTTTTCCATTCACTTACAGCATGTGACATTGTACATAACTTTATCAGGAAGAGTGGAAATGTTATTACTTTTAAAGTAATTAAAATGATAGAATCAGATAAATCTAGGCTTTGTTTATGTATTATGCATGCTTTTTCTATTTATATTAAACATATTAATCTCCAGAAGGTAAAAGACAATACAACTAAGAAAAATAAACATCAAAATCATTATATTTTGGTAGTATAATTTGGTGGTGCCTTTTAGAAAAGTCGGTGGTTTTCGTCTTTAACATAGCAAGAATTTTAATAAGAAAGCATTTATTTTGAGCCTCTTGTAAAACTACACTTTAAAAAATAATCTATGTAGTAGAACACACAGATTGTACAAAAATAGTACCATCCTGTCTGTCAGTTTGTACTACTGTGGTGGCTTAGGTTCTGTGATGCTGAACGTTACGCCACTGGTATTTTTTATACCAGGAGGGGCTTCCATAAATGTTAGGATTCAGCAGAGCTTCCAAACTAAGAAAGACTAGAAGGAGGAGAGGTAGACCACTTCTGCATGGTAAGCCACTGAAAATCTTATGAATAGGGAAAGAAGATTGTCAGGTACAGTGATGGATGATGAGTTTATTAAGTTGACAGGAATTTAAAATAGGACTAGGAAAGAGCTGCCTCTTTAAAGCAGGTTGGCTATAATGGTGTTGTTGTTGCTGTTAAGTGACATGGAGTCTGTACCAACACATAGCAACTTTTGCACAACAGAACAAAACACTGCCCAATCCTGGGCCAACCTCACTATTATTGCCACACTTGAGTCCATCAATGCTGCCACTTGGCCAATCCATCTCATTGGGGTCTTCCTCTTTTTCTCTGACCCTCCACCTTACCAAACATGATATCTGTCTCCAGTGATTAGTCCCTCCTGACAATATGTCTGAAGTATGAGAGATGAAGTTTGGCCATCTTAAGCTACAAGTAGTACTCTGACTGCACTTCTTCCAAAACGGATCTATTTGTTCTTCTAGCAGCCTATGGCTATGACTAATATGAATAATGTGACTATGAATTAATAGCCTATGACTATGAATAATATGAATAATGATGCAGATAAAGTAAAACTTCCTCAACGTTCATTTGCTGATAGGGCACAACTCAAAATAAAGGCAAACAGCCAGTCATGATCAGAATGTGGAATGTATGAAGTATGAATCTAGAAAAATTGAAAGTTGTCACAGGGAAAAATATGAGGTATTCTGCTCCCACAAAGACTGAAAGCTTGAGAAACGCTATACAGAGTCACTGAGAGTCAGAACTGACTCCACAGCACCTAATTCTTCCCTGTGAGAGGCTGGTAGTCTCAAACCTACTGTGGTTTGCAGTCCTGTGCTTATCCTATAGATAAGATCATGCTCCCCCCCCCCGTGTCCTGTGATATCTGTAAATAAAGGGACTCAACCTAAAGTGTAAGAAGCCCTGATAGTGATAGTGCAGTAATTAAGTGTTTGACTGTTAATACAAAGATCAGCTTTTAAATTTACCAGCCACTCCAAGGAGATCAATGTGGCACACTGCTTCCACAAGGACTACAGCCTTGGAAACCCTATGGTGCAGTTTTATTGTCCTAAATGGTCACTATGAGTCTAAACTGATTCATGAGTAATGGCTAACAGATAACCAAAGATGAAGGCATAAAGAAAAAAATGCATCAGCAAAAAATAAATAACAAAAGTATGCAATAAGAACAATAAATATATAAAGGATATATCAGAAAAAAAAAAAGTTGTCAAAAATGGAATGGATAAAAACTCATATCCTAGGTATTAGAGACATGTTTACCTGTGCTTTATTGACTACATAAAGGTTTTCATTTGTGTGGATCATGATATGCTATAGACAATATTGCATACTATGAGTATTCTGGAGCACTTAATAGTGCTCATGAGGACTCTGTACATAGATCAAGAAGCAATTGTTCAAACAGAACAAGGGAACACAATGGTTTAAAATGAGGGAAGGTGGGTGCCAGATTTATATTCTTTCACCATACTTTTTTCAATCTGTGTGCTGAGCAAATAATTCGAAGCTAGATTATATGAAGAAAAACATGGCATTAGGATTGGAGGAAGACTCATTAACAACCTATGATATGCAGATGATACAACCTTGTTTCCTGAAAGTAAAGAGGACCTAAAATACTTACTGATAAAGATCAAGGACAGCAGCCTTTGTTATGGGTTGCATCTCAATGCAAAGAAACCAAAATACCCCACCACTGGACCAATAAATAACATCCATACCAATGGAGAAAATATTAACATTGTCAAAGACTTCATTTTACTTGATCAACTATCAACACTCATGGAAGCAGCAGCTAAGAAATCAAATCATGTATTGCATTAAACAAATCTGCTGCACAAGACTTCTTTAAAGTGTTGAGGATCAAAGATGTTAGCTTTAGGACTAAG
>NW_006408523.1:32390408-32398361 GCF_000296735.1 Chrysochloris asiatica | reverse complement strand
TATCAATGGAAAAAAGATTGAAGTTGTCAAGGACTTCATTCTTTTTGGATCAACTATCAACACTCACTGAAGCAGCAGTCATGAAATCAAATGATGGAGTGCATTAGGCAAATCTGCTGCAGAAGACCTTTTTAAAGGGTTGAATAGCAAAGATTTCAGCTTGAGGTCTAAGGTGCTCCAGACCCAAGCCTTGGTATTTTCAATTACCTCATATGCATGCAAAAACTGGACTGTGAATAAGGAAGATTGTGGAAGAATTGATGCTTTTGAGTTGTGGTAGTGGAGGAAAACAGGGTCGCTATGGGTTGGAACCGACTCAACGGCACTTAACAACAACAACAAAGTGGAGGAAAATACTAAAAGTATCATGAGCTGCCAAAAGAACCAATAGATTTATTTTGGAACAAGTGCAGTCAGAGTGCTCCTTGGAGGACAGCATAGCCAGACTTTGTCTCTCAGACTTTGGACATCTTGTCAGGAAGGACCAGTTGTTAGAGAAGGATATCATGTTTCGTAATGTGGAGGGTCAGAGAAAAAGAGGGAGACTTCCAATGAGATGGATTGGCCAAGTGGCAGCATAGGGTCACCGTGAGTCGGTACAGACTCAATGGCACCTAACAACAACAACAACAGATACTAGTAAGCTATAATGAATTGCAATAGGCCATTTTGAATCTAACAAGCATATTGGTTACTATGTTGTTAAGGACAAACTGAAGAGGAATGTCATCATCAAAAAAAAAAAAAAATTTCAAGATTTATCTTTTAGTACAATAATTTCTGTGATTGGATAATATCCATATGCCAATCTGGAAGACCTGTTAATACCACTATTATTTACATTTACCTAACACCTACAGAAACAAATTATTATGACACTGAAGAATTCTATCAAATTTTTCATTCTGGAATTGACCAAACATGTAATCAACATGCATTGATAATTATTGATGATTAGAATGTGAAGTTGGAAACAAAGAGGAAGGATATGTATTTAGAAAATATTCTCTTGGTGATAAAATTGATATTGGAGATCGCATGATAGAATTTTCCAAAATGAATGACTTATTCATTGTAAATATATTTTATCAATAACATAATCAGCAACTATACATGTGAACCTCACCAAATGGAATAAATAGGAGATTCATTCACTGAATGTGCCTGATGATGTTGAAGCCCAGTATCATCACCCAAAACAAGACCAGGACCAAGTGTAGAACAGACCATAAACTGTTTATGTACAAGTTCAGGGTGAAGCTGAAGAAAATTCAAACATGTTCAAAAGAATCAAAATATGACCTTGAATATATCCCACCTAGATTCTGAGATCATCTTAAGAACAAATTTAATGCATTAGACACCAGTGATCACAAGTCAGATGAGTTGTTGAATGACATAAAAAACATCATATAAAAAGAAAGAAAAAGGTATTTAGAAAGATATGAAAGAAAGAAAAAGCCAAATTAAATATCACAGTGACTCTGAGACTTGCTATTGAATGCAGAGAAGCTAAAACAAATGGAAGAAATGATGAAGTAACAGAGCTGAATAGAAAATATAAAAGGTCAGGTCGAGAAGTGATTGTCAATTATAATAATGAAATGTCCAAAGAACTGGTGTTAAAAAGTCAAAAGGGAAGAACACACTCAGCATTTTTCAAGCATAACGAAATAAAGAAAATTTTCAAACCTCAGATTACAATATTGAAGTATTCTAATGGCAAAATGGAGTCCTACTGTGGCACTGTGTGTTAATGGGCCAGACTCCAAAGCCATTTGAACTGCAAGATCAGCAGTTCAAACTCACCAGCTGCTCCTCTGAAACCCTATACAGGGTCATTATGGGTCAGAAAATGAGGCAGGCTGCATAAGCAGAAGATGAAAGGAGTACACAGACTGGCTATACTAAAATGAATTAGTTGATGTTCAAACATTTCAAGATGATGTTCAAACATTTTTCATATTGAAAAAACTGATGCTACTGAAAAAGATGTCTAAGCTGCAATGAAGGCATTGGTGAAAAACAAAACTCCAGGAATTGATGTACTACAATTTGAAAAGCTTCAACAAAGTAACATAACACTGGTAATGTTATCTCATTTATGCCAAGCAATTTGGAAGACAGCTCTCTTAACAACCAATTGGAAGATATATATATTTGTGCTCAATCTAAATAAAGGTGACCAAACAAAATGCAGAAATCATTGAACTATATTATTAATATAATATGCAAGTAAGTGGAAGATAGTTACAAAACAATTACAATAGTATTTCAAGTGTAATAAACAAGAGATTCAAGGGAGATTCAGAGGACTGGAATGAGGGATATCATTGCTGATGTCAGCTAGATCTTGGTTGAAAGCAGAGAATATCAGAAAAATGTTTCCTTTTGTGGTTACGAATCGGGCTGCGAACCTTAAGGTCAGTAGTTCGAAACTACCAGCCGCTCCGCGGGAGAAAGATGAGGATTTCTACTCCCGTAAAGATTTACACCCTCGGAAACCCTGTACAGGGTCGCTATGGGTCGGAACCGACTCGACGGCACTTAACAACAACAACAACATCATAACAACCTATGGATAACATTGCAAAGAATGAATTTTGAGAATAGTTAATTATGTTTATGAGGAGCCTGTGCATAGACAAAGAGGCAGAAGTTTGAATGGTTTAAAATTAGGAAAGCTGTGCATCAGGATTGTATCCTTTCACCATACTTTTTCAATTTGTATGTTGTTGTTAAGGGCCATGGTGTTGGTTCTGATGCATAGAGACCCTGTATAGTGTTTCTGATGCAAGACTTGTAGGTTTGAACTGCCAACCTTGCAGTTATCAGTCTAGGTTTCTCTTACAGGACTCATCGATCTTTATGCTTAACAAAAAATCTAAGAAATTAGATTATATGAAGAAGAATGTGGCATGAGGATTGGAGAAAAACTCATCAACAAGTTGGGTAATATATAAGACACAACTGTGCTAGCTGGAAGTGAAGAGCACTTGAAATACTTAATGATGATGGTCAAAGACTTCAGCCTTCAGTATGGATTGTACCTCAAGGTAAAGAAAACAAAAATCCTCACAATTAGATGAATAAATAAGTAACATCATGATAAACAGAGAAGATATTGAAGTTGTAAATGACTTAATTTTGCTTGGATATATAATCAACTTAATTTAAGGAGCAGTCAAGAAATGAAACAACATATTGCATTAGGAAAAGCTATTGCAAAAAACCTCTTTACATTTTTAAGAGCAAAGATATTAGTTTAAAAACTAACTGTACCTGATTCAAGTTATGGGCTTTTTGTGTGTGTGTGTTGTTGTTGTTATTATTATTATTATTATTTACAATTATCTCATATGCTGTTAGGTGCCATAGAGTTGATTACAACCCATAGTGACCCTATGCACAGCAAAACTAAACACCACCTGGCCTTGTGCCAACCTCATAATTGCTGCTGCCACCATATCAATCCATCTTGTTGAGGATCTCCTTCTTTTTTCCTGACCTTCCACCAGGCTTTATATCCTTCTCCAGTGACTCTTCCCTCCTGACAATATGTCCAAAGTATGAGAGACAAAGTTTGGCCAACTTGACTTCTAAGGAACATTCTGGTTGCACTTCTTCCAATACATATTTGTTTGTTCTTCTGGAAGTCTATGGTACCTTTAGTATTCTTTTCCAACACCATAACTCAAATGCATCAATCCTTTTTACAGTCTTCCTTATTCATTGTCCAACATGCATATGAGACTACTGAAAATAACATGACTTGGGTCAGGCATATTTTAGTCCTCAAACTGACATCTCTTTGTTCTTGAACACTTGAAAGAGGTCTTGTTCAGAAGACTTAATGCAATACATTGTTGAATTTCTTGACTGCTGATTCTGTGAGTGTTGATCCAAGTAAAATGAAATCTTTGACAACTTCAATATTTTCTCCATTTTCATGATGTTATTTATTATTCCAGTACTGAGGATTTTTTCTTCTTCTTCACATTGAGGTGCAACCCATACTAAATGCTGTGGTCTTTTCTCTTCATTAGTAAGTACAAATAATGAAGACTATAGAGGAATTGATGCATTTGAATTATGGTATTGAAAAAATATATTGAAAGTGCCATTTGTTGTTGTTGTTGTTAGGTGCCATCTAGTCGGCACTGACTTATAGTGACCTTATGTGCAACAGAATGAAGCACTGCCTGATCTTGGGCCAACCTCACTATTGTTGTCATGCTTGAGCCCATTGATGCTACCAATTTGGCAGTCCATAAACTAGCAAAACAACAAACAAAGATATCTTGGAAGAAGAACAGCTTGAATGTTCCTTAGAAGCCTGGATGACTAGACTTCGTCTCTAGTACTTTGGACATGTTCTCAGGAGATATGGGTCTCTTTAGAAAGACACCATGCTTGGTAAATTGGAGAATAGGTGAAAATGAGGAAGACCCCAATGAGATGAATTGACACAGTGGCAGGAACAATGGACTGAAACATAAAAACAATTGTGAGAATTATCTAGGAACTGTCAGTGTTTCATTCTGTTGTGCATAGGGTTACTATGAGTTAAAACTGACTGGATATCACCTAACCACAACATGTAGTAGTAACTCTTTTATTTAAATTTTACAGAAGAGGAAACAGAGGTCAAGAGCATCAACTAAGAAGTGAAATGACTAGAATACTTAGCCTAAGAAACTCACTCTAGTGGCCGCATTTGTAACCACTTCCCTTTAGTTTCTTTTCATTTTTGTCAAATGAGCAATTGCCTATCATTTGAAATGCCAAAGCATCGCATTTCAAAATGTGTAATTATTATATATGAAAGCCAGGATTTGCTCATGTCTTACAAATGTTGTTGTTACTATGTGGAATGAGCATCCAATGTTCATCCATGACTTAAATTGGTCAAAAAGTTATTTAAAATCTTATTAATTATATTTTCTATCTTGAACTATTCATATATATTTAGCCCCTTTCAGTAACTGTATGAAATACAAACAAGTACTAAAAATTGAGTGTTTATTATATGTAAGGCAATCCCACCCAAAACTCCTATTGTTGTTAATTCTACAAATAAGTTTATGGAGTCCCTCGGTGATGTAAATAGTTAAGTCTCAACAATAAACTCAAATGTGGATGGTTTGAATGTACCCAGAGGAGTCTGAGACAACAGCTGTGACCAACTTTCTAAAGGTCACAGTCTTAAAAATCCTAGAGAGTCGTTCTACTCTGCATACCTGGATTGCCATGAGTAAAAATCAATTTAACAGCAAGTAACAGCAACATTCTTGAACTCATTAGACACCTGAGAATATTGAAGCAAAGAGAGCATGCCCCAGTTACCTAGTGTTGCTGGGATAGTAATGGAAGGCAGCAAGATTTGCATTAATTATACCAACTTTAAAAAGCTATCTTTTGAAGCTTTCTTAATGACTGTAAAGAAAGAACCAATATACATAGAGAAAAAAAAATAATTGAAAAAAACAAGAATATACTAAAAAAAAAAAAAATAGATTTAACATATATTTCATTAGAAGGACTCATTGTGTGGCACTGTAGGATCAACACTGAACTGTGAACCACAAAATTTGCTGTTCAAATCCACAAGCTGTTCTTTAGAAACCCTATACAGGGTCACTATTAGAACAGATTTGAAGGCATGTAACAACAACATTTGAAAGATGAAGTATACAATACAAATATACAATTTCTTTAAGATTATAAAGACATACTTCTGTCATCTTTTTGGGGAAAATGTTTATTTATTTGCAAAATGATTTATTTCAGAGTTATTTATAATTTTAATCAAATGATTAAAATTATTTATCTAATAAACAGGTTTGGTTTTACAAAATGAGAAAGTATTTGAAAATAATTTTCAAAATAATGTATTATAAGAAATTGTCTTTAAAATCACTAAAGTGTAAGACTGATCTTCAAAATCTTTACACCCTAAGCATATGGAATTTTTTCTAGTTTCTTGAATTATTTCTCAAAATATTAATTGAAACATTCAGTGAGACACTGCATTTATGAGCATCAGTCTTCCTAGTCTTCTAACAAGTCTGCAGCTTTATAATGAATACATTAAATTTTAATAGTTAAATTTGGAAATAATGGAGCTAATTATCTTACATTGACACTTGATTTATCAATTGTGTTCCCTCTTTATACTTTATTTGGCATAACTAAGGAACAGAAGGTGGAACTAAGCAATAAAAACATTTCAGAGGAGTTGAAGTATACCAGTTTAGTATTTACTATCTGTCAGAGAATAAGTTATAATTCGAAATTTTGATATTTCATTTGCAAAATAAAGAAAATGAAGATATCTTCTTAGTGTTTTCAGATTGCAATAAATTTTCTTTTGACATACATTTTGATAAACAAATTAGTAATTCTGAATGTTCTAGAGTTCTTTTTTAATGCCACTGATAATTATAATTAGAGAAAAGTTTGAAAACTAATCTAATGTTTACAACAAGCTTTAGGATCTTAATTTTCTGGAACCATTTGTTCAAATGCTCCATAGATATTATATAAGGTTGTATTGTGTTCCTAGAGATGCCTTAATAAAAATGCCACAAAGTGGGTAACTGATAAAAACAGAAATTTACTGTGTCATAGCTATGATGGCTAGAAGTCTAAAGCAGGGTATTTGCCAGTCTCTGAGATAGAAATTGTTCTAAGACTCTTAGCTTCTGCTGGCTCCTAAGAATCCTAGTCTTTCAGCTAGTGTTACATGGTATTCTTCATCTATGTTTTCCTCTGGCTTTTTCCCTGTTTAAAAAAAGACACCAGTCATATAAAAATAGGAAACACCCAACTCAAGTATTGCTTTTTGTTAACCTAATTGATAACATATTCAAAGATTCTGTTTACAAATAGTATCACATTCACAGGTATGTTGTTGTTGTTGTTAACGCCGTAGAGTCGGTTCTGACCCATAGTGACTTTATATGTGGTTTCAGAGTTGCTGCTAGAGAGTCTGAGCCACAAACCTTGTGGTTCAAACCACCAACCTTATGGTCGAGTGCTTATCATACAGTGCCACATCAAATATGGATGCATTTTTCTTGGTAGCAGTTGGGTAGGACATATCTAATGATTTTATCACAATAGTCTTAGTGTTCTAATTTGGGGAAAAATATTTTCAATTTAAACAATTATTATGCTGGTGTGCCACAGAGTCAGTTTGCTCACAACTACCTTGCATAGAATTTCTGAGACTGTGGATCTTTGTTGTTGTTTACAGTAGCAGAAAGCCTCATCTTTAACTCAAGGAGCAGCTGGTAGATTTGACCTGCTAATCTTGAAGTTAGTGGTCCAGCTCGTAATCCTTACATTCTTTGATATCCCATGAGAGTCAAGTTTTACTTAAGGTAATACAGAAACGGCTACAATCATACATTGACAGAGAACTTTCAGAGGTTCAAGCTGGATTCAGAAGAGGCCATGGAACGAGAGATATCATTGCTGATGTCTGATGGATCTTGGCTGAAAGCAGAGACTATCAGAAAGATGTTTACCTGTGCTTTATTGACTGCACAAAGTTTTTCAATTGTGTGGATCATGACAAGCTATGGACAACATTGCAAATTATGAGTCTTCTGGAACACTTAATTGTGCTCATTAGGTAATCTGTATCTGGACCAAAGGAGCTCTGGTAGAGTAGTGGTTACGAATTGGGCTGTGAACCTTAAGGTCAGCAGTTCGAAACTACCAGCTGTTCCACGGGAGAAAGATGAGGCATTCTGCTCCCTTAAAGATTTACAGCCTCGTAAACCCTATACAGGGTAGCTATGAGTTGGATCTGACTCCATAGCACATGACCATCAACCACCACCACCTGGACCAAGAGGCAGATGTTTGAACAGAACATGGGAACATTGAATGGTTTAAATTTAAGAAAGGTGTGTGACAGGGTTGTATTCTTTCACCATACTTATT
>NW_006408523.1:32371936-32389753 GCF_000296735.1 Chrysochloris asiatica | reverse complement strand
GACTCGATGGCATGTAACAACAACAATAACAACCAGGCCTCCTCTTTTGAGCTCAGATGAATCTTTAATATTGGCTTAGAGATAGAGAGATAGAGGGGTAAAACATGAATGCTGGAGGAATGGTAAAAGAATAAAGAAGGTGATACTAAATACTTAGCAAAGTAAATTGTAGCATAACCACAATACATAAAATAGTTAAAAAATAAACATACCATTATACTGCATTTCACCTTTCATGTTTTTGCCTCTCTCCCTAAGAGACTCATCTGAGCTTCACACTGGACTGCTAACCACAAGGCTAGTCGTTCTAATACATTATACAGGAGAGTCATGGATCAGAAGTGAACTAACGGCAGTTAACAAAAATAATAACAACCATTGCATTACCCACCCCACTTTAACAGTTTTTGTCATTTTTCAACAGTTTTGAGGGTGCTATTCAGATGGAAAAAAAATCAAATCAAAGGGGAAAACAGATTAAGTAAATAAAGACCATCATTTAGTAGATTGTTGTTGTTAAGTACCTTTGAGCTGATTCCAACTCCTAGTCACCCTGTATAGAGTTCTGAGGTTTAGTGTGCTTTGCGGTAAGAGAAAGCCTCATATTTCTTCCACAGAATAGCTTGCAGGTTCAAACTATGTACCTCTTGGTTTGTAGTCCAGTGCTTGTCATATTTAATTGGTCTTTATTATATATTTATTTAAATACTTAAAAAATGAAATGAAAATCTTATGTTCTGACAAGACAAGTAAATGAATTGTTCAGTTTATGCTGAAGGTATGTATTGCATAAGATAGTTTTAGAGTTTTATGCTGCATCACATGTCTGCATTAAAGAAATATATGAGAGTTGATTGCTACCAAATTAAAGAAACCACTATTAAATAAAAATATCAAAGTTTAAAGCTATTGTTTTTTGCATAACCTCCATCTAGGTCTGTACACTTCTGAAGGCGGTGTTTCTATTTCTGTAACCTTTCCTCAAATAATTCTTTACTGCTCGATTTACACCATATCAATATTTGAGTTGTGGAAACAGAAGGAAATTTGAAGGTGCAAAACAAGGACTGTAACATAGATTGGGTAAGGTTTTCCAAATAAATTCTCATAGGATATCCCTAGCTACCCTTCACACTTTGTCATGATAGAAAAACAGAATATCCAAGTGTGACTTTCCTGGGCTTTTTCGTATCAATAAAATGTTCAATTTTCTTAAAACTTCTTCCTAATTAGAAGCCGTGATTATCCTGTGTCCTCCAAGTAAATGCACCAAAATTAAGCATTTGGAATTCCCTAAAACAGTTGCCATAACCTTTTGAGCTGATCTCTCTGCCTTGAATTTAACTGACCAAGCAGATTCCCTCAAAAGCCTCTGTATTAATTAGCTCTTGCTTTCTGAATCACAGTTGTTGTTGTTGTTAAGTACCGTGGAGTAGGCTCCAACTCATAGAGACCTTGCACAGGGTTTGTGAGGCTGTAAATCTTTACAGGAGCAGAACGCTTTCTCTTCCTCCCATCAAACAGCTCGTAGTTTTGAACTGCCAACCTTGAGGTTAGCAGCCCAATTTGTAACCTCTATGCTACCTGGATCATAGTAGTAAATACAAAACTCATTTCTTATTATAAGTCATTCCATAAAACCATCTTTATGAGCTTTAATCTGTAGCACTGTAAAATCAGTACTGGACTTCGAACAACAAAGTCAACAGTTTAAACCCACCAGCTGCTCCTTAGAAACCCTATCCAGGTCATTTTGAGTTGGAACCAACTCGATGGCACTTAACAACAACAAAATGACTGATGGAATGATGCGTCTTTTAACTAGCCAATCTTTGCTTAACATTTCTGGCATTCATCAAAACAAAAGCTTGCAGATGTCAAGATGTTCACTTAAAATTGAAAATGTTGAACCAGTTGAGATCCCAATATCAGTAGCTGTTGTATCAATGTTAAGTCTATTGTCTTCTTTCACCAGTTTCTGAACTTAAGTCACAATTTCTTCATTATTTAGCTTGATGGTCTTTCCAATCTTAGCTCATCTTTGAGGTCTTTCCAAGGTTCTTTAAAATGCTGATCCATCTAAATAGTACTGTTTATGTAAAACAGGTTTTCTGTAAACTTGTTGCAAAGTTTTAGTAATTTGGGAAGTTGCCCACTTGAGTTGTTATTAGCACTGACCTCAAAGTCATTTTTTCCCATTGCACAAAATGTATCTTTTTTGAAGGCACTCTAAGAAGACTAAGACATGTATTACTGGGAGAACTTGTTTGCAACCATTCACTAATAGCAGAGAGATTTAAAAATATAATTACTTAGAATAAACTTAAGAATATAAGAATATATTAAATGAAATCTATGACTTACCCTCTTATTTTAAAACTTTCTTCTCTATTTAAAAAAAAAAAAAATCCGTCTTCTCTATTTAAAAAAAAAATTAATGCTTAATTTCACGAAGATTTCCTGGTCTAATTCAAAGGGGTTCTTGGCATGAGCGATATGAATATAGTGGTATTGTCAAGTGCCTTTGAGTTAGTTCTGATTCATAGCAACCCTGTACAGGATTTCTAAGGAGCAGCTGGTGAGTTTGAACTGATCTTTCAGTCCAGTTATTATCCTACATCACCACACCAGGACTCCAAATTTGATACTTGTAACTCTGCTTTATCATCATATTATGTACATGATGGAATATAAAAATATAAATCATAGGAGTGTTTTCTTTGAACAAAAACTGCAGTTGACTATCAATTAAAATATTACAATCACTTAAAAAAAAACGCAAGCAGTTCTTCAAAAGTATTTTAAAAGACTAATGTGAGAAGAGATTGCTTGAAAATTAAATCAGATAAAACATTGGGCTAGCTCATACCATCTAATATCATGTTCCAGGTACTATTAATTCAAACAAAGCTTTTTTTTAACAGCAGGGGGAATATACTTTCAAAGCACATATTTAATGGGAGACTTTTAGCCACAATAAATTATTGTTGTTGTTCTTAGGTGCCATATAGCAACCCTATGCACATGGGTTCATACTCATAACAACTCTATGACAGTAGAATGAAACCCTGTTCAGTCCTGAGGCATCCTCATAACACAATTGTTGTTATGTTGAGTCCGTTGCTGTTGTCACTGTGTCAGCAGTGGGGGTGGGTTGGGGTGGGGCATCTTCCTCTTTTTCATTGGCTTGCTGTTGTAACAAAGATGATGCCCTTCTTTAGAGATTGGTCCATCCTGATAGCATATATAAAGTACAAAACATTAAGTCTCACCATCCTGGCTACTAAGGAGCTTTCTTGCTATATTTCGTTCTTACTATAGATTTGTTTGTTCTTCTGACAGTCCATGGTACTTTTGAAATTCTTCTCCCCAATTAATATGCATTGATTCTTCAATCTTTCTTATTCACTGTCCAACTTTCACAAGCATATGAAGCAAATTAAATTGCATGCTTCTTCAACACTTTCCTGTTTTAGCTCTTTCCCAACACTATTTCCTTATAAATAAGAAATAGTAGCAAGAAAGAGAGCACACACAGAATTAAGCCCACCTAAGTAAGTGGACCTACCTGGATAGGGAAGACCAGCAGTAAGTAGACACTCATGTCCAGCATTTAGGAAGCCAAGTGTGAAAGAATGGAGAGTAGGTGGAAAATAATCTATATCCACTGGGCAGATTCTAGAAGCCAGGGGAGCCAGTATTATTACTGTGAGTGTAACCTTTATGTGTACCATCTATGACACAAAATGGGTGTGCATGAAAAGTCATTATCCTTGTCCCGACAGTTTTTGAGGCAAGGTATACTTTTCACCTGTTGTATACTGCCTGCTTCTTATTTTAGCTAATAATAACTACCTTCCATGTGTTAGTGTGTATTCAGGCTCTTGTCAGAAGGATGTGATAGAAATGGAACAATACATACTAACAATTTGTGCTCTTTTCCTCATGGCCTTGTGGCGCTATAGAAATTGGAGCTGACCTGAGAGTACATCCCACATTTGCTGTGTTGCAACCTCAGATTTGGTGCAGTAGAGTAGGATTTAAGGATGTTATCCCTCAATTGGGATGATAAAAAACTGCAGGCTTTTTCAAATTCCTTAAACCTCTTTCTACTGGGAAAATGAGCAATGAAAGGACAAAAATAAATTCATTTAGTAGCATTCAGGTGTTAGGCAGCAGGCATGTGAGTGCCTGCTCTATACTGGCAATCTCATTGAAACTAGAATTACTGATGTCCAAGTGGAAGTGATTTGAACTAAGGACACTTCAGACACATTTATTAGGGAGATAACACATGAGCCAACAAATGAACTAAAATCTCGATCACCGTAGATGTCATATCTGAGGAAATTATGGGTAAAACCACATAAGATTTAAGAAAAAATTATACTTAAATGCAAAGAACAAGGACTGCTATTCTAAAGCCTGAAAGAAAAGCAGTATAACAGTCAATATGTTATTTAGAAAAAACTGAACAAATTTTCAAGTAATGCTAATTTGATGTTCACAGTACAATGTAAAAATATATAGAGGTTACAAATTGGGCTGCGAACCTTAAGGTCAGCAGTTCAAAACTACCAGCTGTTCCGCGGGAGAAAGATGAGACTTTCTGCTCCCGTCAAGATTTACAGCCTTGGAAACCCTGTACAGGGTCTCTATGGGTCAGAACTGACTCGATGACACTTAACAACAACAACAATACAATAATAATAATAAGCTCTGATAGCATAGTGGTTATGAGTCAGGTTACTAATCTCATAGTCAGCAGTTCAAAACTATCAGTGGTTCCATGGGAGAAAGATGAGGCTTTCTGTTATATTACTATAAAGATCTATAGTCTCAGAAACCCTACACAGGGTTGCTATGAGTTGGAAATGACTCCATGGCACATAACCATTAACCACAAACATACAATAATACCAAAATATATAAAGAAAAGAAAAAAAGAGATATGTTAGAGATATAATATTAAGGAAATTAGATGCAGGATTGTTGTTTTTTTGTTGTTGTTGTTGCTGCTAAGTGCCATTAAGCCAGTTCTGACACATAATAACCTTGCATAGTGTTTCTGAGGAGCGACTTACGAGTTTTAACCACCAATTTTGCAGTCAGCAGTCCAGTGTTTATCCTACACCGTCACACCAGGACAGGGCAATCACTTAAAAACCAGGGCAATAATTCACTGCAAATAGTTTAAGAAGTTTCAGGGAGTAAAATAGTTAAAAAGAAACTACAATCAAAGGAAGTCATTGAAACTATAAATCTGAAATACGGAAAACATCTTTAAGTATAATGCTACTAAAGAAAGGCTCATACATTCAAATAAATAAAAATGAATATTATCATGCATCAACAGAAATCATAAATAAACCAAACTAAACATAAACTGCAAGCATATTTAAAAAAATATGTAGCAAGAAAGTTTGAATAGCCATAATTAAATACATTTTCTCATAAAGATTTGTATCTGCATGCCCAGATGACTTATACAGATTTGGAGAAAGTTTAGAATATTGTGCCATTGAGTTAGCTCCGACTCAAAGGGGCCCTATGTAGGATTTTTGAGGCGTGGCTAGTGAATTTGAA
Source organism: Chrysochloris asiatica (assembly GCF_000296735.1). Taxonomy (NCBI): domain Eukaryota; kingdom Metazoa; phylum Chordata; class Mammalia; order Afrosoricida; family Chrysochloridae; genus Chrysochloris; species Chrysochloris asiatica. The sequence goes on along the minus strand of NW_006408523.1, from coordinate 32,384,167 downwards.
TGGCTATTCTTTTGGTTAGCAGTCTAGTGCTTATCTTACAATGACACGCTAGGGTCAGTTTAGAATACAAAGAGGTTGTAAAATTCAGCCTGAGTCCTGTTTTAATCTTTGTTTCAAATAGCATTTCCCTCTTTGGTCTTAATATCTTCTTTTATTTTTATATAATCTTTGAATAACTTTGCCTGGTAAATATTAGTGATGGGTTTTGTTTCTTGTTGTTATTTTGGTGTGCATTTATTATCAACAAATAGCCACTCTGGTTTTGGGATAAGCCTTGACATATACAACTAAGTCCAATTCAGCATCCGTGAAGTCTTCCTTCTATTTACAAATGAGATAAGCAGTAAGATCAAGAGCACAAAGAATTATTGGATTCTACTGGAGCTGCCCAAGCCGTGGTATTTTCAATCACCTCATATGCATGCGAAAGCTGGACATGCAAAAAGAAGACCGTACAAGAATTGATGTTTTTGAGTTATGGTGTTGGAGGAGGGTATTGAAAGTGCTGCGGGTTGCCAAAATAACCAATATATCCATTTTTTAAGAAGTGCAGCCAGAGTGCTCCTCAGAGGCCAAGATGACCAAACTTTGTCTCTCATACTAAAGACATAGTGTCAGGAGGGACCAGTCACTGGAGAAGGATATCATGTTTTGTATGGTGGAGGGTCAGAGAATAAGAGGAAGAACCCCAACAAGATGGATTGGCCAAGTGGCAGCATCGATGGACTCAAGTGTGGCAACTGTAGTGAGATTGGCCCAGGATCAGGCAATATTTTGTTCTGCTGTGCATAAGTTCGCTATGAGTCGGTACCGACTTGATGGCACCTAACAACAACAACAACACCAAGTGGAGCTATAGGATAAGCACTGGACTGCTAATTTCAAGGTCAGTAGTTCAAACCCACAAGTCACTCCTGGGAAACATCATACAAGGTTGTTATAAGTTAGTCAACTCAATGGCACTTAACAATAACAGTCTACAATTACAATTAAAGGAGCTCTGGTAGCGTAGTGGTTACGAATCGGGCTGCGAACCTTAAGGTCAGCGGTTCGAAACTACCAGCCGCTCTGCGGGAGAAAGATGAGGCTTTCTACTCCCGTAAAGATTTACACCCTCGGAAACCCTGTACAGGGTCGCTATGGGTCGGAACCGACTCTACAGCACTTAACAACAACAACAACAATTACAATTTATGATTACTTATGTAAATGTTATTGCTCAGTCAAAATATAATACTAATTTTTATACTGTTTTCACTTTTAGTTTTATTTCACTTTAGCACCATTGTTTTGGAGAGTGATATATTAATTGGATTGTTTGAAAAGATACATTAATTATATGTTGTAAGGCTTAGACTAACTATACTGAGGTTTTGGTAACTATGAAAATCAGTTTGGATAGGAAAACATCGTGTTACTAGAAAAAAAAGAATGAGTGAATGTAAACAGTTTTAGTTTTATGTTAAATGTTTATAAGAAATAATACAATGCATTATTGTATTTATAATAGCCCATGTCCTGGTATAGGATAAGCACTGGACCTACAGTTGGTTGGTTTAAATCACAAGGTCAGTGGTTCAAAGTCACCAGCTGCTTCTCAGAAACCCTATACAGCGTAACTGTTGGAACCAACTGGACAGCACTTCGAACAACAATGTCTAATGCCACCATTTGTCTGTCAATTTGTCTTTCTGTTGTGGTTTGAGTGCTGCTGTGATGCTGGAAGCTATGCCACCGGTATTTAAAATTACAGCATAGTCACCCATGGGGAACAGGTTTTAATAGAGCGTCCAGACTAAGATAGACTAGGAAGAAGGCTAGGCCAACTCCTGGTTATCCACTGAAAACCTAATAAATAGCATTAGAACATTGTCAAAAATGAAGCCAGGAGATGAAAACATTACACATAACAGCAGAATATTGTCAGATATAGTACAGGAAGATGAGCCACTCAGGTTGGAAGACAGTCAAAATACAACTGGGGAAGAGCTGCTTCCTCAAAGTAGAGTTGACTATGATGACATGAATGGAGCAAAGCTTTCTGGATCTTCATTTGCTGAAGGAACTTAACTCATAATTAGAAGAAACAGTTGTAAACAGCCACACATAATCAGAATATTGAATTAAGAAGTATAAATTGTAAAATTGAAAATTGTCAAAATTGAAATAGAGCACGTAAAGATCTATATTTTAGGTATTGTTGTTGTTGTTGTTAAGTGCCATTGAGTCAGTTCCAACTCATAGTGATCCTGTATAGGGTTTCTGAGGACTATCTGGTGACTTTGAACCACCGACCTTGTGGTTCAAACTGACCTTGCGACCCAGTGCAGTTTCCCACAGCACCACACCAGTAGTGTATCAAAACGGATTGGTAATGGCCATTTTGAATGTGACAATCATATGATTTACTATGCTTGGAATGACAAATTAAAGAGGAATGGTGTCACACGCCAACATCAAAAAGAATATTTCAAGATCTATGAAGTACAATGCTGTCTGTGATAGGATAATACCCATACATGTACAATGAAGACCAGTTATTATTCAAATTTACGCAGCACCACTAAAGTCAGTGGTGAAGAATTTGAAGAATTCTACCAACGTCTTCAGTCTGAAATTGAGCAAACGTGCAATCAAGGTGTGTTGATAGTTACTGGTGGAATATGAAGGTTTAAAACAAATAGGAAAGATCAATAGTTGGAAAATATGGCTTTGATGGTAGAAATGGTACTAGAGATCACATAATAGAATTTTTGAAGACGAACAACTTATTCATTGTAAGTACCTTTTTTAAGCAAAAAACAAAGGTGACTGTACTCACAGACCTCACCACATAGAATACACAGGAATCAAACTGACTGCATCACTGTGAGAAGAGAGAGTGGAAAAGGGCAATAATATCAGCCGAAACAAGGTCAGAAGAGGCTATGGAAGAGATGATCAATTGCTTATACACAAATTCAGACTGAAGCTGTAGAAAATTAACATAAGTCCAAGACAGCCAATATATGACCTTGACTATAGCCCCCCCAAAGGAGATTTGGGGTCCTGGTGTGGGGCTGCGGGTTAATGCACCAGACTGCAAAGCCGTTTGAATTGCAAGGTCGGCAGTTCAAGCTCACCAGCTGCTCCTCGGAAACCCTATACAGGGTTGTTATGGGTCGGAACTGACTTGACGGCACTTAACAACAAAGGAGCTCTGGTAGCGTAAGGGTTACAAATCGGGCTGCTAACCACAGGTTCACCAGTTCAAAACTACCAGCTGTTCTGTGGGAGAAAGATAAGGTTTTCTGCTCCTGTAAAGAGTTATAGCCTTGGAAACCCTGTACAGGGTCGCTATGAGTTAGAACCTACTCCATGGCACATAACAACCACAACAATAACATAGCCTACCTAAATTTAGAAACCATCTCAAAAGCAGATTTCATGCATTAGACACTAATGACAGAAGACCAGAAAAGTTGTGGTATGACATCAAGAATATCATATAGGAAGAAAGTAAAAGACCATTAAATAGAAAAAACAACATGAAGACCAAAAGGAATATCCCAGGAGACTCAAGCTTACTCTTGAGCATAAAGAAACTAAAGCAAATAGAAGAAATGATTAAGTAAAAGAGAGGAACAGAAATTATCAAAAGGCAGCTCAAAAAGACAAAATAAAGTAATATTATAAAATATGAAAAAACATGGAGTTAGAAAATCAAAAGTGAATAACACGCACATCATTTCTCATGCTGAAAGAACTACAGAAAAAATTCTAGCCTTTCAATATGAAGGGGTCTATGGCCAAAATGCGGTGCCTTGTGAGTTTATGCACAGAACTCCAAAGTCATTTTGAACTGCAAAATCGGTGGTTCAAACTCACCAGCTCCTCCTCAGAAACCCTATACAAGGTCATTATGGGTGAGAACAAACTCAATAACACTTAACAACAACAATGGGCAAAATATTGAATTATGCAGGAAGCATAAAAAAAAGATGGAAGAGTCACTGTCCCCAAAATAAATGGTTGATTCTCAACCCTTTCAAGAGGTAACAAATGAACAAGAACCTCTGGTAATAAAGGAAGAAGTCCTGTGAAAAACTAGGTTCCAGGAATTGAGGAAATGCAAATTGAAATTTCTCCACAAACTGATGCAACACTGGAGGCAATCATCTATGCCATGGAATTTGGAAGACAGTTACCTGGCCAACCAACTGGAAGAGGTCCATATTTGCGCCCATTACAGGAGTAGTGACCCAAATGGAATGGGGAAATTATCAAACAACATCATTAATATCACATGCAAGTAAATTTCTGCTGAAGATAATTAAAAAACCGTTGCAATAGTTAATTGGCAAAGAGCTGCAAAAAGTTCATGCTGGCTTCAGAAGACTTGGAGTAAGGAATATCATTTCTGACATCAGATGGATGTTGGATAATAGCAGAGAATACCAGAAAGATACTTACTTGTGCTTTATTAATTATGCAAAAGCATTCAACTGTGTGGATTATGACAAACTATGGAAACAATTCAAAGAATGGGTATTCCAAAACACTTAATTATACCATTAGGAATTATTGCATAGACCAAGAGGCAGTTATTAGAACAGAACATGGGGATACTGAATGCTTTAAAATTAGGAAATGTGTGCATCTGGGTTGTATAGTTTCATCATTTTATTCAATCTGTATGATGAACAAATAATATGAGAAGCTGGCTTATATAAGGAAGACTGTGGCAATTGAGACATACTTGCTTTAAAACAACTAATTAGAGATGTTAGGTTCTGTTGAGTTGATTCTGACTCCTAAAGACCCTGTGCACAACAGAATGAATCAGTACATGATCCTTTGTCATCCTCACAGTTGTGGTTACAAATCGAGCCCATTGTTACTGACACTGTGTCAGTCCATCTAGTTGTGGCTCTTCCTGTTTTTCATTGACTTCCATCATACTAAGTAAGTTATCTTTCTCTTGGGACCAATCACTACTGATAATATATTTGAATTATGAGAGACGAAGTCCTGTCATCCTGACTTCTATGGGACATTTTGGCTGTACTTCTTACAAGACAGATCTCTTTGTTCTTCTGGCAGTCCATGGTACTTTTAATATTCTTCTCCAATACTATAATTCAAATACATTTATTCTTGTAAGTCTTCCTTATTCATTGTCCAACTTTCAAATGCATATGAAATGATTGAAAATATCATGACTTGGGTCAGGTATGTCTTAGTCCTCTTATTGATATCTTTGCTCTAAACATATTAAAGAGTTATTTTGCAACAGATTTGCCTAATGCAAAATGCTGTAAATGAAAGGTTTATATATTCAAACAAATAAAAATATAGACTATTATATATTAACTGAAATGATAAACCAAGCTAAAATTAAACTGCACAGATATTTTAAACATATATAGCAAGGCTGAATTCATATCTGTAATTGAACAAATTGCATACAAAGAGACTTAGAGTGGGTTGGATTGTGTACATTACTTCACTGATATTATGTTTTACAGGCCTCCTTTTTCTTAATTGTTGTTTCCTTGCTTATAAATCTATGAATTTTATGTAAAATAAAATAAACATTCTTGGAGACATTTTAATTATGTTTTTATCAGCTAAAATTTAATTGAATTAACACCCTTAGACAATCATTTAATTAGCTGCATTCATAAATTTAATGCTTTTATTTGGAGTAATGTCAATAGTGTGACAAGATATAATAGCAGACAAAACATGTGAAACCTCCCAAATAATTTTAAAAAACCTTAGAAGTAATGCATTAGGTAGGGCTATATTGATATGAGGTATAGTAATATTTGTCAACATCCCAATGGTCTTTGCAAAGGTTGTTCACTTTCTTAAAACTTTAAACCTAGTATCACAACTTAAACCCAAAAATATGTTTTAAATTAGAACCAAAATACTCATCTTCATTTTCTTAAGTATGTTGTTGTTATGTGCCATCGAGTCGGTTCCGGCCCATAGCGACCCTGTATAGGGTTTCCGAGGGTGTAAATCTTTACGGGAGTAGAAAGCCTCATCTTTCTCCCGCGGAGCAGCTGGTAGTTTCGAACCGCTGACCTTAAGGTTCGCAGCCCGATTCGTAATCACTACGCTACCAGAGCTCCTTAGTATAGTACTCTCTTATATATCACAAATGCTTTGAATGATAACATAATCTTTCCACAGAGATTTCCATTATATATTGTTGTTGTTGTCAGGTGCCATTGAGTCAGAACCGACTCATAGAGACTTCATGCACAGCAGAACGAAACAATGTCCGATCCTGGGCTAACCTCACTACCGCCGCCACACTTGAAGCCATCAATGATGTCACCTGGCTGATCCATCTCGTTGGGGGTCTTCTTCTTTTTCTCTGACCCTCCACCTTTCCCAACATGACATCCTTCTCCAGTGACTGTTCTCTCCGGACAATGTGTCCAAAGTATGAGAGACGAAGTCTAGCCATCTTGGCCTCCAAGGAGTACTCTGGTTGCACTTCTTCCAAAACAGATCTATTGGTTCTTTTGACAGTCCACGGCACTTTCATTATTCTCCTCCAACACCACAACTCAAAGGCATCAATTCTTTTACGATCTTCCTTATTCACTCTCCAGCTTTCACATCCATATGAGGTTATTGAAAATACCATGGCTTGGGTCAGGCGCACCTTAGTCCTCAAGCTGGGTAAATGTTGTTGTTAGGGGCCATTGAGTTGGTACCAATTCATAGCAACCCTATGCACAACAGAACAAAATACTGCCTGATCTTGGGCCAATCTCACAATTGTTAATGTAGTCACCTCTAGATTTAATTGTAAATCTTCCTAGAATTGAATAGACTCTTGCTCACTCACAATATTCACTCACTCACTGTCATGGATTCAATTGTGTTAAAAAAATATATGCATCAATTTGCATTTATCAAGATTTTCAGTAGTAATGTAATGATGCAATTTGACAGTTATGAAATGATGTAAGCATCACCCATGATGGAATCTGATGGGATCAGCTAGTAAAGTATAAGGGGATTAGGGTGGAATGCAACACTCTTTACTCAGGTCAGTTACAGAAATGAATCCATGTAAGGGGAATTTGCCTGGGTGTGGTCTGTATCACCTTTTATCTTATAAGAGATACAAGGAAACAGAAACAAGCATGGAGGAAAGAAAGAAGAGGTACTCTTTCTTTGCAATAAGGTCTCTACAGTAAGAACCATCTAGACTTAGGGGAAGATTGATGTCACGATGCAAGGAGATAACTAAGGAAAGTCAGACCTACAAATATTGAAAGAGACAAGGACATTTCAAGAATCATAGCCAACAGAGAGGGAGAAAAAACTTCTTGTAGAGTGGCACCCTGGATTTGGATTTCTACTAGATAATAAATTTCATAAAGCAGCATATTTCTGCTATTTATTTTATAGATAACTAGGTAACACTTACAGATCACTAGATACCTCAGACAACCACTAAGCAAACATATTTTACTTAAGGAAGTTAAGTATATTTGGTTAATAATGTATAACTATTTTTATTGTAAATGATTGAGATTTTAGGCAAGATGGAAAAATGCAGAATCTGTTAGTGGTAAACTACTGAGTAACATCTAGATGTGCTGGAGATGGGCCCAGCGTTCTCTTTTGATGCTCATTTCTACACATCAGTGAATTCCAAATCCAAATCAGTCAGATATATGTTTTATAACTTGTCTTAAACATTTAAATTCTATCTTTGTGCAAATCTTTCTTTAACTCCTTGACTGGAACCTACATTTTTTGTTGTTGTTGTCAGGTGCCATTGAGTAGGAATCGACTCATGGTGACCCCATGCACAGCAGAACGAAACAGTGTCTGATCCTGGGCCAACCTCACTACTGCTGCCACACTTGAGTCCATCAATGCTGCCACCTGGCCAATCCATCTCATTGGGGGTCTTCCTCTTTTTCTCTGACCATCCATCTTACCAAGCATGATAGCCTTCTAAAAATGCTGTATTTCTCACTCTTCAGCAGTATTTCTCACTAGCTTTTTGCTAATCCCTTTCAGTAGTGTTAATTTTACAAACTTTAAACAAATATCTACCTCACAAGTTGTCACTGAGCCTGGCTTCTGACCCAGCTCTCCTGGATCCTCACACAAAGCATACAACAGAGACTGCATTTCCCTAAAATACAACACAAGAATGAATAGAGAAACTCAGAGACAGTGAACATTACCTCACAGGGGCAATTAAAGTCTTGACAGTTTTCATGGAGGAATTCCCTAATTAGGGAAAGAAAAACAAAATAATATTAAATGCAGCACCTGTTTTTCCAAGTAACTTCTACTTCCTGGAAGCCCTCACAACATAGTGGCTAAATGCATGGCTGCTGATTGGTTGGAGCCCTCCAGCCATTCTAGGGGAGAATGATGGGGCAGTCTCCTTCTGTTATGATAATTATTGTTAGATATCATCAAGTTGCATTTCCCAGGGTGCAAATCTTTGTTGGAGTTGTTGTTGTTGTTGCTAGGTGCCATTGAGTTGGTACCGACTCGTAATGACCTTATGCACAACAGAACTAAACATTGCCCGATCCTGGGCCAACCTCACTACTATTGCCACACTTGAGTCCATTGATGCTGCACTTGGCTGATCCACCTTGCTGGGGGTCTTCTTTTTCTCTGACCCTCCACCTTAAGAAATGCTGAGTGTGTTCTTCCTTTTTGGTTTTCTGATTCCAGATCTTTGCACATTTGCTTGTAATATTTGGCTTTATTTTCTCGAGCTGATCTTTGAAATTTTCTGTTCAGCTCTTAGACTTCTTCATTTCTTCCATTTGCTTTAGCATCTCTATGCTGTAGAGCAAGTTTCAGTTTCTCTTCTGACATTCATTTTGACCTTTTCCTTCTTTCTTGTTTTCTCAATGACTTTTTGCTTCTTCTGTATAATGTTCTTGATATCATCTCACAATTCTTCTGGTCTTAGGTATTTAGTGTTTAATGTATCAAATCTGTTCTTCAGATGATCTGTAAATTCAGGTGGGATATATTCAAGGTCATATTTTGGCTCTTGTGTACTTGTTTTCATTTTCTTCAGCTTTTAGAAAGCCTCCTCTTTCTCCCACAGATATGTGGGTGACTTTGAACTGCCCACCTTGTAGCTGGAAGTCCATTGCTTATCCTACAGCACCACTAGAGCTCGTCTGTAATGATTGCAGTCTTGGGAACCCTTTGGAGACAATTCTACTCTGTTCTGTAGGGTACTTAGTGACCACCATTAAGCATTTGGTTTTCTTTTATCAATGTGAAAATGTATTAGAGTAAAACATCGTTTTTGACAACCATTCAGTGTTCACTTGATGCTGCTGCTTGAAATACTAACTTTTTCTAATAAGATAATGAGTTTAAACTGTGGTGTTGGTTAAAAGTTCTAAGAGCATATTTCTCCCTCCCTGATAATGTCACCTAATAATTTATGAATATAGAGTAGGGTGATAGAAAGATGTTCAAACAAGGATCAGCTTTAAAAAACAGTGGCAGAAGAAAACAAGTTTTTTGCTTTATCGCATTTTATTGATACACCTCATTTTCAGTTGGTTACAGATGCTGTCTATAGGCCTTGGAACATCAGTCATACCTCCTAAAAATGTGTGAAATTTCTGGTCTGCATCATTGATAACTTTAAGACTCTTTCAGAGATGACAGCTACTAAATGAGAGACAGGAAGTGTTTGACTCCAGTAACTAATAGTGGAAACATTCCATGCTAATGTACAGATAAATGGTTGAGCTCCTTATCATCCATCATTTTCAAACAAACCATTGAGAGTGGCCAAAACATTGCAGCTTCCTGGGAACCTCCATCATATACTGGTATCTGAGAGGCAAAGGGAAATAAGCAAAAATTTTCACACGTGCACTTCTGCACAAACACTGCACTGAAATCATAAATGCAGAAGCATGCCCTGGTAAATGATCAACAACCCATTTTTATATTTTATCACCATTTTATTACTGTCTATTTCACAAATTACTTCGATATCAATATAATTCTGCTCTTACACAATTCTATTAATTTATTATTAAAAACTGCCTCTTCTAACAATCAAATGGTAACAGTTAATAAATGAAGTATACAGAGAAATCCTGCTTAACTCCTGCTCATCAGGGTTTAGCTATTTTCTCCGATTAGTGTTTGCTTTCTGATGCTTCTGTGACCTCCAGAAGGTGAATCTTCTTTTTGGTACTCTGATAGATGTTCATCTGAGATTGTGCTATCTTTGTATAACCCATGGTGTTTAAAATAAACGAGTTAATCTTGAATTAACTTCTTGCCCTTAAGTGTCATCATATTGGTGCTGACTCATAGATACCCTGTATAGTTGTTGTTAAGTGTCATCAAGTCGATTCTGATGCATAGAGACCCTGTATAGGGTTTCTAAGGAGCAGATGTTGGGTTTGAACCACTGATCTGTGGTTTGCAGTAAGGACTGCCATGAAAGTGGTGTGACCTGGCCAAGGCTGTCAAACAGGAAAAGTTTATTTTGGAGGTCCTGTCTTCACTTTCTCCCAAAATAGAGTCCTGGGGATAGCATATAGGTTTAAAAACAAAACAAAACCCCAAAATAACAAAAAACACCTGACTTCAAATAACAGCGCTGTCAATGTTTGTGTGGGGTAAGTAATTTAGGCTCTCTACACAACATTTTCACTTCTATACATTTCTGGAAGGATTATTCTGAAATTAAGAGATTGTGTGTGATGTGTCTCATTGCTCCAGCCTAATAATCAAAAGGAATCAGACTGAGTATTGGTGAGCATGCTATTTAAGTAGAACAGTGTTGCCCTGGGTAAGAATAGGAAAAGGAATTACAATATGCCTCCTCTCTTTTATTTTCCCCCTTCTCAATATTAGTTTATTTAATAGTCCTTACATTTCCAAATGAACATTTATTGAGACTTGTGTGAAAACAGGAATTATTAAACACCTCAGCAATTATAAAATTTAAGAAGGGATTTGTTAAGCAAAGAAACACCGTATTTACAGGGAAACTGGAGATGCAATTCTCAAAGTGATTCTGTCTTTTTTGCTAATGTTTCTTATTTATAGTGAGCTAACATTGGGAGAGAGCTAAACCAGGAGGTTGCTGAAGAAACATGTAATTCAGAATCTGTATTTTAATAAAGACTTCAGTTCGTTAATATTCACAATAAAGTGTGAGAAGCAGTATTATGGAAGGTTTTTATTGCATGTGAAGTTGTTAATGTAGAATGTTCTGCTTCTGAAAATACTTGAGATGTGACATAGAATGATCTGATTGCATTTTATTGTTATGTGGTTAGTTGGATAATAAACATAGCATAAATATATATATAGTTGGTGGTTCTCTGGATAACCCCATGAGTCAGAATCGACTTGATCACGCTTAACAACAAAAATAGATTTATATAATCACATATTTGCAAGGAATCCTAGGAAATGTTAGGAGAATTATGAATAAAGTTTTGTGTATAGAAGGACATTCCATAAATCCTATAAACTATGTCCACTATCCTAAATAACTTTATTTGGCGCTCCAAATGGAAGTCAAATTTTGAATACATGATCAAATATAAAGATTATTCCAGAGAATTTTTAAATCCGATTTTCTGAGTTTTACACTCAAAAATTAATTTCTAATAAAACCAACTATCTGAGTGGTAGGCATAGGTTAAATGGAGCTGGTTACATGAATACAGATTACTAATTACTTTGGAATTGCAATGGTTACTAGATGTGATGTCTACCTTATTTCAGCTATTCTCTTAAAATTGCTACTGAATAACAAAGACATAAATAAAACTAGTATCAGGGATATTGGAGTAGTAAAAGATTTAACAAATAAATAAACATGACTAAAATAATTTTCTCTGATATTCATAAGGTTTTCAGTGACTAAATATTAGGAAGTAGTTCGTCACTCTTTCTTCCTAGTCTTTCTTCATCTGGAAGCTCATCTGAAACTTGTCCACCATGGGTGACCCTGCTGGCATTTAAAATCCTGGTGGCATAGTTTCCAGAATCACAGCCACTCACAGTACGACAAACTGACAGAAGAACATTTCTCAAGCTGGCGGAACTGAAGAAAAGCTCAAGCCTCAAATTTCATTATTGAAAGACTCTCTGGGAAAATTATTAAATGATGAAGAAAGCATCAAGAGAAGATGGAAGGGATACACAGAGCCACTGTACCAAAAGGAAATGGTTAATGTTCAACCA
>NW_006408523.1:32366473-32370995 GCF_000296735.1 Chrysochloris asiatica | reverse complement strand
TATTGCATTAGGCAAATCTGCTGCATAAGACCTTTTTAAAGTGTTGATGAGCAAAGATGTCAGCTTGAGGACAAAGGTGTGCCTGACCCAAGCCATGGTATTTTCAATAACCTCATATGGACGTGAAAGCTGGATAGTGAATTATGAAGACCGTAGAAGAATTAATGCTTTTGAATTATGGTGTTGGAGGAGAATACTGAAAGTGCCATGGACTTCCAAAAGAACCAATAGATCCGTTTTGGAAGAAGGGCAGCCAAAGTGCTCCTTGGAGGCCAAGATGGCCAAACTTCATCTTTCATACTTCGGATATATTGTCAGGAGGGACAAGTCACTGGAGAAGGATATCATGTTTGGTAAGGTGGAGGGTCAGAGAAAAAGAGGAAGACCCCCAAAAAGATAGATTGGCGAGGTGACAGCATCGATGAGTGGCAATAGTAGTGACGTTGGCCCAGGATTGGGCAATGTTTTATTCTGCTGTGCATAAGGTCACTATGGGTTGCTACCAACTCGATGGCACCTAACAACAACAACAACTACAAAATAATTTTAATTGACTATCATGATTTATGATATTCTTATTCATTTAGTTTTGAACTTTTGTGATTTTTTTATTCAAGTATATACATATATATATATTTTTTTTTTTTGAAGGCATATTTTCAGATGCATTTAAAATCACAAGGTACAATAGGACCTTAAATTAGTTTGTAAGCATGTGATTTTTTATTTCTTTTTTTGAGAGGTACGTTTTAAACTGATGCATTATTTGGAAATTTTACCATATATACGCTTTTTTTGTTTCTTTTTCTTTCCTACAAGTAAAACTTTCATGAGACATATTCTAAGTTTCCTTCTCAACCATGCATCACATTTAAAATCGAACAATAGGATATAAAATAGTCACTTATTAGAAGCACTAAAGACTATCAATTATGTAAGTATGAGTCTGCAAGGAAAGGTTTGTGATTTGAGAATTTCTAAGAAACTTTGAGTAGTGCTTGATTACTCTACATGTCATTTGAGCTCATTATTTTTAAGGGAGCCTCAGTTATCAGAACTACCTGTATTGTAGAATAGCTTAGTGGCAGGAGAAATCAAGAAGCAGTCACTTAAAGCAATTTTTTATGCCTTTTGAGAAATAACCTTAATCATGTAGAAGTCTTCAGATGAAGGGTTTCAAGTTTTAAATTATACTTAAAAGTAAACCTGAGGAATTTTAATGGAAATTTTAGAGTAAGAATGAATTCAAAACTGGCTATTCAGTAAGTCTGAATTTTAACTACTTCTTCATATCACACAGGAGCCTTGGTAGCGCAGAGGGTTACGAGTTGGACTGCTAACCCAAGGTCAGTAATTCGAACCTAACAGCCACTCCATGGGAGAAAGATGAGTTTTCTCTCCCAAAAAGATTTAAATATACAGAAACCCTAATCAGCATTGCTATGTGTTGAAATCGACTGGACAACACTGAACCACTTCCAATATTCATGTCACACGTATTTAGGAAAAAGATACTAATTTGGTCCAAAAAATAATAATGATTTGTTAATAATGTAAGTTCAATTTAACATATAGAGTCTACTTTTAATGGCATATTTTGTTTATGTTTTCAGAAACATATATAGTGTACTATTCTCATTGATTCTTATTTCCCTTCACTTTGAAAATAGTGTTTATATCGATTAGGTTGATGCATACTCTATATTATTCTATGTTGTTAAGTGACTTTGAATGGCTTCTAACTCATAGTAACCTTGTACAGGGTTTCATAGGAGTGCTGGTGGATTTGAACCACCAAACTTGTGGTTAGCAGTAGAGTGCTTTTTTGCATATCACCAGGACTCCATCCAATTCTATACATATGCATGTATCCCCCTCCCCTTTAGGACTGATGCCATAATTTCATTTTATTTTGTTATAATGATACCCAGTAGTAATCTTTGGAAAATATTTCTTAGAGATTAATAAAGGCATTCTACATCAAGTTAGTATCTTTTAATTTGTTAACTTAATCTAATTTAAGGAGCTCTGGTAGTGTAGTGGTTTCGAAACTACCAGCTGTTCTGCGGGAGAAAGATGAGGCTTTCTGCTCCCGTAAAGATTTACAGCCTCAGAAACCCTGCACAGGGTCACTATGGGTCGGAACCGACTCTATGGCACGTAACAACAACAAAAATCTAATTTATGTACAATGCAAAGAGGTATTGCAGTGGAGTAGTTAGACACTCAGCTATTAATGCTATTAATTGGCAGGTAAGCTGTTTAAACTAGAAAGTATTTCCATGGAAGAAAAGGCCTCGTATAAGATTTGTTGTTATTGTTGTTAAGTGCAGTTAGTTAGTTCCATCAACCTTGTGTTTAGTAGTCCAATATGCTGCAGAAAAGCTTGGATTAAAATGCATAGAGAATGTTATTCTCCATTCCAAAATTTACATACATTTTATTTTGTGAAATTAGTTGCAGTTGCTTCAGTCTAAAAGCAGTCTTCCCATTGGCTCCCTGGATTCCCTATTTCGATTCATCTTTCTTCCCTGTTCCTTCCTGTCTTCTGATTTACTTATTTTCTTGTTTGCTTTGCAAATGTTGCCCTTTTTAGTCTCATATGGTTTTTTGGTTGTTCTGAGGAGTAAGTTTCTTATAGAAACTTTTGTTCACTTTATATGCTAGTCTTTTATTTGGGTGAAAGGGAACGTGGGATGAGTTATTTCCAGGTTTAAAGGGCTATAGCTCAGGGATTCCACCAGTCAGGGTCAAACCAGTAAGTTTGGCCTTTTAATAACTTTTTATTTTGTTCTATACTTTTCTCCCACTCTGTTCGGAACTTGCTGTTGTGATCCTGATTGGGAGTGGCAGCCAGCCATCACTGCTCTTCTGCTCTCAGACTACTGGAGGCTGTGGCTTGCATATGCCATTAGTTCTTTGGACCAATTGTTTTCTTGAGTTTTCTTTTTACTTCATTCTTCTTTGCTCTAGAATGGTAGAGACCAAGAGTTACATCTTAGATGGACACTCACAGTTTTTAAGACCCCTGCCATTGCTCACCAAAGTATGGTAGAGTGGTATAGAACATTGTCTTTGTTGACTATGTAATATGGATTGAACTAGATTTTCCTGGCTTGGCACTGTGGGTTAATGCGCCAGACTGCAAAGCCATTTGAACTACAAGGTCGGTAGTTCAAGGTCACCAGCTGCTCCTTGGAAACCCCATACAGGGTCACTATGGGTTAGAATCAACTTGATGGCACTTGACAACAACATGGCCCTAAAATCCAAAGCCCAGTCAATCTGTCCCTCAAGATGTTTGATTCTGTCTAAGAAGATTTCATAATTTTGTCCCTGGAATGCTCTACTATTTGTACCCATTATAAAGAAAGGTGACCCAATGGAATGGGGAAACCATCAAACAATAGCATTAATATCACATACAAGTAAAATTTTGCTAACGACATTTCAAAAATTTCAAGCAAGATTCAGATGAGGACATGGAAGAAGGCATATCATTGCTGATATTAGATGGATCTTGGCTGAAAGCAGAGAATACCAGAAATATATTTAGTTGTATTTATTGACTATACAAAGGCTTTCAACTGTGTGGGTCTTGACAAACTATGGATAATATTGTGGAGAATTAGTTTCTGGAACACTTAATTGTGCTCCTCCAGGAACCTGTACAAAGACCAAGAGGCAGTTGTTCTAACAAAACAAGGGGACAATGAATTGCGTAAATGCAGGAAAGGTGTGAGTCAAGGTTGTATTCTTTTACCATATTAATTCAATCTGTATGCTGAGCAAATAATTAGGGAAGATGGATTATATGAAGGACATGGAATCAGGATTGAAGGGAGACTCGTTGACAATCTGTGTTATGCAGACGATGCAAGTTTGCTTGCTGAAAGCAAAGAGAATGTAAAATACCGAAGAAGACCAAAGACCACAACCTTCTATACGGGCTTCACCTTGATGTAAAGAAAACAAAAGTCCTCACCACTGGACAAATAACATCACAATAGAAGGAGGAAATACTGAAATATCTCAAAGACTTCATTTTGCTTGGATACACCATCAACACTCATAAGCAGCAATCAAGAAATCAAAGGTCATATATTGCACTAGGCAAATCTGCTGTACAAAACTTCTTTAAAACAATCAAGAGCAAAGATATCAATTTGAGGCCTTAAAATATGCCTGACCCAAGTCCTGGTATTTTTGATAGATTCATACACATGTGAAAGTTGGACAATGAATAATGAAGAACATAACATAACTGATGCATGAGTTATGGTGTTGGAAAAGATATTAAAAGTACCATGGACTGCCAGAAGAATAAATAAATCTGTGTTAGAAGAAAGACAGCCAGAATACTCGTTAGAAACAAGGATGGCTACAAACCGTCTCTCATACTTTAGACATATTATCAGGAGAAACCAGTTCCTGGAGGAGGACAGCATGGTAAAGTGAAGGGTCAGCAAAAAAACAGACGAAAACCCCCAAATAGATGGATTTGCACAGTGGCAGCAGCAGT
>NW_006408523.1:32343537-32366263 GCF_000296735.1 Chrysochloris asiatica | reverse complement strand
ATATATACTCTCATATACCATCCCATACCTACTTAGCTTGTGTATCTAAGTAATCTCCTGCCATGGAGTTAATTCAGACTCAGCAACCCTATAGGACAGAGTAGAACTGCTCCATAGTGTTTCTGATACTAAATCTTTATAAGAACAGACAATCTTATCTTTCTCCTGAGAAGCTGTTGGTGAGTTTGTACCACAAACCTTGTGGTTAGCATCCTGATGCTTAACCCACTATACCACTAGACATCCTTCATATTAAATTATGGCTTGTCATCATGCTTATTGCAGAATTGTGTGTGTAATAGCAATTATTGTTGTTGCTGTTTACTCTTGTATACCTGCCAGTATTTTACTTTGCCTTTGTCATTTTGTGCTGACCTAAAAAGAGCTCTGGTAGTGTAGTGGTTAAAAATCGGGCTGCGAACCTGAAGGTTAGCAGTTTGAAACTACCAGCCGCTCCGTGGGAGAAAGATGAGGCTGTCTGCTCCTTTAAGATTTACAGCCTCGGAAACCCTGTACAGGGTCGCTAGTGGTCGGAAACGACTCGACGGCACACAACAACAACAACCCTCCTATTATTTACACACACCTTTCTGTTGAAAATGCTGAAGACTACTGTTAAGGAACACATATTTTATATGAATATCAAACAATGAGGTTTAAAAGTGCATTATATAAAATCATTTTAATATCTTTACCTGTTTTTCACACAAATCAGCATTATGGAATATTCACTAACAAATTACAAAAGTAAACAAATTAACTGAGAAAAAAATTCATTTAAGTTGTTTTAATATTGCCTGTGATTTCATTTTCATGTTTTCCTTTGATTTCCATGTCTTTTTCCAAAACATACCTAGGATATTTTCTTTTACCATAACTACATGATTTATCTAACTATATTGGAGAAAGCATATCATGAATATGTATACCAAAGTAGAAGAGAAAAACATTATCCAATTTAGACAGGAAAAAACAAAGATGCTGATAAAGAAAATACATGCAAACCTTGTTGATTTTGTAAACTTATATTGTACTTAAATTGTAATATACTACCCTATTCATGGAATGTTGTTGTTGTTGTTAAGTTGTTAAGTTCCGACCCATAGCGACCCTGTATAGGGTTTCTGAGGAGCAGCTGGTGAGCTTGAACCGCCGACTTGCAGTTCAAACAGCTTTGCTCTCTGGCACATTAACCCACAGCACCACACCAGGACTCTATTCATGGAATAGCGATTCCATAACTTTAAAAAAATTATGTTGATTAGGATAATTTAATAATATTGAATAGTAAAATGCATATATTCAGAGTAAATTCTCCTTATTCTTTGAATTTTTCAATAGTATGACAACCATAATGTTGTTGTTGTTAAGCGCCGTCAAGTCAGTTCCGATCCATAGCGACCCTGTATAGGGTTTCCGAGGCTGTAAATCTTTAAGGGAGCAGGAAGCCTCAACTTTATCCCTCAGAGCAGCTGGTAGTTTTGAACTGCTGACCTTGCGGTTCGCAGCCCTATTCATAACCACTACGCAACCAGAGCTCAAAATTGTAATAGTTTTTGCCTGTTTTCTAAAGGTTTTTTTTTGTGTGTGTGACATTTGGACAAAATACTTTTAAAAAGTTAACTATGTTTCTCATATCTATATTTTGTAAAAATAAAGGTTTAAGCAGAAGACTTACTATATTCTATTAAAAACTCTGAAATGATATCTGCTTATTTGGATAGTTAAAAAATTAAAACTGTAACTAAAAATAAACATTTAAAAATGCTTATAATTCAATCACAAACCTATAAGTAGTTATAATTTTAAATATAAAAGTGTACTGTAAATCAATGATATTCCTGTAAGATTTCCCATGTTACACAATCTCTATAGGTGCAAATCACCGAGTCTTTGCTTCCTTGGTGACACTGTTGCTGTTATTATTGCTAAGTGTCTTCAATTTGCTCCTTAGGGTTTACAAGGGTCACTGGTGAGTTTGAAGCACTGACCTTTCTGTTAGCAGTCCAATGCTTATCCTCAAACACCACAGATTAGAGTCCCAACCTTATAGTTAACTGTCAAGTCCTTAGCCATTGAATCAGTAGATATTGTTATTTTGTACTTTTCTACTTTGTTTTAATATTTAAAACAAGTTCTTATTAGTCTCTTCAGAACAATACTGTTGTGTTTTTGTTTTTTTTCAGGAACATGCTTGGTACCTGATAAAAATATAATATTTAATTTAATTTACCTAGTATAATCCTATAGGATTAAAAGATCTCTGGTAGCATAGTGCTTACAAATCGGGCTGTGAACCGCAAAGTCAGCAGTTTGAAACTACCAGCTGCTCTGCAGGAGAAAAATGAAGCTTTCTGCTCCCATAAAGATTTACAGCCTCAGAAACCCTGTACAGGGTCTCTATGAGTCAGAACAGACACCATGGCACATAATCACCACCACCACCACTGGTATAATTCTGGAGTGGAGCTGTGGGTTAATGCACTGGACTGCAAGGATGGTTTTAATCACACAGTTGGCAGTTCAAGCTCACCAACCTTTCCTCGGAAACCCTGTAAGGGTCGCTATGCGTCGGAACCAACTTGATGGTACAACAACAACATCTAAGGAACCCTAATGGGACTGTGTGATAAACATTGGGTTGCTGTTGGGAAAATCTGCATTTTAAAGCCACCAGCCATTTCACAGGAGAAAGATGAGGCTGTCTGTTCCTGTAAAGATTAAGTCTCTGAAACCCAATGAAGCAGTTCTACTCTGTCCTACAGGGATACTAGGGATCAGAACCAACTTAACAGCAGTGAGCTTAAGGACTAATATCATCTGGCTGCCACACTTATTCTTGTTTACCTAATGAGAACCCTGGCACTAAAGATGAAATCGCTTGTCTAAATTCAGATAGACAACAAATGAACCCTTAGTCAATTCCTACTAACACTGACCCTACATAGGGTTTCCAGAACAGGTGATTTTATCCTGAGAATCAGATGGTGGGTTTGAACTGCTGACCTTGTGGTTAATAGCCCAGTGCTTTTCGTATAGTGTCACCAGGGTTCCTAGACTATAAATGGTTGTTATTGTTAAGTGTTGTCAAGTCTGTTCCAACACATAATGATCCTGTATTGAGTTTCTGAGGAGTGGCTGGTGGGTTTGAACAGTCAACTTTGTACTTATCAATCCAGAACTTATCCTATAGTGTCTCACCAGTACCCCAGACAATAAATAATAGAGACTAAATTACTATAAGACAAGGGATATTATTCTATATAAATGCACAATATATGAGACTGAGAAACTATTCTTACAAATACATGGCAGTACAACTTATAATGAGGGTATTCAAGATCTGCCTGATAGTAAACTTTTACTTCATATTTGCCCTATCAAGCTAGTCCTTCAATTTTTTTGTGTACTTACCAAGCACTGTTGCTCATTCTTGTGCTACTTCTACCTCAATACTGGTCATGTATAGAACTCTTTGTACTGATTTATTGATGTCCTTCTAGAACCTAGTGCTTCAGCTGTTCTAATTTTTTGTCTTTACTTTAACTTCATTTTTTTGTTCCCTTGATTATATGTTTCATCAGTCTGCCTTGCTATTAATGTCTAGATAATTATTTCTTTATGTTATTATCAGAGCCCTATGTGCATAACAAATAAAACTGGCTTAATAAACCACAGAATGAAAAGTAAAATCTTCTATTCATGACCCCCATTGCACTTATCAAAAATAATTGTAATTATGCATACTGTTTATAGTAATTACATCCACACTTGCCTTGGTTAATGTATCTTTCTCCCTGTAGCTGACAATTAAAAATTAAGCATAAAGTGTATGTAGGACTCTGAATAAAATGATAATCTATTTCAAATGGTCATCTAAAATAAGAGTCTAATGTCAGAATCCTTCAAATGACATGAAACTGCAAAAAAACAGACATGGCTAGGGAAGCAAACTAGTGATAACATGGATATGGTCTGATATGCAGAGTTATGTTAGAACTCAGTAGCTCCATAAAATAAGCACTGGACTGTGAACTACAAGGTCTTTGGTTAGAGCCCTGCAGTTGCTCCATGGAAGAAAGATGATGCTTTCTGTTCATAAAAAGATTTAAACCTTCTGAACTTTAAACCTTATTCTGAGTCAGAACCGATTCTAAGGAACTTAACAATAACAACAATAGAGTTTTGTGGAATACTGTTTGAAACACTGGGAGTATCAATCAAAACATGTTAGCGAATACAACAAAAACATAAGAGAACATCTTTAATGCTGTCGATAGGTGCCAGAGTTTCCTGAGAGTATGTCTGAGGTATGAGAGATGAAGTCTTGCCATTCTGGCTGTACTTCTTCCAACACAGATTTGATTATTACCTAGCAATTCATGACAACTTTAATATTCTTCTATACCATCATAACTCGAATTCATCTATTCTTCTATGGTCTTCCTTATTCATTGTCCAACTTTCACTTGCATATGAGGTTATGTAAAATATCTAGGAAGATAAAATAATAGAGAACAAATTGAGATGATTGGCCCAAACCCAACAAACACTTTGTTTAAGGTTATTGAAAAATTTCCTTTCATTCAAGTTGTTTGTTGCTGTTGTTAAGTACCATCAAGTTGGTTCTGATTCATAGTAAATCTATACAGGGTTTCTAAGAGTGGCTGGTGAACTTGAACTGCCAACCTTATGGTTCAAACAGATCTTGCAGTCCAGCACATTAATCAACAGCGGCACACCAGGACTCCTATATGTCTCCAAATTTAAAAAACTCAATATTGTTTATCCCCTCTTCTTGAGTATGTTGTTAAGTGCCATCCAGTCTGTTACAGCTCATATCAACCTTGTAAAGGGTTTCTCAAGAGCATTTTGTTGGATTTGAATGGCCGACCTTGAAGTTAGCAGTCCAGTGCTTGTCTACCTTCTTAAGTATGCTGATATAGAAATGTCAAGATGAATAAATATTGGCTAGGTAGGAAAATGATACTTAAGCTGTTTAGATATGCCCCATGATACAAAGATCAGCCACAGTTTCTATTCAGTTAAGCTTGAAATCATAGCATTTTCTTACTTTTCTGTGGAAATAGAGTAGACCTTCAAGGGTAGTCAAAACAAACAGATATCCCCAGAAGATCTCCATCCTTCATAAAGTAGTAAAATATTCTGTATGCTGATGACTCCTTTTTCTCTCCTCTTTTCGGTAATAGGCATACTTCATGATTTATTTGTTTGTTAATTTGATTGCTTGCTTGTTTCTTTTGCCCTCTGACACTCATATGGCTAAAATTTGAAAACAAAAGAAGAAAAAATACATTAATAGTCTATTATCTTGATGAGATACACTGGTTTCTAATCCTTTGCATTTTAATCATCTACTTTTACTTATAAAAACTTTACTTCTCTCAATAAATTATGTATCTACTATCTATAAAAGAAACTCTGCTAGCCTAGTGGTTACAAGTTGGGGTGCTAACCTCTAGGTCAGCAGTTTGGAACTACCAGTTATTCCATGGGAGAAAGGTGAAGCTTTTTGCTTCTGTAAAGATCTACAGCCTCAGAAGCCCTATACATGGTCACCGTGCATTGGAACCAACTCCACGACACACCAGCACTATATGTAAAATATTAGTATTGTTTTGTCTGGTTTAGTCTGATTATAATTATTTTCTCTTTTCTACTTGGCATTTCATCATTCTTGATTGCTCTGCTGATTTATATAACAACACATCTGTTTTAACCTCAACTTCTCAGTTCTTTGATGATTCAAATTGATTTCCTCAAGCACCGATCCCATTGGTTCTGATGGCATAACTTTCTGTAAAGATTATACTGATAATCAAGATCGAAGAGCTGACAAATGGCAGAAAAAGAAACAATAATCTGTCAGCTAAATATAATTTAATTACTTAACAGATTGGTAAAAATGATTTAAAATGCAATTAAGGATTCTTCATATTATGGAAATATTTAGCATTAATTTATAGTTTTAATATATCAGTTTCCAGTAACTGGGGAATTTATGAACTGCCTGGTCACATGATAAACAGTAATGCAAAGTCATTCAATAATTGAAGTTATTGCAATGCATAGCATGCATGAACCACTTTCTTACAATGAGTTTTGGAATGTAGCCTGTAGTTAAAGGCACACTCAAATTTATTTTTTAAATCATAAATTGCAGTTACATTAATATACAGTTTCTTAAACCATTTAGCAGTGACCTGATTAGAATAAATAGGTCATTTTCTGGGAACTAGTATTAGATTGTTTATTGGACACATTACAATCTTTATTGGATTAAATGAATTTACACCAACCTTTTCGCCCCTTAATATATTTATAATTTGAGTGGCATATTCAAAATGGACAACATAACTTAATAAATGTTTTATTTTGCACTCACTCATGTACCAAGTGCTACACTAGGTACAAGCTATGATAGAATGATGAATAAAATATTACCTTGTCCTCCAGGGAAGGGACTTAGAGTTTTGCAGGTGATGAACACACCTAAATGACTACAAAGTAACTGGTGTGATACATAGTGCAGTAGACCATGGTAGAAGAAAGTGTTGGTTATTTTGCTAAAGCACAAAGCAAGCAAGGAAAGAACATTTATTTCAGCATGACATGAGACCCACATTGTGCCCAAGAACAAAAGAAAGTGCAGAGTCTGACTTCAGAAGTGCAACTCAGAGAATATCAAAAGAACGTGTAGTAGTTAGCATTCTGCTGAATACAACTAACAGAAATAAGTTGGACTAGCCTAAGTCTTAAAAGAGATTTGTTAAAATACACTCTGGCAGCTCATAGACCTCAACAAAAGGAATACAGCTGGGTTCCAGAAAAGAGTTGGAGTCAAGGACTCCTATATCAACAGGTCTCTCATTCCCTCTTGGGCCTCTTCTTGTCTTTCTATGAATGATGATTATTTTTCTTCTCTTTTTGAAAACTAGCCTTTCTTTTTTTTTTTAGCTGCTTAAACTTGACACAGACAGTTTTTCATTTTTTATGTGAGCATTTCAGCCACTACAAGAAAATACTGGTCTTATTCTTCAGCTTTATTGTTCAACATTTTCAGGAAGGGACTGATGGGAATAGCTTGATCATGCTTCCTAAATAGGATGGCATTTAGTTCAAAGAGCTACTTTATTTTGCTCTGTAAGTGAAACAGAAATATGAAATTAAGTAAGAAAATGAATAGAAAGCGCTTTCTATAATTTACATGTTGTAGCTTATATTTTTGGTGTTCACTAGAAGTTGGGAAAGTTTCTCCCATAATTCTTAGGATAGTTATCTTGGTGGTTTTTAATCTAGTGATTAGTTAAGAGTCATTTTTTCATTATTTGGATTGATGATTTATAAATATTAATAACCAGCAATTCTTACTACATTATAATGTTAAATCTAATCTCTCATGATAAGATATGGAAAAAATTAAATGAACACAACAGGACCCAAGACACTGAAGGAATAATAGTGCAACATTCTACTATTGCTGGGGGAATAGGGAATCTGATAAAGTGACTGGAAAGGATTAACCTAGATATAGAATATGGTACATACTTTGGAATATTATTATATTAGATTTTATTCATTACTTTAAATTTTGCTGATTTTCTACTACTTATTAGGTTCTTCTTTTACTCGGTTTCTTCTAAGAAAAGGGGGAAAATGCTTTGATTAAATGGACAAGTTTTGTAGACAGGCTACCTGTATCATATGCAATTAAAAAATAATGATACAACTGTCATTTTAAATTTCCATCTCTTTGAGCATAATACAACTGCAACTAAAATTTTTTCACCAATAAACTGAGATTAAAACAGGCTATGGTGCTGTAGGGTAAGTGCTGAACTACTGACTACAAAGTCAGTGATTCAAACCCACCAGCTACTCCTCAGAAACCCTTTAAAGTATCACTATGAGTTGGAACTGACTTGAAGGAATTTAACAACAACAACAGTTTTGAAAGAGTTGATGCAGTGCCTAACACAGACGCTGTGTATGGTAAGTAGTTGTTTCTGACAGTGATGCCCCAAGATTTCTGTTTTGGCCCTTTTATTGCTTTACATTCTCTTTCTGAATAATCTATTTAATTTAAATCTTCCATATGCTTGTAATACTCAAGCTAATATGTCTAGTCTGTACATCAAACTAGAATTTCTGAGTTATGTTTGCTAGAAGAAATCAACTTCCCCAACTCTAAGATGTTCATATTTTTAGAAGGAAGAGTTGGTAATCCAAAGACTGAAGACCAGAACATTCATTAATCTACATGTTGTTGATAGGCCGCATAAATTATTCATCATTCATTTATCTTTTGACTCACCTAAAAATTACTTATTCAAAATTACATTTGTTCATTGACTTAATAAATAAGAGAACTGGACACTACAGATATAGTTCCTAATTTTGTGGAACCTACAATTTTATGAATATCAGCATAAAATCAATGTAGTGCTATGGGTTAATGCACGGGACTGCAAAGTGGTTTGAGTGGCATGGTTGGTGCTCCTTGGAAACCCTATATAGGGTCGCTTTGGGTTGGAACCGATAACAACAACAAATGGAACAGAATGTTTAAAAAGATTTTTGTTGTTCCATAATTAAAGTAACAAAAATAATGTCCGTACTTTTAAGACAGCACTACATGCTAATTTCATAGGGCAAGTGATGAACTGACAAAACTTGGGTCACCCACCAGACCTTCAGCCATATGGAAAGATGCCAGAAACAAGTCAGCTATCATCGGTAGTCTAAAGGGAGTACTGAAAGAAGAGGGGGATTTTCTCTCCTCCTTTATCAATTGGCATCTTCCTAAAACATACTAATGCATAAGTTTGTTGTTATGAAGTGCTGTCAAGTTAGTTCTAACTCATAACGATTCTTTAAAGGGTTTTCTGAGGCTTTAAATCTTTACAGAAGCAGAAAGCTTCATCTTTCTCCTCCAGAGCCTCCGGCTGGCGGGTTCAAACCACTGATATTGTGGTTCAAAGTCCAATGCCTTTCATATTGGTGTTGTTGTTAAGTGCCATCGAGTCTGTTCTGACTCATAGCGACTCTGTAAAGGGTTTCTGAGAATCAACTGGTGAGTTCCAACTGCTGACCTTGTAGTCCAAAGCGGCCTTGAGTTCGAGTGCTTACCCTATGGCACAACACCAGGAGAGGATTGATATATTATCACCTGCATGCTTGTTCAAATGAAATGCCCATTCTTGTGCTGTGACTAGTGCAGAGTTTGGTGAAAGAATGCATGGTAGTGCTTCCTCTAAGGATTCAGAATGTCAACATCTTGTCATCTTTTCCCAAGAGGCAGCGTAGAAGGTAGGAAGCTTAATAGGTATCCTATTAAATTTATAGCTACATCTTGTCATACATGTTATCGTCATCTTTAAGTTTAATAGCTTCTGAAAGTGTGAATAATTATGTGCTTACCACACCACAGAGTGGCTTTCCTAAAAAACAATGAGGTTATGATCATCCCTTTTCAAATCTCTTGGTTTTCAGAGATAGTGAAAGAAAACTCTTCAACTTCCCAAGGCTTTCCATGATCGTTTTAGGCACCTTAGAGTCAGTTCTGACTCATAGCGACCTTGTGCACAACAGAACGGAACAACTCCTGGTCATGACCCATCCTTACAATCTTTATTATACTTGAAACTACCAGCCGCTCTGCGGGAGAAAGATGAGGCTTTCTACTCCCGTAAAGATTTATACCCTTGGAAACCCTGTACATGGTCGCTATGGGTCGGAACCGACTCGACGGCACTTAACAACAACAAATTGCTGCTGCCATTATGTCACTTGCTCTTCATGAAGGAGCAAGCAAATTAGCAGGATCTGAGTCATAAGGAACATGCATGCAAGGGGAAAATGATGAATAACAACCTAGATACTATGATAAAAGTCGAAGTACATACAAAGGGAGAACTAGGATTTGGCTAGAGTAACAGAAGAGGAAATCAAAAGTGATGGACTTAAGATATATTTTTGGAGTTTTAACTGTCAGAATTTACAGGTGAAATGAAACCCTACAGGGAGAAATCAAGGCTGACTCTTCAGTTTTTGGCTTGAGTTGATATCACCTTGACAACTTCTAACAACTGA
The DNA here is from genome assembly GCF_000296735.1 of Chrysochloris asiatica. Taxonomy (NCBI): domain Eukaryota; kingdom Metazoa; phylum Chordata; class Mammalia; order Afrosoricida; family Chrysochloridae; genus Chrysochloris; species Chrysochloris asiatica. Next base: position 32,356,150 of record NW_006408523.1, on the reverse strand, counting down.
GGAGACAGTTTTGCTAATTTCAGATCAAGAACCAATGGTATAAAAATAAAGTCAGGTAGAGAGAATCAAGGTTTTCTCTGAAAATGCATTAAATTTTAGATGGCAGATAGATGCCAAATAGACATTTAGGAGAATTATGGAGTTGAAAGTAAGTAGAGTATTGGGACTTTGAAGGAAGCAAGGGCATTTCCTTTTACTAGGTGGGGAAACTAAGAACATAAAGAAAGACACAAGTGAGTTCTGAGATTTGGAGTATGAGAGTTCCTTTCTGAGTATTTTTATTTTCGCGAGGTAGCTAAGACGAAGCTATGAGGAAAAAGATATATAAGTTGGATATTAAGGAAAGAGTTAAAGGTATAAAATAGTCTGTACAGTGGGAAATTATTATACTTCAGAACTATATTAGATTTCTAGGCAGTAACAGGTTTCTATTTGAGAGCTGCAGTCATGAATTTCAAGTAAAACCAGTATGAAACAAAATCAGACTGCCTTAGGTTTGAGTCTGCTCTGTCAGAGACTAGTATTATTATTATTAACATTGTTTTATGCAGCCACAGGAAAAAGTGAGATAAAACAGCTTCTGCACAGAAGTTAATCTATACTAAACCACTGAGTTCATTCACAGATTAAGTGAACAAAATCCCATATTAAGGATTCTATGTTCATGTGAAAAATCTTTTAATATGATAGAAAGTGTTTACTAATTTCATGGTCATCACCATCTCTCATGATTAAATGTTATTTTTAAAGGTTATTAAATAAGAATTTTATACTTCAATTTCAGTTTTAGAAATCTTAAATAGACTTACTTCTTGGATTTAAATGTGAACCTATGTTGCAATTGTATTAAATAAGGAGCCTTGAAAGGAATACCATCTGTTGTCATAATTAGTTTGAGGCTGGTATGAAATTAGAGGGTTTTGTTGTTAAGTGCAGTTAAGTCGGTTCCAATTCATAATAACCCTGTCTAAGGTTTCCAAGAAATGGCTGGTGAGTTTGAGCCACTGACCTTGTCATTCAAACCGATCTTTCGGTCCAGTACTTTGTCCCACAGCACCACACAGAGATTCCAACTTACCCATATGGGTTATTTATTGTTTGTCTTCAGGATTCTATTATAACAACATCATATGTCTACCCACTTTATAATCACTTAACTAGTTTCTCTTGTTTTTCACGTTTTGACCTTAAAGAATGGTTGTGAAAATCTGTATACCAGATTGATATCAACCAAAGTGAAGTAGTTGATATTATCATTAAACAGATGAGGGATAAATCCATTTTAAACATATCATTCCTTTCACTTTTTGTCTCCAAGACTCAGAAATGTCAGTTTTTAAAAGAGGGTTCAGTTCTGCATGCCAGAAATATACAATGATGCTAAGTAGTTGATAGGTGCCACCAAGTCTATAGAGTTCCAAGGAGTGGCCGGTAGGTTTGAGCAGCCTACCTTCTGGTTAGTAGTCCAGTGTTTATCCTACAGCACCACACCAGGACTCCAAACAATAGGAAAGTATAAATAATAAGGAGTGACAAATAATAAAATTGAATCTTAGAGACAAATATAATGCTGCATAAAAGATAAAATGGATCTAATACCCACCTGGAATAACCAAGATATGTAACGTTACTGGGATGCCCCTAAAATCTGTAGCTATTAACTCAGAAGTTCGTACAATTGTGTAACCATGATGTGTTAGCTAAAGTAACTAATATTGTTGCTAATTGCCCTCAAGTTGCTTCAGACTCAGGACAACTCTTTGTGTGCAGAATAGAAATGCCTCATAGAATTTTATGACTGTAACTATTTGAAAGCAGATAAACAGCCTGTCTTTCAAAGCACCTCTGAGTTGATTGGAACCACCAACCTTGCTACTACTAGTTTAGCCCTTAATCATTTGTGTCACCCAGTAACGCTTCTAAAGCATACTTTTAACTTGGTCATATGTGAAACTGTACTCATGGAAAAATATATTTTTAATTATTTACATTAACAGTGTTACTTTGAAGCGTAAACAGTTATAGTTTCCATTATGAGCCTACCATAGTAGGATAAACACAAAAAAATGAAATAAAAACTGATAAATCAATAAAGGAGAACATATGTGGCTATGGTGGTGATGATTGTGTGCAATGACGTCCATTCCAACTCATAGCGACATTGTATAGGGTTTCTGAGGCTGTAAATCTTTACAGGAGGAAAAGCCTTATCTTTCATCTACAGAATGGCTGGTAGTGTGAAACTGCTGACCTTGAGGTTAGCAGCCTGACTCATAACCACTATGCTACCAGAGCTAGTAGAAGGCATCTAGACCTAAGTTTGAAATGAAGTTTATGGGGATATTTACATTGGGTAGTTTAATCTTACCTGGGATGATGAACATGAATAGAAATTGTTTAACCTGTGAAGATCTTATGCAGTCCTATGATGTATTGACTAAAGGGACTGCAACATGTTGCATAATCTCAAGAACTGTGTAAGAAAAATGAGTATTTGCCCTTGAAATCAAACACACAAAGTGAGCATACAAAGTGTTTTCTTTCTGCACTTAGGGAAGAAAGAACTAACTGGATAAAGAAAGCAATGAAGAACAAAATTAAAACAACTGGGATGAGTTAACGGAATGAGAGGTATAATAGAACATATAGAAATAGAGCTAAATTCTGTGTCAAATTGTTGCAGCATGAGTGGTGCTGTTGAAAAGATTAAAGTTGTCAAAGACTTCATTTTGTTTAGATCAACAATCAACACTCAGGAAAGTAGTGGTCAAGAAATCAATTGACATGTTATTGCATTGGGCAAATCTGCTTCAAAAGAGCTCTTTAAAATGTTAAAGAGAAAAAAGGTCACTTTGAAAACTAAGTTGTGCCTGACCTGCATCATGGTAAATTCAATTGCCTCATATACATGTGAACGTTGCACAATGAATAAGGAAGACCAAAAAAGATTTGATGCATTTGAATCATGGTGCTGATGAAGAATATTGAAAGTATCATGAATTATCAGAAGAACAAATCTGTCTTGAATGAGGAATGCCCAGAATACCCCTTGGAAACGAGGTTGGTGAGACTTTGTCTCTTCTACGTTGGGCATATTGTTAGGAAGGACCAGTCCCTGGAGGAGGACATCAGGTGTAGAAAACTGAGGAATCAGAGAAAAAGAGGAAGCCCCCAGTGAGATGGATTGGCAAAGCGGCAACATCAATGGGCTCAAGCATGGCAACAATTGTGAGAACCAGGCAATGTTTCATTCTGTTGTGCATAGAATCTCTAGGAGTCAGAACCAACTAGAATGAATGTCCTGTCATAATGAAATTGAAGAATTCTACCAACTTCTCCAGCTTGAAATTGATCAAACATGGATTCAAGATGTATGGATAATTTTTGGTGATTGGAATGCCAACGTTGGAAAAAAGATGAAAGATCAGAAAAACTATAATAAAATGTGATTAACTGAGTTATAGTGGATAGATATCAATCTCCATTGGATTGTGAAGAAAGGTGTAATAATATTTTGCAATAGATCTTTCTAGGAAAAAAATAATTTTGATCTGGGTATTGAAGAAAGAATGTGATTTTACCTGAACAATACAGTAGAGGGCAGTGAATACAAAGAGGATAGCATCTCCTACAGAAAAGATCTGCTACTCATCTGTTAGTTTGTCATAGGCTTTAGTGAGCTGAAATGAACTGATATTGGCCAATTTGAATCTGACAATTGTATGGATTACTATGCTGGAAATGACAAATTGAAGAGGAATGGCATCATATTCATCATCAAAAAGAACATTTCAAGATCTGTCTTGAAGTATAATGCTGTCTGTGATAGGATAATCTCCATATGACTACTGACTGAAAGACTCATTAATACCATTAATATCACTATCATTTACACATCAACCACTATAGCCAGTAATAATGAAATTGAAGAATTCTACCAACTTCTCTAGGTTGAAATTGATCAAACATGGATTCAAGATGTATGGATAATTTTTGGTGATTGGAATGCAAAGGTTGGAAAAAAGATGAAAGATCAGTAATTGACAAATATGGCCTGGGTGAAATAAATGATACTGGAGACCACATGTTATAATTTTGCAAAACCAATGACTTCATTGCAAGCACTTTTTTTAAACAACGTAAAAAATGAATATACAAAAGGACCTCACCATATGGAATACACAGACGTCAAATTGACTACATGTGTGAGAGAGATGGTGGAAACGCTCTGTGTAATCAGCCAAAACCAGACCAGGAGTGCTTTGTGGAACAGACAACTATTTACTCATATGCAAGTTCAGGCTGAGGCTAAAAAAATTTTTAAAGTCCATGAGAGTCAAAATTTGACCTTGAAAACATTCCACCTGAATTTAGATATCATCTCAAGAACAGATTTCATGTGTTAAGGCACTAATGACTGAAAACCAAAAATAGTTGTGAGATGACATCAAATAATATACCAGAAGAAAATAAAAGGTCACTAAGAAAACAAGGAAATGACCAAAATGGATGTCACAAGAAACTCTGAAATTTGACCTCCTAAATAGAGATGTTAAAGCAAATGGAAGAAATGAGGAGATAAAGAGCTGAATAAAAAATGTCAGTGGTCAGCTTAAGAAGACAAAGTCAAATATTATTAGGAAATGTGCAAATACCTGGAGTTAGAAGAACACCCTCAGCATTTCTCAAGCTGAGGGAACTGAAGAAAAAAAATCAAGCCACAACTTTAAAAATTGAAGGATTCTATGGACAAAATATTGAATTATGCAGAAAGTATCAAAAGAAGATGGAAGGAATACTGAGAGTCACTATAAGAAAAACAATAATTTCAAGAAATAGAATATGATCAAGGGCCAATGGAACTTAAAGAAGTCCAAGGTGCACTGGAAGCATTGGCAAAGAACAAGATTCTAAGAATTGATGGAATGCAAATTGACATATTTTAACAATCTGATGCAGCACCGGAGGCAGTCACTTGGCTATTCCAAGAAATTTGGAAGCCAGATGCCTGGACAACTGATTGGAAGAGATCTATGTTTGTGTCCCTTCCAAAGACAGGTGAACCAAAAGAATGGGGAAAATATTAGACAATATCACTAATATCACATGCAAGTAAAATTTTGATCAAGATAATTTAAAAACAACTGCAACAGTACACTGACAGGAGACTGCCAGACATTTAAGTGAGACTGAAAGACAATGTGGAATGAGAGATGTAGTTGCTGATAAATCAGATGGATCTTGACTGAAAGCAGAGAGTACCAACAATAAGTTTACCAGTATTTTATTGACTGTGCTAAAACTTTTGACTGTGTGGATCATTACAAGCTATGGAAAACATTGCAGAGAATGAGTATTCTGGAAAACTTAATGGTGTTCATGAGGAACCTGTACATAGACCAAAAGGAAGTCATTTGAACAGAATAAGGACACACCGAATGGTTTAAAATGAGAAAATATGTGTGTCAGAGTTGTATTCTTTTACCATGCTTACTCACTCTGTATGATAAGCAAATAATCCAAGAAACTGGATTATATGAAGAAAACCATGGCATCAGGATTGGAGAAAACCTAATTAACAGCCTGCAATGTGTACGTGATACAACTTTACTTCCTGAAAGTAAAGAGGACTTAAAATATTTATTAATGAAGATCAAAGACTAGAACCTTCAGTGTAGGTAGCACTTCAAAGTAAAAAAACAAAACAAAAATCCTCACCACTGACCAATAAATAACATCATGATAAATGAAGAAAAGACTGACATTGTCAAAGACTTCATTTTACTTGGATCCACCATGAACATTCACGGAAACAGCAATTAAAAAAAAAAAAAAAATCAAAGGATGTATTACATTAGGCAAATCTGCTACATAAGACCTGCAAGTGTTTAAGTGCCAAGATGTCAATTTGAGGATTAAAGTGCGTCTGATTCAAGCAATGTTTTTTTCAATAGCTTCATATACATATGCAAGTTTGACAATGAGTAAGAAAGACCATAGAAGAACTGGTACATTTCAGGTATGGTGTTGAAGAAGAATACTAAAAGTGCCGTGGACTGTTAGAAGAACAAACAAATTTGTGTTGGAAAAAGTATAGCCTGAATACTCCACAGAATATAGGATGGCAAGACCTAGTCTCTTATACTTTGGACATATCAAAAGGAAGGACCAGTCTCTTGAGAAAGGCATCATGCTTGGTAATGTGGAAAGGGCCAATGAAAAAGAGGAAGTTCCCTTTTTCCTTGGGAATGGATGAGATGGATAGGCCCAGTGGCAGCAACAATGGGGTCAAGCTTAAGGACAATTGGGAAGATGATGCAGGACTGGCTAGCATTTTGGTCTATTCTGCATAAGGTTGCTATGAATTGGAACTGACTTAACAACACTTAACAAGAGCGTAATATATGTACAAGAACATGTCATACATGATGTTCAAGGAAAAGCTTCCTCAAATGGTACTAGAAAATATTTCTTGGGGACATATCACAAACTCATATGCCAGTTAAGTTTTGACTACTATTGTCCCAAAGAACATAAGAACTTCTAGTGTTTTATCTAAGTTTTGATGTTATTGAAAAGTATTAGTGAATTTGTGTTGTTTTTAAATGCCATCAAGAAAGTTTTGAATCCTAGTGACCCTAAATAAGGTTTCCAAGGAGTGACTGGTAAATTTGAACTGCCGAATTCACACTTAGGGTTCAGTGGTAATTATACAATGCCACATCAGGATTCCATTTAGAGAACAGTTAGCAGAAAACAAACAGCATTGCTTTTGACAAGTAGAATGTCAAAAGCAGTTAGTTATCATAATTTGGAGAAGTTAAGGCTTATATTTGCCTTCATGTAATAGAAACTTTATCCCAGTGGCTTCCCACAGAAAGAAACATCCAGAGATAAGTCACTCAGAGAAACAGTAGCAGCTCAGTGATGTCTGTATCTCTAACTTCCAGTTTGTAATTCATGTCAACATAAATAAAAAAGATAATAGGCAACACAGAAAAAGAAATGATGCTTGTATCAAGAAAGCAGATTTTACAAGAAATCCTCAGCAAACAATTCTCTTGCAATAATCCTGTATAATAACCCGATTAAGCTGTAAAGGAACCTAGAAAACCTAATTTTTCAATTGGGCAAAATTGTCACCGTTGATAAAATGGGGTCTTCGCTAATAAGGATTTTAAAAGGTCTAGATATTGGGTAAAGACCCAGCATGGCACAAGCGATTTGTGCTCATCAACTATTAACCCATAAACAAATCTATCCTGGTAGCTTTGTTGTTGTTGTTAAGTGCCGTCGAGTTGGTGACGACCCAAAGCGACCCTGTATAGGGTTTCCGAGGAGCAGCTGGTGAGCTTGAACTGCCGACCTTGCAGTTCAAACGGCTTGGGCTGTGAACCTTAAGGTAAGCAGTTGGAAACTACCAGCTGTTCTGTGGGAGAAAGATGAGGCTTTCTGCTCCTGTAAAGATTTACAGCCTCAGAAACCCTGTACAGGGTCGCTATGAGTTGGAACCGACTCCATGGCACATAACCACCACCACCACTAGGGTTCCAGTTCGTTAATGCATGGATTTATTCCAACCACCACTAGGGTTCCAGTTCGTTAATGCATGGATTTATTCCAAACAAAATGTGTTTAAATGTGTCTCTGAGACCAGTGTGTGGCTGCAGACAAGTTCTCTCAGTTATACACTTGTCTTAGTCTCTTTATGGAGCCATCAAATACAAAAGTTCTATCAAAACTGTGGCTTCTGATTTTATATGCCAGTCAAATTCTAGGCAGAGAGGTCAGTGCAGAATGTTACAGTAACTGTTTTGGGAGATTTCAAAGGATAATTTTGATAGATGTTGTCATAAGACACAGACAATCACAGGGACTTACTAAGAATACATTTAAAAAAGATTGAAAACTGTATTAGTGAGAAAAATGCCAGAAAAGTTGTGCTGATGATTTTTTTTTCCCCACCACAATGCACTTTCTCATTCTTCCAGGGTAGAAAAACAGTGGAAAACCTTGTAAGTAAAATTTTAATTTGGGGAATCAGGATGTGAACTAAAATGTAACATATACATAGCTTACCTTGGAGTACTGGTGTGGTACTATAGGATAAGCACTGGACTGCTAATAACTAGGTCAATGGTTCAAACCCACTAGTTGCTCTTTGGAAATTGTATGCAGAGTTGCAGAACTGCCTTGATGGCACATAACAAGAACAACACTCTTAGCTACAAACTTAGTGCTCTGTACCACAAGCTCAACAATTCAAGTAAACCAGCTGCTCCACTGGGGAAAGATGAGCTTTCCGCTCCTGAAAAGGTTTATAGCCTCTTAAACCCTGCTGTGAACTTTGGGTGTGGTGCCATTGGATTAGCACTGGCTTCTGAACCACAAGATTGACAGTTTGAACAAATCAGTTGCTTTTTAGAAACCCTATACAGGTTCACTATGAGTCAGAACTGACTCAATAGCACTTAACAACAACACACCCTGGTATGGCACTGTGAGATAAAGCATGGGACCGCAAGGTCAGTTTGAATCACAAGGTTGGTGGTCCAAAAACTCACCAGCCACTCCTTGGGAACCCTATACAGGGTCAGTATGAGTTGGAACTGACCTGACAACACTTAACAACAACAGAACTCTATACAGGGTTGTCTAATCCTACACAGTTAAGTCTGAATCTACTCAATGAGACTCAATAACAATATTGTAGCTACAAATTTAGTTAGAAAATTATTTACAAGTTCCAGCTTTCTGTAACATCATCAGTATCATGTCTAATTCTCCTGATAATTACAGCATCTTCTCTGTGGTCAGCTATACAAATATTGTTATCAGGAACCATACAATTTTTGTCCAAGTTGTAAATCCTGATTTTTGCCTTTTTGTGTCTTTCACATAGTAAAACTTTGACAAATAAGCTGATGGGTTTTTTTGGTAGAGTCAAAATTCAAATCTTAGTCAAATTAATATGGAGTTTTCTTAAATATTGATTCCTATGGGATTTAAGAGATATTTGTAGTTTTATAACATGGCCATGATACTTCCATGGTTCATATGATTTTGGGGATTTAATGTGCCATTGTTTTCTGCAACAAATATTTGAGAATATAATAAGCAGGTTTGTTTAAAAAAAAAAAAAAAAAACAAATAACCTCTCACATTACTGTTTGTGGAGTTAGTATAATTTGTTTGTATTCATAAGTGAATGCTAAAATTTTCTCATTTAGAAGTTACTGTAGCAGTAAATTTAAATTTAACAGCCCCAGTATTTAAATATAGCACAATCTATGAAAAAGAAAGCAAGCAACGTAAAAATGTTACATGAACATCTCAGTTGTTCTACCATATGTGCCCACAATAAAAAATATAATTGTCTGCCTAGATAATTTCTTATGGTATGCCATAAACTGACTCGATAAAAACTAGTTTCACTCAGTTAAATGCTTGCTTGTGCTGCATTGTAATTTTCACTAACAATGAGAAATCAACATATTTTATAATAATTACTGATGCCATTAAAATTTCAAATGACAACATTTAGCATACTTAAATCTTATTGTTATAGCTATCACATACAAAGAGCTGATATTAGGATTAAGATGTTGAAAATATAACCCCCAAATATACAATGTCTTTTAATGTTCAGAATGTGCAGCCAACTCTAAGAATAATAATGCTGTGCTATTTTGTATTTTAATTTATAGATTATATTGTTTAATCATAAAAATACTGGTTTGGACCAAAATTACAGAAACATAAACTTTTTTTTTTTTTTTTTTTTTAATCTGGTACTGAAATGCCACCTCAGTCTCATTAGAAGGTCGCCTGGACTGCTTTGGGGTACTGTTAAGCAGTACAGGTACGCTGATGTTTTCTTTGTTGGCAGGGTTAGTTGACTAACTTAAGCTTTCTCACTGATTCTTACTTGATTGAAGGTGGCAGCAGACATGTTTAGGAGTTTTAATTTTGATTTATCTGTTTATTTTTATATTCTTGGTCCTGTCTTCCTTCAGGCTGCACATGTCACCATAATGGTGTAATACTTATTGCTACTGAGCCCACTCAGTCTCATAACAACCTTAAAGAATGGAATGGAACTGCCCCATAGGGCTTCCGTGATTGTAAATCTTTAAGGAGGATGATTGTCACATCTTTTTTTTGGATGGTAGATTAGAACTGCTAATCATTTGGTTAGCAGATGAGTGTTTAACCGCTGGGCCATGAAGATTCTAGGAGGGCATACTCAATTCATAGCTACAACCTACACATAGAGCCTGCAGACCTTCAGATTGTATTGCTGTGGGTGTTCAAAAAGTTTAGCATTTTCTTGCTATATCTGGATTGTCCCATAGAGTTCAGAATCTACTTTGTAATTTGGCTTCAAAAACCTAACTTCATTTCTTAGGGCTACTGTAACAGAGATACCTTAAGTGCTGTTTTAAAGAAGATAAATATAACTTTACCATAGTTTGTTGTTGTTTGTAGTTATTATGTACTGTCTAGTCAGTTTCGACTCATAGCCACCCTGTATAGGTTTTGTAAGGCTGTAAATTATGGAGACCTGGTGTGTCTGTAGGATAAGCACTGGTCTGCTAACTAAAAGGTCAGTTGTTCAAACCTACCAACTGCTCCTCAGAAACCCTATATACAGGGTCACTATGAGTTGCAACTGACTCAGTAGCACTTTACAACAGCAATGTGTATACATGTAGGAGCTGACAGCCTCATCTTTTTTCCATAGAGTAGCTACTGGGCTGCAACATCCAATCCTATGGTTGCCAGTCCAATATTTATACTAGAGAACATCTGTGCTCCTTTCTAATAGTTTCCTTAGTTGTTGTTAAGTGCCATTGAGTTGGTTCTGACTCATAGCCAGCCTGTAGAGGGCTTCTAAGAAGCAGCTAGTGGATTTGAACCACAGACCCTGTGGCTCAAACTAACTTTGCAATCCAGCACATTAGCCTGCAGCACCCCACCAGGACTGAATTCAAGTTACTGGTTCTAGAAGAGTCTCTCTCCTTCAACTCTAGGGTAAGACAGTTGTCTGTTTTGTCATTTGTAGTCCTTTTGGCTTATGCATTTCCTCTTTCTTGGAAATTTGTATATGGGGTCTATTCTTCCCATTTGTACTTGTTTCTGTCTGTGTCTAGTCTGCAATTTTTATTACTCAATGTTGTTGTCGTTAAGTGCCCTCAAGTCGATTCTAAACCCATAGCAACCCTGTATAGGGTTTCTGAGGAGCAGCTGGTGAGCTTGAAAACTCAATAATTAGGTTTAAAACACACATTACACTGATAAAGCCACATTAACATGACGCAAAATCCTATTCTCAAATAGCCATAGGGGTTAGGATTTGTGTGGGTGGGGGTGAAAGACCCCACATTCAAACATTTCATTTTTGTTTTTGTTAAATGTAGTCAGGTTGGTTCTGACTTAATAGCTATCTTGTATAGGTTTTTTGAGGTTTTAAATCTTTATGGGAGCAGAAAGCCTCCTCTTTTTCCCTCAGATCTGCTGATGAGCTCTAACTGCTGAGTTGGTGATTCCTAGTCCAGTGCTTATCATATGGAGTCACTGTGGTCCCAAACATTTTATTTGTTGTTGTTAAGTGCCCCTGTATTAAGCTTTAAACAGGCAAAGACAAGACAAAGATAAACCATACGGATGGGGCAACCATCAGCTTGAGGCCATGATAATGTCCAAGGATTCAATGTCATGGGGCTAATTATGGTGGTAGTGGTTGTGGTCTGTGGAGTCTATTCTGACTGATAGCCACCCTGGATAGGATTTCCAAGGCTGTAAATCTTTACAGGAGAAGAATGACTTATCCTTCTGTTGAGGAGCATCTCCTAGATTTGAACTGCTGACCTTGTGGATAGCACCTCAATTTTTAATCACTATACAACCAAGTCCCTTTCTAGAACTAAGTGTAGTTGTTTCAATTGAGTTGGGTCTGACACATAGAAACACTTTATAAGGTTGTGATAGGAATAAAAAGGAAATCATTACAAAATCATGAATGGCAGATAGATTCATAACAGTCACAGGCAATACTACAGAAGAAGCTAGGAAAGGATCGTGATTGGGATACACGGTGGTGATGGTGGTGGTGGTGATAGTGATCCATGGAGTTGATAGTGACCCTGCATAAGGTTTCCGAGGCTGTAAATCTTGACGGGAGCAGAAAGCCTCATCTTTCCCCCATGGAACAGCTGGTAGTTTCCAACTGCTGACCATGAGATTAGCAGCCCGCCTTATAATCATTATTTTGTTGTTGTTGTAAGGTGCCATCAAGTTGGAACCGACTCATAGCGATCCCATGCACAGCAGAATGAAATAATGTCCGATCCTGGGCCAACCTCACTACCGTCGCCACACTTGACACCATCATTGATGCCACCTGGCTAATCCATCTCATTGGGGGTCTTCCTCTTTTTCTCTGACCCTCTGCCTTACCCAGTATGACATCCTTCTCCAGCAACTGTTCTCTCTGGACAATGTGCCCAAAGTATGAGAGACGAAGCCTAGCCATCTTGGCCTCCAAGGAGCACTCTGGTTGCACTTCTTCCAAAACAGATCTATTGGTTCTTTGGGCAGTCCATGGCACTTT
>NW_006408523.1:32332394-32341292 GCF_000296735.1 Chrysochloris asiatica | reverse complement strand
TGGATATGTTCTTTTTGACAATGAACGCAACACCATTCCTCTTCAATTTGTCATTCCCTGCATAGTAAACCATGTGGTTGTCAGATTCAAAATGACCAATACTGTCTGGGACCTGCCTCGACATAGAGGTTCGGTTCACAAGGAGGAGATACCTGACAACGGTAACAATATATCAAGAATACACAGAAAGAGACAAAGAGAGAGACAATGAGGCACCCCAAAGCCAGGGTGGATACATCACTGGTGGGCAGGCTTGGGACTACAGGCATCGTGGCCTCGGCAGGCAGCAACTCACTGCCCTGCAATCTTTACCGCATGCTCTCCAGCCCGTAATGCACTGCAATCTTTACTACATGCCCTCCAACCTGTAATGCACACCTGGGGAGGCCCGGGCCTCTGTTTTATTTAGGGGAGGAGCTTCACACCAAGCTGGGAGGGACTTGGGCAAGGTAGAGCTAACATCAGTACTTTTCCAGACATTCAGGTAACTTTACATCGTACTTCGCTGGTTCGAATCCCAGGCCCACAAATTGGTTTCTCAGGCTCAATTAACATATCTATAGCCCCTGAGGTCAGTTGGTGGAAGGTGAAAGTTAAGGACAAAAGCTTGGGCAGAGTCCCGCTGTTTAGGCTTCCTGAGCCAGGTTTTCAGGAGGACTCGAGAAGCCCAGGTGAATGGGTTTCACCTCGAAAAGGATTAGGGTGGATGGGTTTTTGTCTATAGAACAAAGAACTGTGAAGTAGCTAAGATATTTTTAGTTAATCCTTTGGAGAAAGGCTTAACCTTGCAATCTTTAGTCTTGGCTTTAGGAAAATATCACATTTATCTGTGGATTATCAAAGGCTCCATGTATTAATTTAATATATTTAACTGAATATTAAGATGAAAGCAATTTGCCATTAACTGCCAGTGGCCTCATTTGTTACACTCAGGCCTATAGGGCCTCAAACCTCTGACCAGTCTTACACGGTCCGCAACACAATACCAGTCCATTTCAGCTCACTAATGCCTAAGATATCAATGTTGATGCATTCCATTTCATTTTTGACAACTTCCAATTTTCCCAGATTCATACTTAGTACATTCCATGTTCCTACTTTCAATGGATGTTTACAGCTATTTCTCTTCAGTTTGATTTGTGACCCATTAGCAAATGAAGGTTCAGTGAGCATTTCTCTCCCGAGCTTAACTCTATTCATGTCATCGTGGTCATTTTGGTCAACTCTAATTTGAGGAGGCATTTTTTTCCCCAGTGGCATTCTGAGTGCCTTCCCACCTTCCAGTCCTGTATCTGACAGTGTTTCTCTGCTATTCATAGAGTTTTCAGTGACTAGCAATTCGGAAGTAGTTTGTCACTCTTTCTTCCTACTCTGTCTTTGTTTGGAAGCTCATCTGAAACCTGTCCACCATGGGTGACCCTGCTGGTTATTTAAAATACCGGTGGCATAGCCCTCAGAATCACAGCAATTCAAACCACCACAGCACGACAGACAGATGAGTGGCGGTTGTGTGGTTGCTGTTAAATAGGACTCTCCTTGTGCTAGGGCCCTTAAGTGCGGCTCAAAGGCGGGATTTCTGTCCTTGGATGTCAATCAAGACACGGAAGCGCAGCAGGGGCAACTGGGTTGTAGTGAGCCGCTTTGGGCTGCGCTTGTGTGTCTCTAAGTTGGTAGACCCTGCCTCAAAGCCAGGATCCAACTATAACCATTATGCTAGTTGCAAATTAAAAGGCTTCTAGGAGCCCTGGTGCCTTGTGGGTTCATGCACCAGACTGCAGCTGTTTGAACTGCAAGGTTCGTGGTTCAAGCTCACTAGCTGCTCCTCGGAAACTATGTACACAATCGCTGTGGGTCGGAATCGGAATCGACAGCCCTTAACAACAACAACAAAAAGTATTGGTCCTAGAGACCATCGACCACTTGCCCATGTGGTGGCCAGGTCTGACTCCAGTCCATGAGGTCCTGAGTCTTAGCCACCAAGCATCTGTCATTGATTAAGGGCCCCACCCAGGCAATTTCCCTCAGGAGAAGTTGCCCCTCCCTTCTGTTGTTAAGTGTCATGCAGTTGGTTCTGACTAAACTGTACAGGGTTTTTGAGGAGTGTCTGGTGAGTTTGAACCTTTGAACTTTCAACTAATCCTACAGAGCCACACCCAGCACTCCCTGGGCTGGCTAGGGGAATGATCTCTGATTTCAAACACATTCTACTTGAGGATAACACTGCCATAGTGATGGTCATGGTCAGAATGAACTCAGATGAAGGTGGAATTTATAGCAGGATTCAAGACTAGTCTGTGGAGAAGGATATCATGTGTAGTAAAGTGGAGCATCAGTGAAAAAGAGGCAGGCCTTCAACAAGATGGATTGACACAGTTATAGCAGCAATGGGTTCGAGCATAGCAACAATTGGGAAGTTGGCGTAGGACCTGTAGTGCTTCCTTCTGTTGTGCATAAGGTCTCTATCAATTGATACTGACTCCACGGCCCCTAACAACTTTAAACTGTAACCTTCTACAAACCAAGTGCTTTAGAATTTAAACTCTAATATAAATTTCAACAACAATTTTGGAGGGACACATTCAATTCCCAACACTGTCTGAAACTCTTATATCTGAACCCTATTATTCACGTTATTTTCAAAGAAGCTTTTTCAGCTTTCAATTTGCATTGTCTCTTGATAAAAATAGGCACTGAAATAATGATGAAGGATGAATTCTGCACAGCATTTCACTTTCAATTATTTTAAGTTTCCAGAGACAAACACAAATATCCCTTCACATCAGTGCATCTCAAATTCTAATGTGTATTTGAAGAAACTGGAGAGCTTGTTACAAATGCAGATGTTCAGGCTTCAAGCCAGATTTACTGAATTAAAATCTGCATTTCAACCAGATAAACAGGTGATTCATATGTACATTAGAATTTGAAAAGCACTAGTTTACAGAGCTATTTTTACTTGTCTGCAGACTCCAATGCAGAACATTTAGCATATGTCTTGATCTCTCACAAATAGATACCCAATACTATGTCTGTACAGGATTTATTTTCTTACTGAGTACTGGATTCGCTCTCATAACTTTAGCTCTGAGTTTATGCTTTGTTGTTGCTGTTGTTTAGTGCTGATGAGTAGTTTCTGACTCATAATAACTCTATAGGGTTTTGAAGGAGTGGCTGGTGAGTTTGAACTGCCAATTTGATTGTTCAAGCTGACCTGGCATTTCAGTGCTTATCATGCAGGGCCATATCATTATGCTCATGCTCAATGAAATATAAAGAACAGAGTTTACTGTTATAATAAAATTTTTTAAATCAATAATTTTTTTTTGCATATGTACCATGTATAATTTCATGGTGCTGCATATAATTAGGTTTAATTATAGGTCTTTTAGAAACTCAGTGGCACTTAACAACATCATAGGCATCATACAGTCCTTGTGTGTCACTGTAGTAAAAGCACTGGACTCCTAAATACATGGTTGGTGGCTCAAACCCATCAGTTGTTTCTCAGAAATCCTATAGAGGGTTTCTATGAGTTGGAACCAATTTGAGTGTCTCTTACCAACAACAGTTTAAGATGTTGTTTCTTTTGGTAAGTGCTATCAAGTAGGTAACAACTCACAGCAACCATGTATAGGACTTCCAAGGAGTTGCTGGTGGGTGTGAGTCACAGACTCTCTGGTTAGCAGTACAGTGCTTATTGTACAGCACCACACCAGGATACAGACACGCATATGTGTTAACAAAAAGTAGCAAGAAACTATTTGTATACTCTGTTTGGACACATAATAATGAATGACATAATTTTACTTTTGCAACTTATAAATTCAGTAAATTTTAAAAATTACTACTTATTAACCTCATATGATCAGGGCTTGTGTTTGATTCCAAAAAAAAACTAATTGAAACACAGTTTTCGTCTTTTGAACATCATAGATTTTTTGGAGACAAACTCTCTAGAAAACTACAATCAAGAGAATATGACAATGAGCCCTGGAGTGGCACTGTTAGATAACAGTGGAGTATTAAATACAAGATTGATAGTTCAAACCCACCAACTGCACCTTGGAAATACAGGGTGTTCTGGTAGCGTAGTCGTTACAAATCAATCTGCTAACCTCAGGGTCAACAGTTTGAAACTACCAGCTGTTCCATGGAAGAAAGATGAGGCTTTCTGCTCTTGCAAAGATTTACAGCCTTGGAAACCCTATACAGGGTCGCTATGAGTCCACACCGACTCTACGGCACATAACAGCAACATCATGAATCACCACTTCTTTGTCATTATGTCGTATTGTGTTGGCTTGTGAGATTCTGTGATCCTGAAAGCTATGACACAAGTATTTTAAATAACAGAAGGTCACCAATGGTAGACAGGTTTCAGATGAGCTTCTAGAAGAAGACAGACTAGGAAGAAAGAGTGACAAACTACTTCCAAATACGTAGGCACTGAAAACCTTATGAATAGCAGAAAAACACTGTCAGATATAGTGCTAGAAAATGAGCCCCTCAGGTTGGAAGGAACTCAAAATGTGACTGGGGAAGAGCTATTGTCTCAAAGTAGAGCTGACCATGATGATGTGAATGGAGTAAGCCCGTGGGAGAAAAGCCTGTAGGACCTTCATTTGCTGATGGAGCACAATCTAAAATGAAGAGAAAAAGCTATAAAAATCTATTGATAGTCAGAACATGGAATGTAAAAAGTATGAATCTGGGAAAATTGGAAGCTGTCAAAAATGATAAGAAATTCATAAACATTGATCTCTTAGGCATTGGTGAGCTGAAATGGACTGGTATTGGCCATTTTGAATCTGATGACCACATGGTTTACTATGCTGGAAATGACAAATTGAAGAGGAATGATGTTGGATTCATCATCAAAAAGAACATATCCAGATCAATCATGAGGTACAATGCTGTCTGTGACAGGATCATATTCATGAGCCTACAGGGAAGCCCAGTTTATACCATTATTATTCAAATGTACACACCAACCACTAAAGCCAGTGAGGATGAAGTAGAAGAATTCTATCAACTTCTTCAATCTGAAATTGGTCAAACACGCAATCAAGATGTGTTGCTCATTACAGGTGATTGGAATGTAAAGGTTGGGAGCAAAGAGGAAGAATAAGTAGTTGGAAAATATGGCCTTGCTGATAGAAATGATGCTGGAGAACACATGATAGAATTCTGCAAAATCAATGATTTGTTCATTTCAAATATCTTCTTTAGACATCATAAGAGATGACTATACACATGGACCTCACCAGATAGAATACATAGAAATCAAATTCACTACATCTATCGAAAAAGATAATGGAAAACTCCATATCATCAGTGAAAACAAGACCAGGACAGACTGTGGAACAGACCATCAATTACTGATATACAAATTCAAACTGAAGCTTAAGAAAATGAAATCAAGCCCACAAGAGCCAAAATATGACCTTGAATATATCATACCTGAATTTAGAGATCATCTGAAAAACAGATTTGATACATTAAACTCTAAAGACAGAAGACCAGAAGAGTTGTGGGATGACATCAAGAACATCATACATGAAGAAAGCAAAAAGTCAATGAGAAGACAAGAAAGAAGGATAAGGTCAAAATGGCTGTCAGAAGAGACACTGAAACTTACTCTCCAACATAGAGATGCTAAAGCAAATGGAAGAAATGAGGAGGTACAACAGCCGAACAGAACATTTGAAATATCTCCTTGAGAAGATAAAGCCGAATATTACAAGAAAATGTGCAAAGATCTGGAATCAGAAAACCAAAAAGGAAGAACACGCTCAGCATTTCTCAAGCTGGGAAAACTGAAGAAAGTCAAGCCTTGACTTTCTCTGGACAAATTATTGAATGATGCAGGAAGCATTAAGAGAAGATGGAAAGAATACAGAGTCACTGTACCAAAAGGAAATGGTTGATGTTCAACCGTTTCAAGAGGTAACATATGATCAAGAGCCAATGATACTGAAGGAGAAAGTCCAAGGTGCATTGAAGGAATTGGCAAAGAACAAGGCACTAGGAATTGATGGAATAAAAAATGAAATTTTTCAAGAAAGTGAGGCAGTACAGGAGACACTCACTCATCTCTGCCAAGAAATTTGGAAGACAACTATCTGGCTGACATATTGGAAGAGATCCATATTTGTGCCCATTCCAAAGAGAGGTGGCCCAGCAGAATGCAGAGATCATTAGACAATCTCTTTGATATCCCATGTGAGTAAAGCTTTGGTAAAGGTAATATAGAAATGGCTACAATCATACATTGACAGAGAACTTCCAGAGGTTCAAGCCAGATTCAGAAGGTGCTGTGGAATGAGGGAAATCATTGCTGATACCAGATGGATCTTGCCTTAAAGCAGAGAATATCAGAAAGATGTTTACCTGTGCTTTATTGACTACGCAAAGGCTTTCGATTGTGTTGTTGTTGTTGTTGTTATGTGCAGTGGAGTCGGTTCCGACTCATAGCGACCCTGCACAGGGTTTCCGAGGCTGTTAATCTTTACGGGAGCAGAAAGCCTCATCTTTCTCCCGCGGAACCACTGGTAGTTTCTAACTGCTGACCTTATGGTTTGCAGCCCGATTCGTAACAAATATGGACAGCATTACTAAGTATGAGTATTCCGGAACACTTAATTGTACTTATAAGGAATCTGTACCTGGACCAAGAAGCAGTTGTTCGAAGAGAACTTGGTAACACTGAATGGTTTAAAATTAAAAAAAAAAAGGTGTGCGACAAGGTTGTATTCTTTCACCATACTTATTCAACCTGCATTCTGAGCAAATAATCTGAGAAGCTGGATTCTAGGAAGAAAAACCTGGCATCCGGATTGGAGGAAGACTCATTAACAACCTGCGATATGCAGATTATATAACCTTGCTTGCTGAAAGTGAAGAGGACTTATAACATTTACTGATGAAGATCAAAGAGCCCAGCCTTGGGTATGGAATACATCTCAATGTAAAGAAAACAAAAATCCTCACCATTGGACCAATAAACAGCATTATTATCAATGGAGAAAATATTGAAGTTGTCAAAGACTTCATTCTTCTTGGATCAACTATCAGCACTAAAGGAAGCAGCAGTCAAGAAATGAAAGTGTATTGATTACGAAGTGGGCTGCTAACCTCAAGGTCAGCAGTTTGAAACTACTAGCTGTTCCACAGGAGAAAGATGAGACTTTCTGCTTCCATAAAGATTTACAGCCTGGGATACCCTGTGCAGGGTCACTATGAGTCAGATCCAACTCCACAGTACTTAACAACAACAACAATATTGCATTAGGCAAATCTGCTGCAGAAGACCTTTGAAAGTGTTGAAGAGCAAAGATGTCAGCTTGAGAACTAAGGTGCACCGGACCCAAGCCATGGTATTTTCAATAACCTCATATGCATGCAAAAGCTGGACAATGAATAAGTAAGACAGTAGAAGAATTGATGCTTTTGAGTTATGGTGTTGGAGGAGAATAATGAAAGTGCCATGGCTGCCAAAAGAACCAATAGATCCGTCTTGGAAGAAGGGCAGCTAGAGTGCTCCTTAAAGGCCAAGATGGCCAAACTTCATCTCTCATATTTCGGACATATTGTCAGTGGGACTAGTCACTTGAGAAGGATATCATGTTTGGTAAGGTGGAGGGTCAGAGAAAAAGAGGAAGACCCCCAATGAGATACAGTAGCCAAGTGGTAGATTGATAGACTCAAGTGTGTCATCAATAGTGAAGTTGGCCCAGGATCGGAAAGTGTTTTGTTCTGCTGTGCATAAGGACGCTCTGTGTCAGTACCAACTTAATGGCACCTAACAACAATAACAACATGAATCAGAACCTACTTGATGGCACACTACAGCAACAAGAATATGGGTATAAACAGAGCTGGAGAAGCAAATTTTAAAAGATTGATGCTTAGAACAATCTTGACAATCATTATGGATATAATCTTGAACCAGACATTACTGAAAGGATAGACTGTACTAGTTAAGGTATACATATAACACAATATGTATTTCAAGTGAAGGGCATTAAATGTAAAATCATACTACTTGCAAAGATAATATTCAAATCATTGATTACTTATGGTCTAATTTCCTGGTATGGTGCTGTAAATTAATTCACTGGACTACAATGTCTATTTGAACCTCAAAGTCAGCAGTTCAAGCTCACCAGCCTTTCCTTGGAAACCCTATACAGGGTCATTATGGGTTAGAACCGACTCGACAGCACATAACAGCAACAACTATTTACTATGCAAAGTTATTGGGTGCAAAGTAGAAAATTTCATAATTTCCCTTTTCCTTTTCAAGTAGATTCTCAATTTTCCTGGATTTTAATGTATGAAGATACTGATTTCTGTTCCCTTTGCATTCATAATTATGGAACTAGCCTTGTTTTGTGTGGTGTTTAGTAAAGAACAGATCTTTCCTTTAGTAGGGAGTTTAACTAGTGTTTTTCTTATCTAGTTTGCAACCCATAGTGCAATTACTGAGTAAGGGATTTCACTAGGAAGTTATTAGTTGTATAGAATATATTAGGACTCAGGGAAAACACAGGTGCAGATTAGAAGTGCACTATTGGATTTTCAAGGCTAAAACATATGATCTCAGAAAATGAGTGTTCAAATTTTGGCTCAGACAAGTATCAGCGTGTGACACAGGACAAAACTCCTGTAGTTTTTGAGTTATTTATTATTCTTATTTTAAATTATAGTTAATGATGTCTACCTCAAAGATTGTTCTCAAGAATTCATTTATATGATATAGTTGAATATTTGTTGTTGTTATTGTTGTTGTCAGGTGCCATCAAGTCAAACTGACTCATAGCGACCCCATGTACAGCAGAACGAAACAATGTCCGATCCTAGGCCAACCTAACTACCGCTGCCACACTTGATGCCATC
>NW_006408523.1:32315991-32332219 GCF_000296735.1 Chrysochloris asiatica | reverse complement strand
CATGGCACTTTCAGTATTCTCCTCCAACACCACAACTCAAAGGCATCAATTCTTCTATGATCTTCCTTATTCCCTGTCCAGCTTTTGCATCCATATGAGGTTATTGAAAATACCATGGCCTGGGTCAGGTGCACCTTAGTCCTCAAGCTGACATCTCTGCTCTTCAACACTTTAAAAAAAGTTAAACGTGTGCATAGAGAAAAGCAGCTATTTGTTTTCCCCTATATTAGTGATGACTCTATTAAATAAGATTTGATTAAATAAATCTATTTAAAGAGGATAAATAATGTGATAAAACATTTTGCCTAAGTGACTAAGAAGTTGGCATTGGTGTCAAAAGTTTTGTCCTTATGTTGGTATAATGTGATAATAGCTGAAGGACATCAGGCAAGTTACTTTACTTATCAAAAGCTAGGTCTCATCACTTATAAGGAGTAGATAATAGCAATTATTCATAGTTTTTTTCCCTGAGGATTCAGAAAATAATATATGTAAAGCACATAATCAATGTCTGCTAGTTTTGATTTATAGTAAAAACAGCAACCAAAAAAACTGTCAGAGGGTATATTCTGACTCATAGCGACCCTATGGGAAAAAGAACTGCCCATAGGATCTCAAGGCTGTAAATCTTTATGGAAGCAGACTATTACATCTGTCTCTAGAGATTTATAGTAATATTAGCTGATAATAAAGTGTAGGAGAAGTAATTTTGGAATGTTTGTTCATTAAAAGAGGATTACTTGTCCAATGAGAGAACAAGTTGAGTATATTACAATATATAGTGAAGGACGTAGAAATGTTAGTCAAGATCCACCAAGACACTAAGTAAGGTTTTTAAGGGCTTATATTATCTTCTACCTTAATATCTGGTCACAAAACAAGGCACATAGTAGGCTATCTCTTATTAGTTAAGTTAATTTTGTTTGTGGTTAGAAATAAACTGGATTTATTTCAGGACCAATCTTTTGACAGCAAATATTTCTATTGTCCTAAAGTTTCTCTTGCATTTTTCCTGAACAGATAATCTCCTAAATTGAGCTATGCTTATGTAACAGGTTTGAAACACAAGGTTTAAAAACAAAAAAAAAATTTAAACCAATAAAGAAATAAAATATTAGACAGATTTTTTTATTAGATAATGCCTCATAGTCAAATATATAAATGTCACTACTTTCATCTTATAGGAACAGTGTTTGACACAGGGTAAAAGAAAGGGTGATTTGTAACACTAACCTTGAGAATGCAAAAACAGTTTGCAAGGATGATTTATTGCTAAAATAAATTCTAATATGAATAAATGAACTATTTGCTTTAATTGCATAAGGGTCAGTCTCATTGACTACAGAGACCAAATTCAGCAAAAGATTGATGAATTATGAAAAAAAAAATCCATGGAGGGTCATTCACCAAGTCTTTGCAAGATTTACTTCTTAAATCAAAAAGAACGTAAGAAATTTGTGTTTCAGGGTATTTAAACTTACATCCTTTCTTAAAGAAAAATGTGTTGTTGAGAATGTTTACAGTAGAAATATATACTAGTTCAACCGTTTCCACATGTAGGAGTAAGTAAAAAAGTGTTGCTAATGGGGTTCCAGTCAGTTCACACATGTTTATTTCAATCAAAAGAGGTTTTGCAATATGTCTGAAACTAGCGAATGGCTCCACACAAGTTCTCTTAGGATACTCATCTCATTAGGGTGCCTACAAAACCAAACCAAACATAAAAAGGTCCCATCAAATCACAGGCTTCCTAGGGGATCTGTTGTGCCAGTTAAATTCTAGGCAGATAGGTAAGCTCAGAAGGTTTTCTTAAGGGTTTTGTTTCCAAAGTGGTGATCTTGATTGATTTTCCTGAAGGGCATGGGATGCTCCAGAGCAAAGGGGTATTAGAAAGAAGTTTTAATAAAACTGAAAAATGCATTGATGAGAAATAGGACAGGAAATTGTACCCAGGAATTAATGTTATTTTTCCCAACATGACAATGAACATGGTCATTTTATTAAGAAAGTTTGACCCATTCACCCTACAGCCCTGATCTTCCCCTTTAGGCTCCACCCCCCCCCCCCCAACTCATGGAACATTTAAAACAAGAGCATTTGATTCTCTTCAGAAGGCCAAACCAAGCTGCATTTAAGGCACTAGCAAAAAAAAAAAAAAAAAAAAACAAGTCTCCAGGAATTGGTGGTATACAAATATAAATGTTTCAATAAACTGATGTAGTCCAGGAGGCACTCACTCAACTGTGCCAAGACATTTCGAAGACAGCTACCTGGCCAACCGATTAAAAGGGATCCATATTTGTGCCAATTACAAGTAAATTTCCCTAACAGAATGGGGAAATCATCAAACAATATCACTAGTATCACATGCAAGTAAAATATTGCAGAAAAAAATTCAGAAGTGGTTGCAACAATATACTGACAGGGAGATGCCAGAAATTCAAATGGAATCCCAAAGAGGACATGAAACAATGACCAAATCTTTTTGATACAGCTATTCTGTATATTCCTCTCATGTTCTGTTGACGCTTCCTTCATCATTCAATGTTTTGCCCATGTTTTTGTTGTTGTTGTTGTTAAGTGTCATGGAGTCATTTCCAACTCATAGTGACACTATATAAGGTTACTAAGGCTGAACATCTTTTCAGGGGTAGAAAGTGTCATCTTTCTTTTGCAGAGCAGCTGGTGAACTCAAATCACCGACATTGTAATTTGAGTCAAAGTTTATCATACAGAGCCATCACACATAGAGTCCTTCAATATTTCAAGTTGATACTTGAATTTTTATTTGAGTTCTTTCAGCTTGAGAACTGATGAAACTGTTATTCCCTTTTGGTTTTTAACTCTAGATCTTTGCACATATCATTATAAAACTTGGCTTTTGAAATTTTCTCTTCAGATCTTCAACTTCCTCATTTCTTCCAGTTGCTTTAGCTTCTCTACATTCAAGAGCAAGTTTCATAGTCGCTTCTGAAATCCATTTTGGTCTTCTATTTCTTTCCTGACATTTTAATGACCTTTTGCTTGCTTCCTGTGTTGATATTCTTGATGTCATCTCACAAATCTTCTGGTCTTCAGTCATTGTGTCTAACATGAACTCTGTTCTTGAGATGGTCTCTAAATTCAGGGAGGATATATTTAAGGTCATATTTTGGCCTTGGTGGACTCAGTTTAATTTCATGTTCAGAACACAAATGTGTATGAGTAATTGAAGGTCTAATCCACAGGCTGTCCCTGTCCTTGCTTTGGATGATAATAAACTAAATCTGTGAGAAGAGCTTCTCCATCACCTTTTCTCACAGATTTAGTCAACTTGATTCCTTTATTTCATCTGGTGAGTTCCATGTTTATAGTCACCTTTTA
Organism: Chrysochloris asiatica; assembly: GCF_000296735.1. NCBI lineage: Eukaryota > Metazoa > Chordata > Mammalia > Afrosoricida > Chrysochloridae > Chrysochloris > Chrysochloris asiatica. The sequence goes on along the minus strand of NW_006408523.1, from coordinate 32,328,856 downwards.
TGCTGTAGAAAAAGGTATTTGCAATGAATAATTTCTTGGTCTTTCTAAATTCTATCATGCAATCTCCAGCATCATGTCTATTATCAAGACTATATTTTCCACTACCCATCATTCCTCTTTGTTTCTAGTTTTCACATTGCAATTATGAATAATTATCAATGCATCTTGATTGCAAATATGATCAGTTTTAGAATGAATAATTTGGTAAGATTCTTCAATTTCATCATCATTTTCTTTAGTGGTTGGTACCTAATTTGAATAATTGTGGTATTAAGTGGTCTTCCTTGTAGGTGTAGGGATATTATCCTACTATAGACAGTATTGTACTTTAAGATAGACCTTTAAACGTTCTTTTTGATGGTGAATATTATGTCATTCTTCTTCAATTTGTTATTTCCAGAATATGAAACCATATAATTGTTCAACTCAAAATTGCCAGTACCAGTCCATTTCACCTCACTAATGGCTAGGATGTAGATACTTATGTGTTGTATTCAGTTTTGATGACTCCCAATTTTCCTAGATTCGAGCTTTCTACAATACACATTCCAGTTATTAATAAATATTTGCAGCTGTGTTTATTTTGTATTTGTGCCACATCAGCAAATGAAGGTCCCACAAAATTTACTTTTTTTGTTCTGTTTGTTTTTCTTAAGTGCCATTAATTTGTTTCTGACTCATACGACCATGTGAAGCATGGGTGGGGAACGTCTGGCCCTCTGACTTTATGTTGCTGTTTTTGTTAAATGCCATTGAGTTGGTTCCAATTCATAGCAACCCTGTATAAGGTTTCCGAAGATCAGCTGGTGGGTTTGAACTGCCGAATTTGTAACTTAAACTGACCTTGCTGTCCAGCACATTATTCTGCAGTGCCATACCAGGACTCCATAAAACCTATGAAATCATTTGGTCTGGCCCTGACAAAGCAACTGCAGTTACAGCCATCACGGTATTGTTGTTAAGTGCAGTTGGGTTCGTTCTGACTCATAGCAACCCTGTATATGGTTTCCAAGGAGCAGCTGGTGGTTTTGAACTGCCTACCTTATGGTGTGTAGTCCAGTGCTGATCCTATAGCACCTTAACAGGAGTTGAGATGAGTTAATTGATGTTTGACCAAATATAGCAGGCTAATTTTTAAATTGATAATTTTGTATGGCCCATGAATGATATGATAAATATCCAAATGACCCTTGGCAGAAAAAAGTTCCCCACTCTTGCTGTAAAGGGTTTTCAAGAAGTGGTTGGTGGATTTGAACTGCTGTCCTTGTGATTCACTCCCTAATAATTATCCTACAATGCCACAACAGAACAGTACTCACAAATGTTATCAAATATGATTCCTATATTTAATAAATCAAACTGTATTCTGATTTTAGTAGGTACATTCAAACAACTTTTGTGGGAATAAATAAGCTACATTTAGATTTTATTTTTGTTATTAGTCTACATTTAAAAAGTTGCCTTATTTTATTTAGATGACAATGGTCTTCTTTGTTATGTTTCTCTTTATGTATTTATTAGTTTTAGCTAGCATAGTACAGTGATTTACTTGATAAGGCTTTTCTAGCTATAGTTTCGGTAGATTCCACCAAAGAGTATAGAAGGCTTATGTGGGGATTTGTCAGTTTTACCATTCCATTAGGTTTAAAATGAACCATTTCTGAAGGTAAAAGGGAGAATTTCATTAAGAAAAACAAGCCAAGGTGCAGAGTGCATCCTTTGAGCCTCCTGATTCCTGCACACTGAACCTCCTGCATCCAGGGGACAGCTGGCTGTGATTCCAGGGGGATTTCAGAGTGGCAGTAACAAAACCAAGAGCCAGACATAAGAACAGTGGTGGTCTTTCTGTCTCATGGACTCAGTAAAGCTGAGTGTCTTTGGTCAGGAGGCACATTTGTGAAGTGACATGCCTTCAGGCTCTCAATTAGGAGAGCTAGGCTTATTGATCTACAGAGGTAGAGCTGAGCAACTTTGGATTGAGGCATATGATGGAATGGAATGGCCTTTGGCATTTATCAACAGCACTGTAAGAAAATTGTAATACTGCTGGGGCAAGGCAAAAGCCAAGGGACTATGTGACTAAGAGACTGAGGATCAGTGTGGGCACAGCTAAGTAGAGGTTGTTCACTGAAGAATTATATCCTGAGCACTTCTAATCTTGAATTGTAACTGTTAACATTTCTAATAAACCTCATAATCATGAATATTGTCTGTGTGTTATGTATGGCCATTGCAACTGATTATTGGACCCAGTTGAGAAATAGAGGGTGCCTTGTGAGGGATTGTCAGTGTTTGAACTGGTAAAAGAAAAATCTACCAGGTGCAGGCATGTCTGACCTCGGCCACACAGGATGTTGTTAAGTTTGATTATTCTTCCCCTTTGTGAGACCAGAGGTTAGATGTTGCTTCTATGTCGTTTTAACAGTTAGTAACTGTAGAAAAGAATTAATGATTGTTTCAGTGTATGAGTGATAAAAGTGGCATGATTATATACTATTGTAGTTTTAAAATTCATTCATTCTTTGAGAATTCCAGAGAGGGTAAAGATCAGAGAAAAAAAAAAAAATTGTAGTAAAATAATCACAAACTATAATTAAATACATAATTTTATTGTTGAGATTTTTAAAACACTTCATTGTTACATTTTATAGTACTTTAAGAAAATATATATAAAACTGGACAATGAATAAGGAAGCCAGAAGAATTAAAGTATTTGAATGATGATGCTGGTGAAGAATGTAGAGTTTCCTATACACTGCTGGAAGAACATGCATATTTATCTTGCATGCAGAATGCTCCTTAGAAGCAACTTCATCTTGCCTATTTTGGTCTTGTTATTGGAAAGTGACAGTTCCTGAATAAGGACATCATGCTTGGAAAAATAGAAGGTCAGAAAAAAGAGACAGACCCTCCGTGAGATGGATTGATGCAGTGGTTGCCGTAATGAACTAAACCATAGCAATTATAGTAAAGGACAAGACAGTGTTGCATTTTATTGTACATGGGAACAACTTGCTGGCACCGGATAACAAGGAAATATATTTGTAGAAAGTCATCACTAAATATGAATACAACTGCAACTTTCTCAAGAAAAGAAAAAGATAGGAAGGTGACTAGCTCTCATTTTCCTATGTTTTGCTTCTCTATAAGAAGGAGATTGTTGTTATTAAGTGCTGATGAGTTAGTTCTGGCTCATAGCAATCTTGTATAGGTTTTTTTGTTTTTTTGTTTTTAAGGTTTTTATTATAGATTGAGTGAAAGTTTACACACAACAAAAGTTTACAACAACAACAACAAAAAATAAACACTCGGGCATATATAATAATTTACACCTCCAAAGGGCACATTTTGTTCTACAAGTTGGCCTCCTGGCCAACAGCTCTTATTCCCTCTCTTTCCATGAATCTAGAGTCCTTAGTCGCTCCCCTTCTCCATGACACCATTTCTGCCTCCATCACTGGCTTTGCTGCTTCTCTGTATAAGGTCACACATTCTGCTTGTGCTCTTCTCCCTAGATGGTCCTAGGGTCCTCTGTTTCTGGACTGTAAGATTAACCACTCCCCTGTTTTTGTTACAAAATTTCTACCTTTACAATTATGACAGTCGCAATTAATCATAATAACAATTATTCACAATTGAATCAAATGAATCTTATTCCCATCTCTTTTAACCAGACATATCTAGACAAGATGAAAACTATTCAGTGGGGACTCTTTCTCATCTACCTCATACTCTTAAATTAAACTCCCTCTTGAAATCTTATAAGCCAGTCACTTCATGCCTTGACACTTGATATGAAGACTCCTTCCCTCTCTGTTGGTATTTAGAGCTACTACCTCTATGCGTATATGTCAGCTTCATCAAATTGAAGCAATTTACCCTTGTTTCCTTTATCCAAAAAAACCTTTTTTTTTTTGGTAATCTACCTCTAGTCGAGTTCTGATTATCAAGCCATCAAGGATAGGTCAAATGTGTACTATCTGTAAATCTGGGTGTTCTTGTGCATCTCCTCTCACTTCAGATCAGTGGATGATTCACTCTCAGCTCTAGGCCTCTGTGGCTATGTTCTTGTCCATGGCTCAAGTGTCCCCAGGTCTCACCACACTTTGGAGCAACCAGCCCTTCCTCTTCTCTCTCTCATCTCCAAGTCAACGCGAGTCAATGTACTGTGGTTGAACTCAGCCCATTTCTTCATTGCTGCCTTCACCCCTCTTCCACTCACCAGTAGACCAATGTGGTCATCAGCAAGCTTACATGCCTGTTCATGTGTTCTCTTTGAGTTTCAGTCTTAGAGGGGAGTTTGTCCTGAAGGAGCTTGATTGCTTGCCTTGAAGCCTTCCTGGCAAACAGCTTGCTTATTCTTATAGTAGCCAGTCATGCTGACATTTTTTTTTTTTTTTCCCCTGATGACCTTCCTTTGAAGATGTATCTTCTGTCACTCTAGATGTTCCAGGCTGGTCTGCTTGTCCTTGCTAGTGGGAATGTCCCACCTCATAATGTTCTGGATGGGACTCAGAATTCCACCTAAGTTCCTATACTCTGCAAAGGCTTTGCAAGAAGCCTATTTCACTGGGCAAGTTCTAGAACCCCTTTTAAGTATTCCAATCACTTATAAGCTGAAGATGGGCTTACAAGTTTTCTATGTTTCCCAACATTCCTTTCTATCCCACTCAAGTGTCTATTTTACAATAGTAGGCAAGGGAATCTGATATTCATAAGACAGTCAAGCATTTTAATATTATTTTCCCTCTTAAAACTATGCCTGTATCACAGAGCCCTGTTATTCCAAGGTTGAATATGCATCATTATTTACCTCTGTCCCACTTAGGCCATGGAAACCTGTCTCAGTGTTCCCCTATCTATCTTGTTTGTCCGCCCCACCCCCTTCTAGTATTGCCCTCCCCAACACCTGAATTAACCCCACCCCCACCCCAATCCCACTGTTGTGGTCACCTTATATTCCATTAACTCTTCCCTCCATTTAAGACAGTCTATTTTATCCTGTAATCTACCTGAACTTCAAACCACCTCGTTCTCTGTTCCTTTGTGCTTATCTTATTCCACATTATAATTGTTTTGATCATAGACTGACCTCCCAGATCCTCTGTTCTTATCAGTTTATTCTGTTCTTGACTCTTCCATTTGTTGATTGAGTTCAGGGTGATGCTGCCACATATGTCATTCTCTGGTTGTTGTCTGTTCTTTTGGGTTCTCAGTCCACAAAACTCCCTTTAGGATGTTTTTCATAGCAAGATTGGCTTTGGCAAAATTCCTTAGCTCCTGTTTATCCTGGAATGTTTTGATTACACCATTGTATTTGATTCACATCTTTGCTGGGTAGAGGATTCTTGGTTGGAACATTTTTTTCTTTCAGGGGTTTATATATGTCTCCCCATTGCCTTCTTGCCTTCATGGTTTCTGTTGAGAAATCCTAGCTTAATCTGATTTGCTTGCCTTTATAGGTTGCACTTCTCTTTTCCCAACTGCTTTCAGGATTCTGTCCTTATCTTTTAATTTGGAGAGCTTATTATATGTTTTGGAGATTTTGTTTTAGTGTCTATCCTTCCTGGGGTTTGTTGAACTTTTTAAAGGTTTATCTTTTCACTTCTCAGGATGTTAGGGAAATTTTCTTCCTGCAGATCTTCAACTATCTCCTCTGTGGACTTGTGTGATTCATGTTCTGGAATGCTGATAATTCTTAAGTTATTCCTCTTCATGTTGTCCAACATGAATCTTAGGACATCTTCAGATTTTTTTATCCTTTTTTGTGCTTGCTCTTCTATCTTAGTGGTGTTGAGAGATTTATCTTCTAGCTTCCAGTTGTGGCTTCCATCTCTTCAATTCTACTCCTTTGCCCTTTCAGTGTATTGTCCATTTCTGATATTCTATGATTAATTATTTGGACCTCTTTCTGTAGGTTTTGAATTGTTTCCAATTCTGTATCTATCTTATTTTATTGCTATTGTAGTGCTTTCCTGACTTTTTCCTTATTTTTCTCAACTCCATTGTATAGTGTTTTGATACATTTTATAATCATTTTTCTGAATTCTTTCTCAGGCATTTCCAAAGCCTATCTATCTTCTAGTATGGAATGTAGGTCTACCTCCAGCTCATTTGTCTCAGGCACTTTATCTTGTTTCTGGACATGTGCTGATATGGTCATCTGTTTCTGTTTTTTGGTATATTCAAGAGTTATCTGTGGCCTTAATACTTAGATGGGCGTGTATTTTGGTAATTTTTATGCTTTCTGATTGCCTCCAGGTATATATGACCAGGAGATGGGTTTCCCTTTTCACTCTTCTTTCTGAGAAATTTCAAGATGCCACTGTTGGTTGTTATGATGTAACTCAGGATTTAATTCTCCTATTTCTCTTTTAGTCTGCCTATCCTGCTCCACAATCCCCATTCATGCCTTATTCCTAGTGATAAACAGTTTAGGGCCAGCTGTGGCCATTTTGCACTGCCATTTGGTTTTAAGTGGAAACTGTCATTTTAAATTTTGAGGATATCTGTGTGCATGCATAATAGAACCCTCCATGGATGGGGGTCTGGTGTCCACTCACTCAGAGACCCCTTCTAGTCCCCAGAATGGAAGTGTGCAGACCATTAGAGTCTAATGAACAGATACAAAAAAAAAAAAAAAAAAAGAGTGTCCATACCTTTATCTCCACGGTTCTGTCAGGCATCCATGACTGCTCTGGTCCTTCCCCCGCTTGGTCTCACTCAAGATGGCTGCTCCGGGAGCAGCTGAGCATTTTGAATTAGAAAGCAATGGATTTCTTACTTCTGCTACAAATTCCCCTAGCTGTTTGCCTTCCAACCTTCTAAATATTCCTTTGTATGTAGTTCAGAGTTCTGGTACCATCCCCTGAGCCTGCTTGGTCTGGTATTCTGTGTTGTTGCTGACGGAACTCCTCAATGCACTTCTGCCTGATCTGCCATCTTGTTTATTCCTCTCTTTTGTATAGGTTTCTGAAAAGCAACTGGTGGGTTTGAATTGCCAGCCTTGTGCTTAGTAGTTCAGTGCTTAGCTTACAACATTATATCAGGACTCAGGTCAAATTTTTAATATAATGGCACAACTAAAGTCTATCAGAGCAGAGTCTTTATAGTTAAATAGAAATGTCAACTGGACAAATCCTTTCAGAGAAAGGTATGACTTTAATTTGTAATTTTGCTTACATAAATGGGAGTATGTTCATAGATTTATATATAGCTCATCTTTTTAACAGACGTCAGAGAGATACAGCATATACAACTTGTTGCATTTGGGAAAAATCTTTTTTTCCTTAAATAAAAGAATATGTTTTTTCTCTTTAATTCATAAATTATGAAGTATATACTTGCCTAAGTTAAATTATACTCATATAAATTCATCTGACATGACAGGAATCAGAGCAGCAAGTATATTAGCATTAAAGGTCTTTGTATCCATCATCTACTTCTCTGTCAGATGCTCAGAAGCAATGAAATAAAAGAAGTAGATTGCCCTCGAGGATTGCCTTTACACTTGACAGGACTGGAAATAATGTGTTAGGTGCTAGAGTACTCGAAGACATTGTGATTAATTGATGGTTGGCTTACGGACAAAATATTTCAATGGTTATATGTTGGGAGTTCATGAAGCAGCTTCTCCTGTCTTTTGTAAAGGCTGTTGGCATATTTTACATGTTCTATGAAAGACAGATTAGAACAAAAAAAGAGCAACATCCTTTTACATAAAGCAAATTGATATGTGTATGTGTAAAGGCTATTTAGTGTACGAGGGAGCTTCACAAACTTCATGGAAAATGGAATTAAAAGAGAATGAAAAAAATGTATAAACTTTCTTAAGCTCCCTCATATATTTAGTTAGAAAAGTCATAGTATATTTTGTTTCCTGTGGTTAGCAGAGTTCCAAAGACAATTGAACTTTCTTATCGCCCCAAAGAATTTTATAATGTCAAATTTATAATGAATTAAACTAATAAATTTGAACAAATACAGATGACTCAGAGTATAAAAAATTATTAAAATAAAATCCCCAGGCCTAGGAGCTGAAGATGAAGCTGTTGGATTAAACAGATAACAAGCCAAAGCAGGTCAGCCTTGAGTTACATAAATAAACAGAATATAGTCAAAAAGGCATGTAATTTTTTACATATATATACCACATAAATATATATGTATATACATGTATATGGAGTCCTAGTGTGGTGTGGTGGGTTAATGCTCCAGACTGCAAAGGGTTTGAACTGTAATGTTGGTAGTTCAAGCTCACTAGCTGCTCCTTGGAAACTCTATACAGTGTTGCTATGGGTCAGAACCACCTCGATGGTACTTCACAACAATAACAACATACATATATATATGGACTTCTGCTGTGATGCTGTAGGATCACTGGACTATGAACCACAGAGTCAGCATTTCAAATCCACCAGCTGCTCCTCAGAAACCCTATATAGCACTGCTATGAGTAAGAACTGACTCAACAGCACTTAACAACAACAACAACAACAACATACACGTATGTATAGTCATGTCCATTTATTACATAAGGGAAAAAGATTCATTTATTAAAAAAAAATATTTGTTGTTGTAATCTATCATGCATCAAAGGAACTCTGGTAGCATAAGTGGTTACGAATTGGGCCGTGAACTGCAAGGTCAGCAGTTCGAAACTACTAGCAGTTCCACAGAAAAAAGATGAAGCATTCTGTTCCCATAAAGATTTACAGCCTCAGAAACCCTGTGAAGGGTCACTATGAGTCGGAACCGACTCCACGGTACTTAACAACAACAACAACGTCTTGCATCATCCCATTGATAATAAAAATGACAAATAACAACATAAAAAGGTGTGAGTAGTGAATCTCAACTGTGTGGTTGAAGTGGAATTTGTAGATCAACTACAGCAATAAAGATATTAAAAGCAGGACAGAAGAGTCTGTCATACTTACCTCTTCTCTTGCTCAAGTGTCAAATGGATTGCTGAGTTCTGTAGTTTTAAAGTAAAACTTATCCATCATGAAAATATTTTTATCTGACACAGTGGTTTGCAATGTGGTTGCATATAACTTGGTGACAATTATTAATGCTTGAATACCTTTAGCTACTGTTGTTGTTAAGGGCCATCAAGTCACTTCTGACTCATAGTGGCTCTGTATAGGATTTCCAAGGAGTGATCTTATGGTTAGCAGTTAAGTGCTTATCCTACAGCACCACACCAGGAGTCCTTAGTTATTGTGCGGTACAGTTAATTATGGCTCTTGTCCCAATGCTCCTAGAAACTCCCAACAAAAGACTAGGCAAAACCATGCAAATAAGGTACATGGGAGCTTACATAGGGATTGGTCCCTTTTGTCATAACACTGGGTTCAAAATGAGTCATCAGAGAAGCAGGAATGGGGATCTAATGACCATCAAAGAAGAGCCATGGGTAGAGGGCTTTTATGGATGCTGCAATTCCTGGGTGACTAAGCAGTGCTTGCAGAGGTGACATCACCAGAGCACAAGACCAAGCAGTGGATTTCTTGGCCCACGGAACAAGTGAGGCTGAGTGCTTTTAGGCAGGTGGTTGGCTTTCAGTATAGGGTGTCCTTTGAATATTTATCAACAGTGCTCAAGGAGCTTTGTACACTTGCCTGAGTAGGGCAGAAGTCAAGGGACTCTGAAAGAGAAACAAAGAATGTGAGAGAGGTGTGACTGCAGTAGGGCTGAGAAGAAATGCTTCTCATCCGAATTGTTGAAGTCTGAGTTGTTTCTGATCCTGAATTATATGCTGTTTAACTTCTCTAAAAAACCCTTAATTGAAAGTATTATTTATGAGTGGTATATGGTGATGCAATGTATTTATTATCCTATTCAACAGAAAAGTAGAGTATCCTAGGAGGAATGGTTGAATGTCTGAATAGGATAAAAAATCAGAGGATGGAGACATGTGTGACCTCAGCCTCACAGGAATCACCTTGGGTTGATGTAGAGACTGACTCTTCTTCTTTGTGTAATCAGAGTAGGTCAGATACAGACTCTATGCTATTTTTGAAGCTACTTTAGAGAAATGCATCAGAAGCGCCTACCCCAGCACCACAGACTAGAAGTTGAAACCTTAACTACATCTACCATCATGTAATATTTTTATGCTTTCTTCATCAGGGATTTTTTTTTTTTTTTTTGCATTAGTTTAGATTATTTTTAAGTGTATTAAGATGCCATTTATCTTGATTAATGAGCTTTTTGCCTGCCTCTTAAATTTTATAATTTAAAAAAATACTCCCCTAAACAAGTACATTGGTCCCTTAACCAATATCTATGTTTTACAATTGATTGCTATAGTCTTTGGCTGTTTGATACATCATTTTTCTTCCTCCTTCAAGATATAACTCTTCCAGAGCATTAAAGTAGTAACGGGAGGGACAGGAGAGATAAATACTCCTTTATGTCACTGGACTTTCCTAGAGATCTCAGTGCTTTCTTATTCACCTTTGATTCCTTTACACCACTCATCCAACGCTGATTATCTAGTGGGATGTGTGTGTGTGTGTGTGTGTGTGTGTGTGTGTGTGTTTGTAGTTACTTTGATGTACCACAGCATATAAGTGCAAGTTATGGAAGATGTCTCTGTGGCTCCATGTTAAGCACTTGGTTGCTACCTGAAAAACAAGAGGCTTGAGTAAACTGAGATGCACCTCAGAGAAAAGGTGTGGTGATCCACTTCTGAAAAGTCAGCCACTGAAAACCCTATGAAGCATACTTCTACTCTGACACCCATGGTATATTCATAAGTAGATACAGAAATTGACATTGAAATTGACCTATTGGCAACTGATTTTCCACTGGATCTTAATTTCTCCAGCTTATTAATTTCTCAATTTTGACATGATTCGGTCCCTTAAGCATTTTCCATAGTTGTCATGTTTATCTATACATCAGCTCCCTTCCCAGTGTGCAGTTGACCCATGGGAAACAAGCATTCTCTAAATGTAAATGTATACACAATGTTTAAGTAATGAAAGAAATTATGAAGCAAAGAGCTGAACAGAAAATTATAATATGATCAAGAATCAGTGATATTGAAAGAATAAGTCCTAGCTGTACTGAAGGTATTACTAAGACCCTCTCCCCCTAAAATAAAACCAAACCAAAACAAAAATAAACACACAAAGATCCAGGAACTGATAGATAACAAATTATAATATTTCCACAAACTAATGCAGCATTGGGGGCACTAAGTCATTTGTGCCAAGAAGTTTGGAAGACAAATACCTGGCCAACCAATTGGAAGAGTTCCACAGTTGTGTCCATTACAAAGAAATGTGAACCAACAGAATGAGGAAATAATTGAATAACATCATTAATATCACATACAAGTAAGATTCTGCTGAAGATAGTTCCAAAATGGTTGCAGCAGTGCCTTGACAAGGAGCTACCTGAAACTCAATCCAGATTCAGAAGAGAATGTGGAACTAGGGATATCATTGCTGACTTTGGCGGAATCTTGGATGAAAGCAGAGAATACCAGAAAGATGTTTGCTTGTGTTTTATTGTCCATGCAAAGGCTTTCAACTGTGTGGATCATAATAAACCATAGATAACATTGCTACACAATACCTCTTTAAAGTGTTGAAGAGCAAAGATGTCAGTTTGAGGACTAAGGTGTGCCTGACCCAAGTCATGGTATTTTTAGTATCCTCATATGCATGTGAAAGTTGGACAGTGAATAGAATTAGGAAGACAATAGGAGAATTGATGCATTTAACCTATGGTGTTGTTGAAGAATACTGAAACTATCATGGACCACCAGAAAAGCAGACAAATATTTCTTGGAGGAAGTACAGCATGAATACTCCTTGGAAGGGAGCTAGCATTACAAGACATTTTCTGTTATATTTTGGACATTTTGTCAGGAAGAACCAGTCCCTGGAGAAGGACCTCATGCTTGGTAAAAGGGAGGGTCCTTAAAAAAATATAAAGACTCCCAACGAAATTGACTGGCAGCAACAATAGGCTCAAATACTACCAAGTGTGAGGATGGCACAAGACTGGGCAGTGTCTAGCTTCATTATGTTTAGGGCTGTTATGTGTCAGAACCAACTAGATATCAAGCTAACAACAACAAAAACATTTCAAGTATTTAGTATTTTAGTAAGTTTTCTAAATGCTAATTTGAAGAGGCTGATTTAAAACTGAATATTTGATGCCAATGAATTGGTAATATAACAAAATAAAGGTTGAAACTAGTGTTAGAAAACATTAAAATATGTAATATATATATTTGTATATGTTATTATTATTAAGTGCTTTTGAGTGGGTTCTGACTCACAGGGACCATGTTTAGGGTTTCTGAGGAATAGCTGGTGAGTTGGAACTCATGACCTTGCATTCATAATCCAGGGCTGATTCTAGAACATCCTACCAAGATTCCAGTTTCCTGGTGTGGCACTGTAGGATCAGCTCTGGACTGCTAACCACAGGCTAGTGGTTCAAATGCACCAGCTACTCCTCAAAAATCCAATACAGAGTATCTATGAGTCTTACTTACAAAGTATCTATGAACTTACTCAATGGCACTTAACAACATCATATATATATTTGGGTGATCACAGTGGTTCTAGAAGATAAGCACTGAACTGTGAACTATAAGGTTCTTCTATGGGAGAAAGATGAGGCTGTCTGCTTCTACAAAGATTTACTGTATCAGAAACACTATACAGGCTTGCTGAGTCAGGACAGATCTGACGGATATATGAATAATTTATTTTATAAAAATCTATGTTTGATTTTTATAAAATTTACAACTTGATGAACTTGACCTACACTTATGGATGTAGTAGCTCAAAATACTGAGAGGGAAGGAGTCTTCACATCAAGTATCTGTATACAGGGT
>NW_006408523.1:32305193-32315737 GCF_000296735.1 Chrysochloris asiatica | reverse complement strand
TGACTAATTGCAACTGTCACAACTGTAAAGGTAGAAGTTTTGTAACAAAAATGGGGGAGTAGTTAATCTTATAGTCTAGAAACAGTGGACCCTAGGACCATCAAGGGAGAAGAGCACTAGTGAAATGCAAGAGACCTTATCCACAAAAGCAACGACAACAGAGATGGAGGCCGAGATGGGGACATGGAGAGCTGGAGCAGCTGAGAACTCTAGATTCATGGGAAGAGAGGAACTAAGAGATAGTGGCCTGAAGGAAGACCTGAAGAATGTGTCCTCTGGATGTTTAAATTATTATATATTCCTGAGTGTTTTTGTGTGTATCCCCCCAAACAAACAAACAAACAAAAACCAGAGCAAATGGAAGCAAATACTGTTGAATTATGATGCACAGAAGAGATTGTAATCATTTCAATGAAATGGTGTAAAGTCGATGATCTCCCATGTAAACTCCCACTCAGTTCACAATAAAAATTTAAAAAACAAACAAACAAATAAAAAACATGCTTGGTCCCTATGACTTGGAGATTAAAGATATTCCAACTGTTCGACCTCTCAGACATGTTATACCCCTCCATAGTCCTTGTTAACAATCACTACTCCTTCCTTCCCTTCCTTCAAATCCTAGGGATCTACAGCATGCTACAATGTTCCACAAAGCTCACAATTGTCAAAAGGAATGGTTGACAAAATTGTGGAGTCTGGCAATTTGCATATCTGTATTTCTGACTTCAGTCTGGAGAAATCTTCTCACCTGTGTAATCTCAGGAGATGAGAAACCCAAATTGAAAGGTCAGGAGACAAGTTGTTAATGTACAATGCTGCAGGAACTGGCGCATCAGGTCAGTCAAAAGTCCCACAAACTGGAGGTCAGATGTCATGAGCCAGATGCAAGATCCAGAGCAAGATAGAGCAAATTTTTCCAAAGCAGTCTTATGAATTGGAGTTAGACCATAATGCCAAGGGAAACTAAGAGTGGTGACTTAAGTCACACCCTCTACTAAGGGTGGGAGCATTCTTAAATCTTAGATTCACCATAAACATTACTCTTTGTTGTTAAGTGCTGTCCTGTCAGTTATGAATCATAGTGGCCCTGTATAGGGTTTCCAAGGAGTGACTATTGAGCTTGAACTACAGACCTTGCAGCTCAAATCAACCTTGCAGTCCAGCACATTACCCTGCAGCACCACGTCATTCTTAATATTCAGATCCACTGTAATCTTTACCCTTTAGTCCACTCCCCTCTTAATCTTTACACCATAGGAACTCATTTCAAAATGGATCCATAATCACAGGTATTGTTGTTGTTGTTAAATGCCATCGAGTCAGTTCCGACCCATAGCCCTGTACAGGGTTTCTGAGAAGTGACGGGTGAATTTGAACTGCAAACCTTGTGGTTCAAACCAACTTTGTAGTCTACTACATTAATCCACACCAGGACTCCAATCACAGGCATGGTTTTGGTGGTGGTGGTGGAGATGGTCGTTGTGTGCCATGGAGTTGGTTCCGACTCATAGTGACCCTGTATAGAGTTTCTGAGGATGTAAATCTTTACAGGAGCAGAATGCCTCATCTTTCTCCTGTAGAACTGCTGGTAGTTTCAAACTGCTGACCTTGAAGTTGACAGACTGACTCATAACACACTGTGCTACCATAGCTCCCTAATCACAGGTTTAGAGGGTAGGATTTATCACAAAATGTAGAAATTTGGCTAGACGGGCCATAATCAATAATTAGGTGCCCTGCAACAGCACTTAACAACAACATATATATATTTGGATGTAATATTTCATTCTTCCTGTTATATAATATGCATGCCATGGCCATTCATGAAAATGGCTTACTCATAAAGATTTATTTTATACTATTTGGATATAAGTTATAAATTTAGTTTATTATTTCCTAAAACACTATATGAAAGTCCATGTTGTTATGTTGTTAAGTGTCAAGTTGGTTCAGACATATAGAGACCCTGAATAGGGTTTCTGAGGAGCCACCTGTGGGTTCTAACTGATTTTGCAGTTATCATTCCAGTGCTTACTCTAAAGTACCACACCATTTGTTGTTGTTGTTAAGTGCTGTTGAGTCAGTTCTGACTCATAGGAACCCTATTTAGGGTTTCCAGGGAACACCTGGTGGGTTTGAACCACCAATCTTGTAATTGGAAGTCAAGTGCTAATCCTATAGTGCCACACCAAGAGTCCACCCCATAGGAAATTTCAATTCGGATTAGCACTTCAGTATTTGTTTTAAGAATCAGTAGCAAAATCTGTGGTGGAGTGGTGGGTTATGCATTAGGTTGCTAACTTCAAGGTCAACAGTTCTAATCTATCAGCCACTCCAAAGTGCAAAGATAAAGCTTACTGCTCCCATAAAGATTTATAGCCCCAGAAACCCTATACAAAGTCACTATGAGTCAGAACCATTCAATGGCACGCAATTACCATACTGTATTTTATAATTGGCATTTTTAAGTCAATTATTTCAACTATATACTTCAAAACAATCTATTGAAGTAGTTGTCTTGTTCAGATACATTTGAAATGCCAAAAGATAACATTACTTCCTCAAACTAATGTAGTTCATACGTGTCAAATTTCAAATGTCAATCTCAGATTCCCTGTCCTACACACTTTTCATTGTGATCATCTGTGAAGAACATTCTGAGGGGAACCTTACAAAGACTAAGCATTTTCAAATTACTTTTCTATTTTAATCTCTCTTATTACACTTATAATTATAAGTGTGGTTTTTATAACTCTTAAAATTGTAGGCAACAACAAAAACATATATGGGTTAACATTTGAAGCAGAATATGCATTTGTTTTGGTCTCACATAGTACTCTCAAGGTGACTAAATGGAAATGACTAAATGCAGAGGTCTATTTGAAGCATGCAAGAACAGCATATTGTCTAGCTTTCTTTTCTCTACTTATCTCTTGTGGGCCCTCTAGAAACAAAGTTTGGGGTTGAAGGATTAGCCTCAGCAGACCCACTTATTTGATTAGTGTCCTGCCTGCTCTACTTTTACTCAGGTTCATTGATCAAGATGATTGCATTCTCTGTCCTCTGCTGGGCAAGTCAGGCAGAGAAAACAGGATCATTTGCTCAGATTTGAGTCCTTAGGGCAGGCCCATGTCTTCGAACGTACAGTCGACTGGCTAGTTCACTATGGTGTTCAGTAATAAAAATAATAAAATGAGTCAAATGGACCCTGTGTTAGAAGGCAATTCCACTGTATCTGCTTCCCAGATAGTGCAGTTGGACTTTGACATAGCTAGTGAACTGCATTAGATGCTGGAATAGTGTCCCCAAAGAGGAGATAGATGATCCATAGCTTGAAGATTTCTAACGCGAAATGAACAGAGCCTGACAAAAGAGAAAAGGAGAAAATCTTACTCTGTCTGAAGATGGCTAAATGTGAGTTGCTTGACTTTTATAGTCTGTGATTCAATACTTTTGCATTAAAACTCTAAAGAGAAAACAGATTTGTATCTTTTCAGGGTATGGAAGGGTATACTGGCTTCAGTACTAGTAGAATCATGTTGATTAGCAACATTATATATTCCACACTAGAATATATTCGTTGAATGCTTATAAGTTTTACATGTGTTATTAAAATTAGGACCCTAATCTTTAGAGGAAACATGGAAATGTTGAAATATGAGAGTTTTATGTGTCCATTGTAATACATAGACCTATTGGGAGTTTGTGTGGAGAAATCAATGCCTAAGGCACTGAACAGGCACGCAATATCTTTATTCTTTTTGAATAGATTTTATGTGAGTTCAGAGCATAAGAAAATGAAAAACAAATTCACTTTGGTTATTTTAAATGTAAATTTACATTTAATGGGCTAGCTGAAGGTATTAGGAAAATTTGAGAAATACTTGTACTCTAACAACAATTATAGTTCTGCTACAACTATTTCTTAATTTTTCATATTCAAATGTATTCTCTTTAAAATATTTTGGAAACCCACAACATTAGCATGTCCATGCACAAACTAATTTAAAGTCATCTTAAGATTGCAATCTCAACCTTCTAATTTTAATAATAAAAACACATGCAGTTAGAGCCTCAAATATATAATTCATGATAATGTAATAAAACTTAAGCTTTAATACATCAGTGTTTCCCAAGTAAATTAATGGTATAATCAACATTTCATATGGGATCTTATTAGAAAGAAAGCAATATTTATGAGCTTTTTATTGCATATGAACAAATTCATTTCTAATTACAATTTTTTTTTTTTTTTCCTAGCAATTTCAGCATAGTTTCTTCTTGGTTATATCTTATTTGCCAAATTGATGAGGATAAAATTAAACTGTATTTATTGTTTTTTAAAATTTACTTCAGGTATTATGTATATGAAACGGACTCCTTCCACTTAACTTATTTATTGTTGTTGTTAAGTGCCTTTGAGTGAGTTCTAACTTATAGTGACCCTGTATAGGGTTTCCAAGGAGCAGCTGGTGGATTTGAACCACCAACCTTGTGATTAGCAATCCAGTGCTTATTCTACAGTACCCCATACCAGAACTTCAACTTTTTCATAACAGTTATGTATTATGTATTCAAGAATGTATTTCTTTTCTAAGAACATGATTTCTTTAAGAATATGAATTTAACTCTTCTGTATTTACTGGTAAGTTCCTAACAATGTTAACGATACTCTTAAGACATTGTAAATATGCAAACATTCTTTGGAATCTATTCTGGACCTACTAAGATAATAGACTTTTGTTAGGTGATCTTCAAAATGTATCTAGACGTATCATCTTAGTCTTTAGGCTTTAACAGTTTTCAAACATGCTAGAACGCACTTGAGCCAATTCCTTTCCTCAAATGAATGCAACTTTAAAATATTGACTATTAACTTTTACTTCTTTTGTTTAAGAAACTAAAAGGTAGTGACTGATGTATAAAATTCTTTTTTTCTAGACAATATTTACATACACTATGTCTCAACATCTTTTTGATTAAATATTATTTTTGCATTAATTTATATTCATTCTAACTTTTGCAAAATAATAAGACACACTCAGACCACAGTGATTGAGTATTAAAAAATACAGAAATAGTCCACGTTTGTGTGTATGGTGGGACCTCAAAAAGTTTGTGGAAAAAAATCCATTATCTTTTCATTCAATTTTTCTACAAATTGTTTGAAGCAACCTTATATGAGTAAGTCAGGAAGTATTGCTAGAAACTTAATTAAGCAAAAATATCAAAAGGTGAAGCTATTGTGTCTCAAAATATCCTCCATCTTGTGTGGCTCTGTAGGATAAGCACTGGACCACAAGTTTGATTTGAACTGCAAAGTCGGCACTTTAAACTTCCCACTTTAAGCAGACTTTTGGAGGAATCTCCAATGCAGGGTCACTATGAGTCTGAACTGACTTAACGTCAATTGACAACAACAACCAGAGGGCAACACAGGGAATGCTTTGACTCTGTTGGATAAGCACTAGACTCCAGACCACAAGTTCGGTGGTTCAAGCCCACCAGTCACTCAGTGAGAGAAAGATGATTCTTGCTTCTCCTTCAAAGACTCCTAAAAAGATAACTCTGAAATCCTAAACAGGGCTGCTATAAGTCAGAACCCACTCAGTGGTATTTAACAACAACAACAACAACAACAAAGTCTACACACTTGTTACCGTGGTGTTTCAGTCTCTTTAATTCTTCCCTCAAAGAATTCTACACTCTTTTATTTACATGTCAAAATGGCAGTTTTGGCATCTTCCTGGGAGTCAAATGTTATTTTTTAAAATTTTTTGAGTTTGGGGAATAAAAAGTTTGAAGTCTGAAGGGACAAGATCAGGTATTTTCCTCACCAAAGCAGTTTCAATTTTCTTATAATTTCTTCATAATACCCCCGTGATTGTTCTTTGCCCTTCATGAAAATACATCAAGATTACCCCTTTGAAATTCCAAAAAAAAAAAAACCAAAAAACAGTCACCATAGCCTTCTGATCTGATCTGTGCTTCGAATTTAACTGGCTAAGCAAATCCTCTCAGAAGCTAATGTTTTCATTGGAACTCTTTTTTTTTTTTTTTTTTTTTTTTAGTCATCCTAAAGAGACTAAGACAAGTGTATTACTGAGAAAATTTATTTTCAGGCCCCCACTGAGTGCAGAGACATGTTTAAATATGCTTTATTAGGGGAAAAAAGATGTATGGAATCCTGGTGTGATGTTTTTGGATAAGAAATGGACTGCTAAACACAAAGTAGGCAGTTCAAACTCATCAGCTATTCCTAGAAAACACTACACAGAGTCACTATGAATTGGAATCGACATGACAGCACTTAACAACAACAACATGTATGAACCGGAACCCTAGTAGTAATAGTTTTAGAACTTACCCTCCTGTATGTGTACATAAACTAGATTGACATATACGTACGTATGTAGAATGAGATAGAGTTATTCATACATTGATACAGTCTGTGGTCATTTGTGTCTGATTTCTTTTACTTAGTATAATGATCTCCAGGTTCATCCATGTTGTAGCACATATCAGAAATGCATTCCTTTTGATAACTAAGCCCTGGTGTGGTGCTGTGGGTTAATGCGCTGGACTGCAAAGTTGGTTTGAAATGCAAGGTGGACGGTTCAAACTCACCAGCTGTTCCTCGGAAACCCTTTACAGGATCTCTATGGGTCGGAACCAACTCGATGGCACTTAACAACAACAACAACAATTCCATTATGAATGTGTATATATATATATATGTGTGTGTGTGTGTGTGTGTGTGTGTGTGTTTCAGTTGATAGACTGGAATTTACATTATGTCCACTTTTTCGCTTTTATGATAATGTTGCTAGAAACAGTCATATAAATTTTTGGTATAAAGGAATCTAGGTTTTGAATTTTCTGGGATTTGTACCTCAGAATGCAATTACTGAACCATACGTAAACTCTATCTTGAACTTTTTGCGGAAACCAAACTAGTTTCCAAAGTAGCTTTAATTTTTAAAAATTTTTTCCAGTCATGTATGTGTGTTCCAATTTCTCCGCCTATTTGACAACTTGTTAATTTCTGTCTATTTTTATCTTAAAAATAGTCTAGAAAGTGTGCAGTCATATCACAAGCTTGTTTTGATTTGCAAGACCTTGATGGCTAATGAAATCATACATGTTTTCTAGGTGTCTATTATAAACTCCAACCAAAACAATGCTGTCAAGTCAATTCCAACTCATAGATACTCTAGATAGGGTTTCTGAGTCTGTAAATCTTTACAGGAACAGTCTCATCTTTCTCAGCCTCAACATTTCTCCGCAGAAATGTTTAGTCAAATACTTTGACCATTTTTTCATTTCACTGTTGAACTATATAGAGAAATTATACAGGTTTTATATCTCAAGTTCCTTATCAAGTATATGGTCTAAAAACATTTTCTCTAATTCTGTGTTTGTTTGTTTCGTGTTCTTGATGATGTCTTTAATAACACACATAATTTAATTTGTATGTCTAAATTTTTATCAATTGTACCTGTGATTAGAAACAGCTTCTTAATCTAAAATCTAATGTTTTCTTCCAACAGTTTTATAATTTGATTCTTACATTGAAGTCTATGATCCATTTTATTTATGTTTAATATGGTGTGAGTTATGGGAGTCTAATTTCATTCTTTTGCATGTAGATGTGCTGATTCCTTACTATATCTGTTGAAAAGAATATTCTTTCTCTACTAAATTATCTTAGAATCCTGGTCAAAACTCAATTGACCATAAACATAAGGATTTATTTCTGGACTATCGATTCTATTCCATTGAGATGTATGTCAGTCTTATACCTATGCCACATTGCCTTGATTATTTTAGTTTTGAAATCAGGAAGTTTAAGTTTTCCAAGTCTTTTTTGTTTTTGTTTTTTCTTTTCAAGATTGTTTTGTATGTTGTTGTTCAAGATTGTTGGGTTGTTTTTTTTTTTTCTTCGTTGTTCATGGCTTATTTGATGTTTTGGTTTATAAGACAGTTACAATGTTTATATGTAGCTCTTTTTACATTACATGGCAATGTACACTACTCTGATAAATATAGTACACAAAATAATATCTTTTAGGACAATTATGTATAGGAGAACAGGCTGTAATTGGGCTAGACATGTTAAGTGTAAAACCCAGAATTTACATAACACACAGTAAACACATTCTTCTGGTTTGAAGGAAATGGCAGCATAGCAACATTGGCAATGGTGTCTCAGAGGTGGTGGAACTATTTTCTACTAACCAAGGTAGAACTACATGAGGTTAAGTATTATCCACCAACAGGAGATAGCTGTAGGGTTTTATGGACCATTCCTATGTCTGATTGTAGGAAAGCAGATGTTCTTCCTTGGTCATAATTCTGCTGCTTTAATCACAGATCAGATAAAAAGGACAACATGCACCACCCCCAACTAAAATCCCTTTGCAGCCTAGACAGTGAAGTGGTACAACAGCAGCCTTTACAACTGCAGATCTCTTTGGATGCCCCAGAGAGCCCACTGCACTCCTCTTCAGACAGGTGTGTTCCTCAGGAGTCACTGTTACCTTCACAACTGAGATCACATTCTGTCCCAAGATGCAAAGAACACTAAGGAAGACATCATCTTTAATCCTATAGAGTCCCTTACTCATGATGGAAATTGGATGTACCTGCCTGAGATTTTTCATTATGCTTTCTGCCAAGTCTGCCACAGAGAACCTAATGGTCAAGGAGGCATAGCATTTCAGTATGACTTCCTCGTAAGCACTGTGGACCACCTGTTTTGAACCACTTTCTGCTGTTACTTATCTATATCATCATTGTCTAAGTCGGGGTGCAGATTTTTCAGGGAGACACCAGTACCATTCACACTACTCCACACAGACACAGTAGAGTCTCCATGCTGTCCAAGGACTGACCCATGACAGCTTAGTGGGTGAACTCCCAGACTCTCTCCCATTAGGAAACTGAACTGCACTGAATCCAAATTGCAGCCACTACCAATAACACATTTTTTGGAGAAAGCCACTTATCTTCTAAGAACATGGGTAAGGCTATCCACTGGATTAGAAACGACAAGCAACTTGCAATTTGGGCTGTATTTCTTTACATTGTTGTTGTTGCTATTAAGTGCTGTCAAGTCGATTCTGACCCATATTGACTCTGTATAGGGTTTCCAAGACGCAGCTGGTGAGCTTGAACTCCTGACCTTGCAGTTCAAACGACTTTACAGTCTGATGCATTAGCCACAGCACCACATAAGGAATGTTGAATTGAAACATGTTCACGTTATGCTGGACCAAATTAAGACAGCTTTCTCCTTCCTGCTGATGTACTCCAGTTTGGAATTTGCTATGACATTATAGTCTTTGCCAGAGACAGTTTTTGGTGTTTGAAGGAAATGGCTGCCATGATGAAGATTCATCATCTATCTTTCCCTTCTGTTTGTCATCTATAATATCCACAAGAGTCAGTTAATCTGCCAACTTCTGCATTGAGATGCTGATGGCACATGCCATGGCAATAGCACTAACCCCAACAACTGCAACCTTCTTCTGGGGGTCTGTTCTTCCTTAAGAAGAGTCTGAATCAGCTGATTTTTGAGAGCTGACAGACGAGAGGCAGAGATGAGCAGTAGTGAAGTCCGGACTCTTCAGCAGCAACTCAGAGACTCTATGCTGGGTCCTTTGAATTTCCACATGAATGTTAAAATCCACTTGCAAATTTTTTCAAAAATTAATAAGATTTGTTGAATCTGTAGATTAATTTATGCATCATTGACATCTAATGCTGTTGCCTGTCAGTCCAAGAGTTTCAGGTGTGTTCCTAAGCTTAGAGGATATCTTTTGTAGGGGTTCTCTATCATATTGGGGACATTTCTTTCTAGGTATAGCTTGTTGAATATTTTTTTAATCTTGGAAGAGTATTGAATGTTGACATTTTTTTTTTTCTCCATCTGTTGATAATATTAAGTTGTGCTTTAACTTTATATTATTGTGTGGATGTTAAGTGCCTTCAACTTGGTTCTGACTCATAGCAACCTTGCTTAGGATTTCTGAGAAGTGGCTGATGGGTTAGAATTACCAAACTTGCAGTTCAGACTGACCTCGAGGTTCATTGCATTATCTTGAAGCACCATGAAGAACCATAAGTTGCTGTCCTTGAGTGGTCTTTCTGCCTCTCTTTGCTGGTTTGTTTGTGTCAAGGAACAGGACATACTTTAAAGAGCAATAACCTTAGGGGGCAGGACAGACTCCACAGACTTCATAGTGAGTCAGGCCATTTATAGTTGGTGTGGTGAAGTAGTGGTAAAGTTGCTGCTTTAGCCACAGATCCAAACTGTGTTTTTTATTATTACCAGTTTTAATATATAATCAGAGATCCTTTTTATCCCTAGCTGATTTCCTACACATTGTTTATTCTTTGGTTTAAAATTGGAGAGGAGAAAGGTTTGATTAATTGATATCTTTGAAAATGGTTTAAATATTACATTTCTCGTGGCTGATAACTGCAAACTTATGGTAATTTTTTCTTCCATGAAGTGCTTGGTGGGTTAGTGCAGTATA
>NW_006408523.1:32293798-32305093 GCF_000296735.1 Chrysochloris asiatica | reverse complement strand
AACACCACAACTCAAAGGCATCAATTCTTCTATGATCTTCCTTATTCACTGTCCAGCTTTCACATCCATATGAGGCTATTGAAAACACCATGGCTTGGGTCAGGCGCACCTTAGTCCTCAAGCTGACATCTTTGCTCTTCAATACTTTAAAAAGTACCTGTGCAGCAGATTTGCCCAATGTCAAAATAAATTTTGAAGTCATTCTGTTCATTTTTATTTTATGATAACAGACTAATACTAATTTTCAGTATTAGTGAATACTGTAAATTTAATATAGAATCTGACTTAACATATAACACTATATTGAATGTTAATTTTGCTTCTATTATTTTTACAATTTCTTTCAAATACAATTTGTAAACTGGAATTATTTTTATAGTTTCAAAACAACTTGCAACTCTCAGTGACCCTATAGTACAGATTAAGCCTACTCCTTAAGGATGCTGAGGCTTTTTTTTTTTTTTTAAGTTTTTATTGTGAATTATGTGTTAGTTTACGTGGGTGAACATTATCTTTACATTCATTGTCATACTTTGTTTCATTGCAATGATCACAATTCCCTGCATGCATCATCAAATACCCAAAGAGTACACCCCACACTCCTGCTCCCCGGCCGCCAGCACACAACCCCTCTCCCTCCTTGAGTCCAGAGTCCCCAGCCACTCCGTCTGTCCATGTCATTGCCTCTGCATCCATCCCTGTTGTTGTTGTTGTTGTTAGGTGCCATCGAGTCAGAACCGACTCATAATGACCCTATGCACAGCAGAACGAAGCAATGTCCGATCTTGGGCCAACCTCACTACTGTTGCCACATTTGAGTCCATCAATGCTGCCACCTGGCCAATCCATCTTGTTGGGGGTCTTCTTCTTTTCCTCTGATACTCCATCTTACCAAACATGATATCCTTCTCTAGCGACTGTTCCCTCCTGACAATATGTCCAAAGTATGAGAGACGAAGTTAGCTGAGGTAAATTTTATGGAAGCAAACTGCTACGTCTTTCTTCCATGAAGTGCTTGGTGGGTTAGTGCAGTATAGTGAGTTGTTTAATTTCTCTTCCAGCCATAGTGTTTGTAAACATCCACCAAACAATTTTTTCCTGATTAGTCTGGCTAAGAGGTGAGAGAAGATTCTAATGGATTACATGATTCAATTGTGAGTGATTGTTAACAGGATTCATTATTTATACTCTAGCATAGGTATAAAATGAACCATCTCAGAAGCAGGAAGAGGGATCTCACTATCACCAAGTAAGACCATCCAGGAGTGGAACATAGCCTTTGGACCCTGAGATACCTACACATTGAAACTCCTTGACCCAGGGATAGAAAGCTGTAATGCTGGAGGAGTGACAAAAGAGCAGAATAACCAAGAGCCAGAGTGGTGGACTTTCTAGCAAGTTGAAAGACTTGGGGTAGGTGGCTTACTTTCAGATTTTGGTATCTTCAGGGATTCAATTGGAGGACCTAGGTTTGCTGACCCAATGACCTGATGCTGAGTGCCTTCAGGCTTATAATAGAGTGGTGTGCCCTGTGAGCATGTATCAGTGTCCCTAAGAGTTTTGTAACATTGCCAGAGAAGGGCAGAGGTCAGGCCAAGGGGCCAAGCACCAGAGAGAGGCCTACCTGTGGTATGGTACAGGAGAGATAGATCTGACTAAAAAGACATGTGCCCTGAACATTTCTAAACATGAGTTGTAACCTGATAACTTCCCTAATAAACCCCATGGCTGTGAGTATGGTCTCAGAGTCCTGTGTGACTACTTCAACATATTATCGAACTCAGATGAGAAATAAAATGTGCCATGAGAGGGATAATTTGTGCTGTTTTTGTAGTTAGAATTGCCAACATTTTGATTAACAGCTGAGCACTTAACCACTGTGTCTGTCACCAGGGCTCCTTGCTTAAGCAGAGAATATTTTAAAGTGATACTCAGTGCTAATATATATTAAGCAATATTTTAACTTTAGATTACATCAGTAAGCAAGCTATGCAAAAAAAAAAAAATTCCCACTTAAGCCAGTTCCTTACTCTACTCAACTATGAAATCTTTTCACTGAATAATCATATATATTGTTAATTGTCCATGGACTTCGTGATTTCTTCATGTTTTTTTTTCCTATCTCTCTAGTTTATTCTGTTTGGTCTGTCTGGAATTCCAAGTTCTCCTTTTGGAAACAGCACAAAATGGAAACTTATTTTCCTGCTACCCACCAATTCTTCCTTTCTTTTGTTCTCCAAACATGTCTGTGTCCTTAGAACATGTTTTAATTTTATTAATGTTACTTATTCAATTATTGAATATGCTTTTCTATACCTTTTTGTTTGTTTGTTTACACTGAGTTTTTATTTAGATATAGAAATATATCTCACTTAGCCCTAGTTTCCAGAATAGTACTTAGCTCATAGTATCATTCATTGTGAGCTAAGTATTATTCTGGAAACTGAGACTATAGAGTTTAGTTCATAGTATTACTCACTTTGGAGACCTGGTGTGGAACTGTGGGATAAAGCCCTGGACCATAAAGTCAGTTTGAATCACAAGGTCAGCGTTTCAAACTCAGCAACAGTTCCTTGGAAATCTATACAGGATTGCTATGATTTAGAACTGACTTGAGGGCACTTAACAAAATCAAGACCATTCACTGTAGTCAGTGGAATAGAATAAATGCATGACGTAAAATGTTACAAAAGAGTATTTCATTTTTTGATTTTTATATATTAAAGCATTAAGAAAGAACATTAAGAAACTTGTCTTTTCAGTAAGTATTGTTAGATGCCATCTAGTCTGTACCTACTCACAGCGACATTATACACAACGTAACTAAACACTGCCCAGTACTGTGCCAACCTTACAATTATTGCTATGTTTGAGCCTGGTGTTGCAGCCATTGTATCAACCCATCTAGTTGGTGATCTTCCACTTTTTTGCTAACCCTCCAGTTTACCAAGCTTATGTCCTTCTCTAGGAATTGGTCCCTCCGAATAAAATACCCAAAGTATGAGAGAAGACATCTGGCCATCCTGACTTCTAAGGAGCATTTTGGCTGTACTTCTTCCAACACAGGATTGTTTGTTCTCCTGGCAGTCCATGATACGTTTAATATTCCCCTCCAACACCATTACTCAAATTCTTCAATTCTTCAATGGCTTCTTTATTCATTGTCCAGCTTTCACAACATCTTGAACACTTTAAAGAGTTCTTGTGCAATAGATTTGCCTAATGCAATACAACGTTTAAATTCTTGACTGCTGCTTCCATGAGTGTTCATGGTTGAGCTGAACACAATGAAATATTTTACAAATTCAATCTTTCCTCCATTTATCTTGAAGTTATTTATTGGTCCATTGGTGAGGGTTTTGTTTTGTTTTGTTTTAATGTTAAGTTGCAATCCATACTAAAGGCTGTGTTCATTGATCTTCATCAGTAACTATTTTAAGTCTTCGTCACTTTCAGCAAGCATGGTTGTATAATCTGAATATTGCAGGTTGCTAATGAGTCTTCCCCCCATCCTGATGCACATTTTCTTCATACAATCCAGCTTTTTGGATTATTTGCTCAGCAAACAGACTGAAAAAATATGGTGAAAGAATACAACCCTGGAACACACCTTTCCTAATTTTAAAACATTCAATTTTCCCTTGTTCTGTTAGAACTATTGCCTCTTAGTCTTCTCACAGGTTCCTCATGAGCACCATTAAGTATTATAAAATTCTCATTCTTAGAAAAATTTCCCATAGTTTGTCATGATCTACATAATTAAAAGTCTTTGTATAGTCAGTAAAGCACAAGTAAACATATTTCTGTTATACTCTGCTTTCAGCCAAATCCGTCTGACCCCAGTGATAATAGCCTTAATTCCAGGTCCATGTCTATATCTGGCTTGAAACTCTGGCAGCTCTGTGTCAATATACTGTTTCATCTGTTTTTGAATGATCTTTAACAAAATTTTACTTGTATGAGGTATAAATGAGATAGCCCAATGATTTCCGCATTCCTTTTGGTCATCCTTCCTTTGTATGGTCACACATATGGATCTCTTCCAATCAGTTGACCAGGTAGCTGTCTTCCAAATTTATTGGCAAAGATGACTGAGTACCTCCAGGGCTGCATCAGATTGTTGAAACATTTAAATTTGTATTCCATAGATTCCCTGAGCCTTGTTCTTTGCCAATGTCTTCAGTGTACCTTGGATTTCTTCTGTTAGTATCATTGACTCTGGATAATATGCCACCTCTTGAAATGGTTGAATATTAACCATTTCTTCTTGGTACATTGACTCTGTATATTCATTCCAGCTTTACAGGAAATGCACAAATATGCAAAATGTACAACACAAATGTACAGGCTTTTTAAATGCTAAGAAACCTCAATCACTTACTCATAGAAATTGTTTTAAAATCAAAATGGAAAGAGTAAATTTGAAAAAGAATCAATCTTCCTAAAACCTGTAAATTCAATTATGTAATCTTTTCAGAATTTATTTTCTAATTCTTACCAAGAATGAATAGATAAAGAATAGATAAAGAGCAAGCATGCTATATGATTGCTGGTAGTTAGTTAAAGTAAGAAGTGTCTAACCAGCAGCATGACTTCAGAGAAGCCATATTCAAGTTTCTGTTTCAGATTCTCATTTATATTTTTCTGTAGCTGTATACAGCAATCTATTAAGTTTCCTCCAGTTTGGATCCTCCACATTTCTTTAGGTAATATACTCCTCTGTATGATAGAAAAGACAGAAGAAGCAGATAACCATTTTAGAACAATATAACTACTCTGAAAATGTTGACAAGGAGAAATGTAGAATTGAAGCAGCTAAGAAGGAATTGAATAGCAAAAATAACTCACATTGCAGTGGTTTTCTACAAGTTCTGAGAATACTGTTAGATTTTGAAATACAAACTTGCTTCCTAAGAACAGATAAACTCTGGTGAGATTTAGTTTTAGTACCTAATCCTGCTAATCAGATAGATCTCTATTTCTGTCTCACTGTAGATTATTTATGTAATCTCTACTTCACGTGCTCTGTCTCTATGATAGTGACAGGTCAGTCATCTTGAAAATAAAGTTAAACATGCAAACATAGTTGGCTGATATATGCACAATTTCCATGCCTACCAGTGATGTGCTTGGTAAAAAGGAAAGGAAATCGAAATGCATTCAATATTAGTAACTTGTCTGCATTCTCACATTTTTCTGTGAGTGATAACTACCTGATTGGAAAGGTTAAACTCGAGAGTATGGACTTTACTGGCTATATTTGTTCTGCAAATTCTTAGTGAAGGACTGTAGAGTCTAACATTTAATATAGAGTTTATTGTGCTTGCATTCTCCTAGGTTTTTCATGTCAGTTCACTGGTAACAATATTCATTAAAATAGTCTTAATAAATAAAATAAGAGAATTAAAAGAAATTATTTATACAGAAAGATTAAATGTTTATATATATACTCAGCATTCTCTAGTAATTCTTCTATTACATATGTCAGTTTAGTATGGTGTTAATTTAGCAGTGGATAAAACCATAGCAAGCCCTGGTATAGTGCTATAGGATAAGCACCAGATTGCTAACTGCAAAATTGGCAGTTCAAAACCACCAGTTCCTCTTGGAACCAATTCAATGACATGCATTAAAAAACAAGCAACCACAGTAAGTTTTCAGATATTTCTAGAGTAGAATACCTTAATCATGGTATATATGACTCTGTTCACAGGCATTTGAATTTCTTCAAAGGAATATTTCATTTCTTTATATACATAGATTTTATAGAGGTTACATTCAGTTAATGCTTTTTTAAAAAAAGGGAAATTTATAACGTTCCTTAATCTTTCAATAATGTGTACCAACATAGGATTTTCATTAATTTAATATGAATATTATTTCTAAAATTTTAGTAAACCTTAGCCTATTTTAATGTAGTGGATTTTTATATTTTATATAATTTTTGTGTGAAGTAATTTTTATTCTAAGTATAGCAGTAAAACTTAATATATAAATAATAATGCATTTAGCTTATGTATTAAACAAATGATCACCTTAAACTTATTTTCTTGAATGTCTTTTTTGCAAATTTGGATTTTCACTTTAGGTTTTATTGCATTCAAACCTATAATTACATAACTATAACCAGATTATAAAACCACTAAAATGAATAAAATCATTAAATGGAATGTATTAAGTTGCAATTGTATATCTGCCATTTTTAATAATCATCCATTAAACACAAACACTATTATTATTATGTCCCCTATTTTTGGCATATTTAGACACTTGATAAAGAGAAGTTACATGATTTTCCCACCACAGGAACATGAATCCAGTTCACTTCTGATTAGGGAAGTAAGAATGCTTATTTCTGACCTGACTTACTTACAGAATAAAGGTGAACAATGAGGGAGGAGAATAAAAGCAATGTACTGCTACAGACAGCATGTATATATGAATCAAGATGGCTGGCACAGACATATCCTAAAGCACTTAACAGTTCAATCAAAACAATTCATTCTAAGGTATTGGCAATTCTAATTCGGGTGATAAGAATGTATTACCTACACCACAGACACCAATCACCCCTTTGAACTAAGTGAGGATATAAATCAGCAAACAGAGAAAAAAAATTAAAGCTTGTTTCAAATAGAACTTCAACAATCCAACAAAGCTATAGGAAACAAGAGAATTACATGGACAAACCTGCTGAGCAGCAAACAGAGGGGCTGGTTTTTGGTTTTCTTTTAACTCAAGCACTGAGCTGACCCTGGGTTTAATAGAGTGTGGCAGTGCTAGTTTCTGCAAATTACAGCATTGGCCACAAATTTAAAAAGTAGCTTCCGCATGCATTGGTGTCTTTCACTACAGCTGAACACAGTGTTGTAAAATTACAATGGCATACTTATACAGGTAAGAAGAACACACCACTAGTACCTATAGACGTGTATAAGTTTGGTGATATGCCAAAACTGTCTCTTACCCTTTTAAAGCTATTGTCATGGGTAAAAATGTGCAATAAGGGAGTAGGAGTCAGTTTGGAGGCTTAGTAAACTTTATGACAGTTTTTTATTTTTACCCTAAAGTCAGTGGTTAAAAAAATAAATTCATATGTTAGAATTTGAGATCGTGGAAAGTAATATGAAATTGTTTTCAAATATTGACTCAAAGGAAACAATACTGCTCTTCCTTTTGTTTTATAACCTCAGATTTCACATTGATAAACAAATCTGCTTGGCAGATATTGAAATAGATTCATTGATTTTGCTTATAGCTTGCCTACTGAAAACCATCAATTGAACTGCCAGAGCTACACTTATTTTATACACAGTTGCTATGTTTGCACATTTGTTGATTAAATCAGAATTGTGCTACATTTTGGTTGAAAAGGCAGTATATCAAAAAACAAAGACAAACCCACAAAAATAAAATCAAATGAATAACAGATTATGATACAGATATGTGCACTTGTGAAAGCCTCTACAAATACTAAAATAATGAAAATTAATTGAATTGTGAATAGCAATTTTTAATACTTAAACAAGAAAATGTTTACTTTAATTTCTCCAGATGTTATTTGTTGAGAGAAAATCCTCACACAGAACCACATGTCAGTCATTATGATGCTTGTGAGAAACTGTTATGTACACTGGCTTCAGATTTGTTCTATATGCATATGGTGTCATTATAGTGTTCACTTTTGGAGTTAATACAGTCAAAAACAAACCACAAGTAATTGAGGTTAACATATAGAAGCAAAAGAAGGCATTCACCATTCATTGATAAATTTGTCATACTGTGATGGTTTGCATGCTGCTACGTTGTCGTTGTTGTTGTTAAGTGACATCAAGTCGGTTCTGACCCATACCAACCCTGTATAGGGTTTCCAAGGAGCAGCTGGTGAGGTGTTTTGAATATCATCAGAGTCACAGGTTTCAGTGGAGTTCCAGACTGAGACAGACTAGAAAAAAGAAGTAGTCTACTTTGGAGTGTTCAGCTGTAAAACTCTTATTAATAGCAGCAGAGGAATAGCAGTAAACATTCAATAATAAGTTGAACATGGAATGTATGAAATATGAATTTAGGAAAATTTGAAGTCAAAAATGAAATTGAAGGCATAAATATCAATATCCTAGGCATTGTTGATATTATTGTTAGATGTTATCAAGTCAATACCAACTCAGTGACCCTCTGCACAACAGAACAAAACACTGGCCAATCCTGTGCCAACCTCTTAATTATTGCAACATTTGAGCCCACTGCTGCTGCCACTGTACCAATCCATCTCATGAGTGGTCTTCTTTTTCTCTGACATTCTACCAACATGATATCGTTCACCAGGGACTGAGCCCTTCTAATAATATGTCCGAAGTATGAGAGACAAATTACAGTCATGCTGACTTCCAAGGAGCATTCTGGCTGAATTTCTTTCAAAACAAATTGACTTGTTCTTTTGGAAGTCCATGGTACTTTTAATATTCACCTCCAACACCATAACTCAAAAGCAACAGTTCCTCTATGGTCTTCCTTATTCACTGTCCAAATTTTACATGCATATAAGGATATTGAAAATACCAAGGTTTTGGTTTGGTGCACCTTAGTCCTCAAACTGACATCTTTTCTTTTGAACACTTTAAAGAGGTCTTGCACCGCAGATTTGCTTAATGCAATACATCATTTGCATTCTTGACTGCTGCTTCCATGAGTGTTCATAGTTGATCCAAACAAAATGAAGTCTTTGACAAATTCTTTCCTCCCTTTATATGGACGTTATTTATTAGTTCAGTGGTGAGGATTTTTGTTTTCTTTGCATTGAGGTGCAACCCATACCTAAGGTTGTGGTCTTTGGTTTTCATCAGTAAGTATTTTAAGTCCTCTTCACTTTCAGCAAGCAAGGTTATATCATCTGCATATTGTAGGTTGTTAATGAGTCTTCTTCCAATTCTGATGGCATGTTTTATTCATCTCATCCAGCCTCAGATTATTTGCTCATCATACAGATTAAATATGGTGAAAGAATACAACCCTGGTGCACACCTTTCCTAATTTTAAACCATTTGCTGTTTCCTTGTTCTGTTTGAACAGCTGCCTCTTGTTCTATGAACAGGTTCCTCATGAGAACCTTGAGGTTAGCATGCCAACTCGTAACCACTATGCTACCAGAGCTCCTGGTTTACTATGTAGGGAAACACAAATTGAAGTGAATTGGTGTTGCATTAATCATCAAAAAGTATATTTGAAATCAAGTCCCTTCCGTACAAACTCCTTCTAAGACTGAAACTCAAAAGGAACACATCAGCAGGCATGTAAGTTTGCTGACAACCACATTGGTATACTGGTGAGTGGAAGAAGGGGAAAAGCAGCAATGAAGAAATGGGCTGAGTTCAACCATGTGCCACAGACTCCTGTTGATCTAGATATGAGAGAGAGAAGAGGAAGAGCTGTTTATTCCATAGTGTGGTGAAACTAGGCACACCTGAGCCCATGGACAACGACAGAGCCACAGAGGGCTAGAGCTGAGTGAAGCATCCAGCTGATATGAAGTGACAGGAGAAGCACAAGAACACCCAAACTTACAGATAGTACCCATTTGACCTAGCCTCTATGGCTTGATAATCAGAACTCGACTAGAGGAAGACAGACAAAACAAAACAAAACAAAACTGCAGGTTAGAATTCTGAGAGACCAGTGACTCATTCATTGCAAATACCCTTTATAAAAAACAGTAAATGTGACTATACACATGCACCTTACCAGATGGACTACACAGGAATCAAATTGACTACTTTTGTAGGAAGAGACAATGGAAAAACTCAATATCAATAGTTAAAACAAGAAGAGGGGAGGAATATTGAAAAAAAAATCAATTGCTTATATGAAAGTTCACACAGAAGCTGAAAAAAAAATCGAAACCTGTCCATGAGAGCCAAAATATGACCTTAAATATATCACCTTGAATTTAGAGAACATCTCAAAAAAAAAAATTTGGTGCATTTAGAACTAATGAGCAAAAACTAGAATTTTGGCATGATATTAAGAAAATTATATAGGTACAAAGTAAAAGGTCATTTAAAAGAAAAGAAAGATAAAAAAGACCAAATGGATATCAAAAGAGTTTGAAAAGTGCTCTTTTACATAAAGGAGCTAAAGTGAATGGAAGAAATGATGAAATAAAAGAACTGAAAAGAAAATTTCAAAGGGCAGTTTGATAAGACAAAGCAAAGTATTATAATAAAATGTGAAAAGACCTGAAGTTAGAAAACCAAAGGGAAAGAATACATTCAGCATTTCTTAAGTTGAACTGAAGAAAAAATCCAAGGCTCGACTTTAATATTGATGGATTTTATGGACAAATTATTGAATGATATAGAAATCAAAAGAAGATGGAAGGAATATACAGTCACTGTACCAAAAAGAAATGGTCAATGTTCTATCATTTCAACAGGGAGAATATAATCAAGAATCAATGGTACTGCAGGAAGAAATTCAAGGTGTTGGCAGAAAACAAGGCTCCCGGAATTGAGGGAATATAAACTGAAATTTTTTCAACAAACTGATTTAGCACTGGAGGTACTCATTCATCTATACCAAGAAATTTGGAAGATAGCTACCTGGCTGTCTTCCAAAGAGATTCATATTTGTTCCCATTCCAAAAGAAGGTGAATCAGCAGAATGTTGTAAGCATTAAACAATATCATGTTTATCACATGCAAGTAAATTTTTGCTGAAGATAATTCAAAAGTGGTTGTAAGAGTACATTGACAGAGTGCTGTCAGAAATTCAAGCTGGATTCAGAAGAGGTCATGGAACTAGGGATACCATTGCTGACAGTAGTTGTATCTTGGCCAAAAGCAAAGAATACCAGAATTACATTTATTTGTGCTTTATTGACTATGCAAAGACTTTTGACTGTGTAGATCATGACAAACTATGCATAAACTTGCAAAGAATGGGTATTCCAGAACACTTAATTATGCTCATGAGGAAGGTGGCCATAGACTTTGAGGTTCTTATAATAGAACAAGGGATACTGAATGGTTTAAAATCATGAAAGGTATGCAACAAAGTTATTGAATTGAATAATTTATTGAATCTGTATGCTGAGCAAATAATCTGAGAAGCTATATGTTGAGGATTTTTGCATCTATGTTCATGAGGGATATTGGTCTATAGTTTTCTTTCTTAGTAACATCCTTCCCTGGTTTTGGTATGAGAGTTATACTTGCTTCATAGAATGTATTAGGGAATTTTCCATCCTCCTCTATATTCTGGAATAATTTGAGTAGATTGGTGACAGCTCTTCCCTGAATG
>NW_006408523.1:32273582-32289768 GCF_000296735.1 Chrysochloris asiatica | reverse complement strand
AGCAACAACAACAGAGAATACATATATAATACGAGTATATTTTGTTGTTAAGTGCTATCGAGTCAGTTCTGACTCATAGCAACCTCGTATAGGGTTTCTGAGGAGCAGCTGGTGAGCTTGAACTGCTAACCTTGCAGCTCAAACCGACTTTGTAGTCCAGCACATTAACCCGCAGCACCACACCAAGACTCCTAGTATATAGCCAGGCTATATGAGTTGAGCTTTGAAAGATGAGTAGCATTTAGTTATAGAAGAAGGTGCAATACATTTGAAGCTGGAGGAATACAACTTTTTAAAGTACATGGGCCTAAGAGAGCATACAGCCTGTAAAAAAAAGTTATTTGAAATATTCAGGTGGATTGGTTGCCTATGAGGCTAAGGATGTAATTGTAGACAGATCTTGGAAGTCTAATGTGCAAGAACAGAACTTGTGACCTTTTTTCTTGAAAGCTCTCAAAATGCCATGAGGGATTTTTTAAGGTGAGAAATGACATAATTACATTGGTGTTTGGAAGGAGGCCAGGCAGAAGCAGGAAAACCATTAGGTGGTTGAAACAGAAATTTAGGTGAGAAATAGTCACTGCATTAGCTGTGAGGTTAGAGACACCAAGACATTATGGAAAATGTAAATACTGTAAAGTAGAATCAATAATCTCATGGCTCATTGAATGAGGGGGTGTGTTTTGCAGGCAGGGCAAGAGGACAGAGCATAACCTCACCATTGTAGTCTGGCTTTGTGCATTAGTGATGCTGTTTCCTAGCATGCTGACAGAGAGAAGATAGGTCACCTAAAAATTATGAACCCTTCAAAACAAAATTTATTCTTAACACTTTACTAAAATGGTACCACTCCCATCTTTTGTAAGATCTTTCTGGTCTTTCATCTGAAATGCTATATTGTTTTTCAATTGCTATATTTAGACCGGCATATGATATTTTGATTTACAAGTGGAGAGAAAATTTGTCTTTTTATGTGATTGTCCATATAAAAGTGTTCAAGTGCAAACATTTATTGAAAGGATAAACATTTTCTGGATTAATTTCTTTCTATATTAATAAGACATACTCATGCTTAAGAATGAATCTTCAAATTGCTAATAGAATTGCAACTGGATGTGGATAACTAACTGAACCACTTCTTTAATCGTTTCATATATTTTACTAAAATGTATTGACACTATTTAATCAGGTTATCTA
This sequence comes from Chrysochloris asiatica, assembly GCF_000296735.1. NCBI lineage: Eukaryota > Metazoa > Chordata > Mammalia > Afrosoricida > Chrysochloridae > Chrysochloris > Chrysochloris asiatica. Next base: position 32,288,571 of record NW_006408523.1, on the reverse strand, counting down.
AATTGTTTTCCATCAGAGCAGCAATTGATTCTTAAATAAGACTCAAAAAGCATAAAGTCCAATTTAAAAGTTAATTAATCTGACCACGTGAAATTTGATAAATTCTGTATGAGTTTAAAGGAGCACTGGTGATGTGGTGGCTAAACAATTGACTACTAACAAAACTGTCAAAGGTCTAAGCCACCATCTGCCTCTCAGAGGAAAGATGTGACACTCTCCTTCCAGAAAGATAACAACATTGAAATCCCTGGGGGTGGGGGGAGAGGGGTATCTAAAGGATAGAATCAATGTGGCGATCATGGTTTTTGCTTTTGTTTTGGTAGTATAAAGCCAAATAAATTGAAAAGACAAGCCACATATTGTGAAAAGATCATTTGTAATTCATAAGTTTTAAGTGTACCCCTCATTTGTTTTATTATTCATGATAAAATGCACAGACTTAAAATGACATAAAAAAAAATGTATTATACCCATAGTCCACTGAGGAGAATAGCACACGATGTTTCAGAATCACACAGAGGGTTGCACCCAGGAACCAGAAAACAATAACTTTAAATTGTAAAAGATGGCTTGTTGTTGCTGTTAAGTGTCTTCAAGTCGGTTCTGTCTCACAGCGACCCTGTATAGAGTTTCCAAGGAGCTGCTGTACAATGAAGCAGATGAGGATAGCTAGTTTCAGGAACTTACTGGGGGTTGGATGTTTTCAAAAATTCTGCAGACTGCCTGGCACCAGAGTCTCTTCCTAGTTGTAGAGTACCTGACACCAGGGGATGTGTGGCACCGTGGGTTAATGAACTGGACTACGAAGTCAGTTTGAACCACAAGGTCGGCCATTCAAACTCATCAGCTGCTCCTTGGAAACTCTATACAGGATCACAACAACAACCAGGGTTGCAAAGAGATGGACAAGGAAAGTGTTTAGAGAGGACACTGAATCTCTCTCTCTTTTTTTTTAAGACTGAATCTCTTAAGAAGAAGAACTAACAGGATCATAGGCAAAGCCTCAAAAATATTTTGAGAGCATTTTAAGGGATGAAATAGTATATATATGTTGTTGTTGTTATGTGCTGTGGAGTTGGTTCCGACTCATAGTGACTCTGTACAGGGTTTCTGAGGCTGTAAATCTTTACAGGAGCAGAACGACTCATCTTTCTCTCATGGAACAACTGGTAGTTTTGAACTGCTGACTTTGCAGTTTGCAGCCCGATTCGTAACCACTCTGCTATTAGTGTTGTTGTTAAGTGACATCAAATCAGTTCCAGCTCATAGCAACCTTGAGAAGTGACTGGTAGATTTGAGCTGCCAATTTTGGATTAACTTGTGGTTATCAGTCCAGGCTTATTCTACAACACCACACCAGTATATACACATTCTCTCTCTGTGTATATATATGCACACACACATATATATTAAATATATACATTAATATATACGTCAGATATGTTATCAGAAGGGACAATCCCTGTTTATGTTTATTTGTGCTTTATTGACTATACAAAAACTTTCAACTCTGTGGATCATGACAAGCTATAAAGACTATTGAAAAGAATGGGTATAACAAAACACATAATTGTGCTTATGCGGAAACTGGCCATAGAACAAAAGGAAGATCTTAGACCAGAACAAAGGAATAATGAAACATTCAAAATCAGGAGAGATGTGGGCCAGGATTGTATCCTTTCAACAAATTTATTCAATATATATTCTGAGCAAATGATCCAAGAATCTTGATTATATGAAGGAGAACTTGGCATTTGGACTAGAGGAAGACTCATTAATAACCTGTGATATACAGATGATACAACCTTGTGTGCTGGAAATGAAGAGTTCTTAAAATATTTACTGATGAAGATCAAAGACCACTGCCTTCAGTATGGGTTGTACCTTAATGTAAAGAAAAGAACAATTCTTATCACTGGATTCATAAATTGCATCATGATAAATGGAGAAAAGTTTGAAGTTTTCAAAGACATCATTTTGCTTGGATCCACAATCAACTCTCATGGAAACAGCAGTCAAGAATTCAAACTATATATTGCATTAGGTAAATCTCCTGCAAAAACCTCTTTGAAGTGTTCAAGCTTAAATATATCAATTTGAGGACTAAGATGTGTCTGATACAAGCTATTGTATATTTAATTGCTTCATATGTATGTTAAAATTGTGTAATAAATAAGGAAGACCACAGAAGAAACAATGTAAAAGAATTGATGCATTTGAATTAGAGAAGAATATTAAGATTACCATGGATGGCAGAACACAATAAAATCTGCAGTGGAAGAAATACAGCCAGAATAGTCCTTAGAAGCTTAGCTGATGAGACTTTGTCTCTCATACTTCGGACATGTTATCAGAAGGGACCAATCCCTGGAAGATGATAAGTAAAAAGAGGAATCCACCAATAATATAGACAATGGCAGCAGCAATTGTCTCAAATGTAACAATTGTGAGAATCAGGTAGTGTTTCTTTCTGTTGTGCACAGCGTCACTATTGGTTGGAACAGATTCCATGGCACCTAGCAAAAACAACATATATATACATTATGTATATACATATTACATATGTGTGAGTGTAGGAGTTACTACACTGAATTCTGATTTGAAATTGATTAAACATGCAATCAAGGTATATTGATCATTACTGGTGATTGGAATGCAAAGATTGGAAATGAAGAGGAAGGACCAGTAGTTGGGAAATATGGCCTTGGTGATAGAAATGATGCTGGAGATCGTATGATAGAATTCTGCAAAACCAATGATTTGTTCATTTCAAATACCTTCTTTATATAGCATAAGAGACAATTATACACATGAACTTAACCAGATGGAATACACACAAATAAAAATGACAATATCTGTGGAAAGAGAAGGTATAAAAGCTCCATATCATCAGCCAAAAGAAATCCAGGGGCAGACTTTGCGACAGATCAACAGTTACTCATATGCAAATTCAGACTGAAGCTGAGGAAAATGAAAAAAAAAAATATATGGTCTTGAATATATCCCACCTGAATTTACAGGTCATCTGAAGAATATATTTGCTGCATTAAACCCAAAAATCCGAAGACCAGAAGAGCTATGGAATGACATCAAGAACATCATATAAGAAGAAAGCAAAAAGTCATTAAGAAGACAAGAAAGAAGGAAACAGCCAAATGGATGTCAGAAGAGAAACTGAAACTTGCTCTCCAACATAGAGAGGCTAAAGCAAATGGAGGAAATGAGAAGTGCAAGAGCTGAACAGAAAATATCAAACATCAGCTCGAGAAGACAAAGTCAAATATTACAACAAAATGTGCAAAAACCTGGACTCAGAAAACCAAAGAGGAAGAACATGCTCAGCATTTCTCAAGCTAGAGGAACTGAAGAAAAAAATTCAATCCTTGATATTTGTTGTTGAAGGATTCTCTGGGCAAATTATTGAATGATGTAGAAATCACAAAAAGAAGATAGAAGGAATACAAAGAGTCACTGTACCAAAAGGAAATGGTTTATGTTCAAACATTTCAAGAGGTAGCATATGGTCTAGAGCCAATTATAATGAAGGACAAAGTCCAAGATGCATTGAAGGAACTGGCAAAGAACAAAGCACCAGGAATTGATGGAATAAAAATTGAACTATTTCAAAAAAATGAGGTAGCACTGAAGTTTCTCATTCATTTGTGCATAGAAATTTGGAAGACAACTATCTGGCCAACTGATTGGAAGTGGTCCATATTTCTGCCCATTCCAAATTGAGGTGACCCAATGCAATGCAGAAATCATTGGACAATATTTTTGATATCCCATGTGAGTAAAGTTGTACTAAAAGTAAAACAGAAATGGCTGTAAGCGTACATTGACAGAGAACTCCCAGAGGTTCAAGCTGGATTCAGAAGAGGATGTGGAATGAGGGATTTCATGGCTGATGTCCAATGGATTCTGGTTGAAAGCAGAGAAAACCAGAAAGCTATTTACCCGTGTTTTACTGATCAAAAAAAAAGACTTTCAATTGTGTGAATCATGGGAAGCCATTGACAACATTGCGAAGTATGAGTATTCCAGAACACTAAATTATGCTCATGAGGAATCTGTAAATGGACCAATAGACAGTTGTTTGAACAGACCATGGGAACACTGAATGGTTTAAAATTAAGAAAGGTGTGCAACAGAGTTGTATTCTTTCACCATACTTATTCAACCTGTATGCTGAGCAAATAATTTGAAGCTGGGTTATATGAAGAAAAATGTGGCATCAGGATTGAAGGAAGACTCATTAACATCCTGCGATATGCAGATGATACAACCTTGCTTGCTGAAAGTGAAAAGGACTTAAAACATTTACTGATGAAGATCAAAGAGCACAGTCTTTGTATGGATTGCATCTCAATGTAAAGAAAACAAAAATCCTCACCACTGGGCCAATAAACAACATTCTTATCAATGGAAAAAAAAGGTTGATGTTGTAAAGGACTTTATTCTTCCTGGATCAACACTCATGGAAGCAGCAGTCAAGAAATCCAATGACATATTGCATTAGGCAAATCTGATGCACAAGACCTTTTTTAAGTGTTGAAGAGCAAAGATGTCAGCTTGAGGACTAAGGTGCTCCTGACCCAAGCTATGGTATTTTCAGTAACCTCATATGCATGTGAAAACTAGACAGTGAGTAAAGAAAGACAATAGAAGAATTTGTGCTTTTGAGTTATGGTGTTGGAGGAGAATATTGAAAGTGCCATGGACATCCAAAAGAACCAACAGATTTGTGTTGGAAGAAGTGCTCCTTGGAGGCTATGATGGCCAGACTTCATCTCTATACTTTGGACATACTGTCAGGAGGGACCAGTCGCTGGAGGAGGATATCATGTTCTTTAAGGTGGAGGGTCAGAGAAAAAGTGGAAGACCCCCAACTAGATGGATTGGCAAAGTGGCAGCATCAATGTGCTCAATGGTGGCAACAATTGAGGTTGGCCCGGAACCAGGCAGTGTTTTGTTCTGTTATTCTTAGGGTCACTATGAGTCAGGACCAACTCAATGGCATCTAATAGCAACAACAACTCTGTAGGATAAGTGCAGGACAGCAAGGTTGGTTTGAATCACAAAGTTCATGAATCAAACCTAGCAGTCACTCATCAGAAAACCCAATACAAGGTCACTGTGAAACAGATCTGTCTCAACAATACTTAAGAACAACAAAACATATAAATACATACACACAAATACATATAACAGAGTGTATGTAACGATCAGAAGTTCTGGTGTGGCACTGTATGATAAACACTGTACCTCAAGGTCACTTTGAACTGCAAGATCAGCAGTTCAAACTCACCATCTGCTCCTTGGAAACCCTAAACAGTGTTGCTATGAGTCAGAACGGACTCATTGACACTTAACAACTACAACTATGTTTATATTCTATACAGGGTCACTATGAGATAGAACCAACTTGACGGCACTTAACAACAACAAAATATACACACAAACATTCAGAAACATATATATATTATTGTTGTTGTTAAGTACCACATAATCACCATCTGATGACAAAGAAGCCTGTAGGCCACTTTAGAAATTATGAGGCAAAGACAAACAACATATAACATCATTTAAAATGTTGTTCTTGGTGTTAAGTGCTTTTGAGTAGGTTCTGACTCATATCGATCCTGTATATGGCATCTGAGGAGAGTCTGGTGATTTTGAACAGCTGACCTTGTGATTCACACCAAACTTGCAGCCTAGTGCTTATCCTATGACACAACACCAGTATTCCATTCATTTAAAAATGCAGCATAAAAAATAGTCATTCATGGAAGACTATAAAGACAATATCTTTATTGGCCTCTCAATAAAGATATAAACAACACTTCCCTATTATATAAATATTAACTAAACTTAATTGATGTAAGTGTTCACTCCTTATTTGAGTAAGCAATTTAAAATCTGACAATAATTTCATGTTTTTGTTAGTTGCAGTCCATTTTTCTGAGACTTATTGCAAACCCATGTGTACAGCACTCCCTGGATTTTCAAAGCTGTGACATTTTGAAGCACACCTCCATGTCTATCTTCCAAGACACACAGGTTGGTTTGAATCACATCTTTTGGCTGGTAGTTGAGTTCTTAAACTTTGTGCCACCCGTGGATTCTAGTTTTTATCTTAATGGATTTCATTCTTATCTGTGGTAGAAGATGGTGCTTTAATTTTGTTTATATTTCATTGGATAACCACTTGCGTAGAGCAAAACTATTTGATAGTCATTGTTTTTATTTTAATTACTAAAATCAAAGGCAACTCTGTTATCTTTAAGTCACACATATATGCTTAGAAATTATTCTAGATTTCTGTCTATTGCTATAGTTTCTATTCCCTCAATAGTACCACTTACTTTAAATATTACTACATTTTTAAGTTTCTTTCTTTCATAAAGAAAGCAATGGCCATTTCTCCATCTTCAAAACTTCTCACAACTCTACTCTTACAAATATTATATTTGTAATATTACAACCAGCTTGTCAAAATTTTGAAGATCCTTTGGGGATTGTGGTGAAAACTGCATGAACATTGTTTCAGCATTTTGCATCATGAATTTTCATGAATCTAACAGATCAATATTATTAGCATATAAATAAGCTGTAACTTTTCTACCTTAAAAAACCAAAAACACAATAATCCCACAGTTCTCTCCAACTCTTGATCTATTTCTGCATTTATTTACAACAAATATTGAAAATTATTTTATAATTGAAAGATGATTGTATAATCATAGCATTTGCGTCTTTTCTTTATTTCTCCTTGAAACTATTCCAATCAACCACTTGTACATAGAAGTCCATCAAATGAGCTTTCTGAAAGATAACAATCACCCACAAATGATTACATCTAATCATTAATTCTCAATTCTTACATAATTTCACTTAACATTATGTACTGTAGCTGATCACTTTCTTCTTCCTGGAGTCATATGTTTGTCTTGTTTTCCAGGAAATCATTAAGTCTTTTTCTATCACTATGGTTACTCCATTTCAGTTTCCTTTGATAGATTTTCCTCATCTTCCTGACCTCTACATTTTGGAATGTCTTAGCACATTGCCTTAGAACTTCTTGTTTACCTATCCATTTTATCCAATCTCAAGGGGTTAACAGAATCTATTAATTGACAAAAGTACTTGAGTGGAACAAAAGTCTAATGCCATTGACTGCTAACTGCAATTTTGACAGTTTGAGTCTGTGCATTGGTGTTTTGGAAGAAATATCTGGTGTTCTACTTCATAAAAATCAATTGTTTTTATAAGGATTTTATTTTAAAGGGAACACACACATTTTCAGGTTTTTCCATGCATAAGCTCATTTAGTTTACTGCTGGGTAGTCATGGCATAGCAAAGAGGCAAGACCTGAGGATATTAATTTAAAGTAAAATGCAAGTTCAATAATTACAGTCCAAATCTTTAGCCTCAAGCATTATCTTTAGTGACAGTTTGCAGGATATAAGTTTAGCAAGCAATGAGTTCCCTTGATACCAGTGTTCTAGGTCAAGGCTATCTTAAGTATAACTTCTGGCAGTACAAGGACTTTGGAGAACTCAAGAGATAGACTAAGTTGGAGATTTGATTTGCTTTAGCTAGAGGTAGATCCCTGGGATTTTTATATGATTTAGTTCCTCTGGTCTTGCCTTCCTGAGTCTCTCAAGAGTATGCCTCACTTATATTTCATTAAGGTAACATGAATCATATGGCCATAATTAGCAGTACATATTTAGGGAGTTTTAACATAGATAATCTAAAGGTTATGATATACTTTAACAGAGGAAATCAGCTATTTTATAATGAGATAACAGGGTACAATATTAGAAGTTCTACAGAATAACAGAGAATAATATTTATCAGTTTTAAAACTTACCCTATATATTGACTTCACACATTATGTTTCATATATATGTGATTTGGGATCATTACATTATAACCATACATAAAACCTATGGAACATACTGATGTTAAGATGTGCTGGATATCCACTGGTTTATAAACTGAAAATCCCCAAATTTGTATTTAAAATTATGCTTGTCTCTTGAAGTCTAGATTTGATTATCAAAGTACCTATGAGAATCCTAATTGGAATATCTTATAAGCATCTCAAGGAACCCTGAAAGTACAGTGTTAAGCACTGGGCAGCTAAGGGTCATCAGGTTGACTCACCAATGACTCAGTGGAAGAAAATACCTAGGGATCTGATTCAGTATATATTATAACGATCTGCTTCAGTAAAGACTGTTGTTGTTAAGTGCCGTGGTTATAACCAGTGTTTCCGAGGAGTAGCGGATGAGTTTGAAACACGACCTTGTGATTCACAGCTTTGCGGTCCAGAGCACGAACCCACAGTGCCATACCAAGACCCCAGTAAAGATTACAGCCTGGGAAACTCTATGGGTCAGTTCTACTCTCTCTTGCAGGGTCTCCAGAAATCATAATTGACTCAAAGGCACACAACAAAAAGAAAAATCTCAGAGTAAATCTTACTGAAGCCTGATAAATGTCCCCTGTCTAACCAGTTATCATGTTTTATCCATTTGAATAAATGGCAACTCCGTTTTTCCAGTTGAGTTCCTTAAATTCATTGTTATTAGCAACACACCAGTCAATGCAGAAATCTCTATCTTCAATACATAATTAGAATATTATCAATTTCACCATAACTTTTAATGATTCTCGAAAATTCAAGTGCTTTTAATATTGATTACTACACTATTCTACATTACCTCTACGCTTTCCCTATAGCTCCCTACAACTCATTCTCCTCACATTGTTAAAGATTTTAGATTAAGATATTTGCTCAAAACTTTCCAATAGATCTTCTCTCAAATTAAAAAAAACAAACTCTAAAACTAGCTTAGAAATCTCTTCAAAAAATTAATCTACCTCCTTCCCCAACCAGAATAAACTCATTCCCTAGCACTGTTTTTTCCCTTTTTTTCTGATTGTTCTGTTCTATCTGGTTCACCATTACAAAAAGCAACAATGGAAAGCTAGTGTTTAAGGTCATCTGATCTCAAGCTAGTATTCTTTACTTTCAGCCAAAATGCATCTACCATTAACAAGGATATCCCTAGTTCCTTATCCTCTTCTGAGTCTTGTTTAATTTCTGGTGATTTTCTGTCAATGTACTGTTACTATTTTTTTTTTTTTTTTTGAAGTCTCTTTAGCAAGATGTTAATTGCATGCAATACTAATGATATTATTTGATGATTTCCCCATTTCACTGTGTCACCTCTCTTTGTAATGAGCACAAATAGGGATCATTTTTCATCAGTTGGCCAAGTAACTGTCTTCCAAATTTGGAATCATAGATGAGTAAACAGTTCCAGTGCTGCATCAGTTTGTTGAAAGATTTCAGTTTGTATTCTGTCAATTCCTGGAACCTTGTTTTTCAAATGCCTTCAATGTAGCTTGGATTTCTTTTCAGTATGATCAGTTTTTGATCATATGCTATCATTTGGAATGGATGAACATTTACGATTTCTTTTTGATAAAGTGACACTGTGTTTCCCTTCCACCTTATTTTATTGCCTTGAATATCATATAATACTTAGCCAGTTGAATCCTTCAACATTGCAATTTGAGGTTTGAATTTTTTCTTCAGTTCTTTCAACTTCAGAAATGCTGAGTGTGTTCTTTTTTGGTTCTCCACAGGTCTTTGTACTTTTCATTATGATATTTGACTAGGACTTGTCAATCTACCCTTTGAAATTTTCTGCTCAGTTTTTATTTCATCGCTTTTTCTTCTCTTTTCTCAAGAACAAGTTTCAGAGTCCTTTTTGACATCCAGTTTGGTCTTTTTCTTCTCCTTCTTTCTTTTTTTTTTTTTTATCCAAGTTTTTATTGTGAATTGAGTTACATGGGAGAACATCAGTTTTGCACTCATCCTGTGGTATTTCTTTTCATTGCAATGATTGCAATCTTCTTTGTGCATCATCATTCAACAGTATTGGCTTCTATTCCCTCTGTTTGTTTGTTTTTGTTGTTGTTGTTGTTTGTTTGTTTGTTTTTGGGGGCTGTATACCAAAACACTCAGGAATATACAATCATTCAAACACCCAAAGGGCATACCCTGCAAGCCTGACCACCAGCCACCAGCACACAGCCCCTCTCTCTCCATGAGTCTAGAGTCACCAGCCACATTTTTTTTAAATGACCTTTACTTTCTTCATGTATAATGCTCTTGATGTAATCTCAAAACTCTTCTGATTGTTCATCATTAATTTCCAATGCATCGAATCTGATCTTGACATGGTCTTTAAATTCAGATGGGGTATATTCAGGGTTATATTTTGGCTTTTATAGACTTGTTCAACTTCAACTTGAACTTGCATATGAGCAATTGATGATCTGTTCCACTGTTCTACCCTTGAACTTGCTTGGGCTGATAATATTAAACTTCTCCACTGTCACTTCCTACAGATATAGTCAATTTGATTCCTATGTGTTCCATCTGGTAAGTTCTATGCATATAGTCATATTTTATGTTTTAAAAAGTTATTTGGAATGAATAAGTCATCAATCAGTCTAATATTCTATCATGCACTCACCATTATCATTTCTATCACCAACAATATATTTTTCAACAAGTGGTCCTTCCTCTTCGTTTTCAACCTTCACATTCCAATCACTAGAAATTACCAATGCATCTTGATGCAGTTTAATTACTTTCAGACAACAAAAGTTGGTATAATTCTTCAATTTCATCATCACTGGCTTTAGTGGTTGATGGGTAAATTTGAATAATCATGCTAATAAATGGTCTTCCTTGTAAGTGTATGGCTCTTATGTTTTCACAAACAGGATTGGGCTTTAAGATAGATCTTCAAATTATCTTTTTAATGATAAATGTGATACAATACCTCTTCTATTTGTCATACCCAGCATAATAAACTATAAGAATGTGTGATTCTAAATGGTAGATACCAGTCCATTTCAGCTCACTAATGCCTAGGATATTAATATTTATGTATTTCAATTCATTTTTTTTCATGTATGTACATATGTGTGTTTTTTAAATTTTTATCCTGAATTGAGTGATAGTTTACATGGTAGAACATCAGTTTTACACTCATCATTGCATTTATTACATTTATTACAATGAAATTTACATTTCATTACAATGATTACAATCTTCTTCATGCATCATCATTCAACAGTATTTTTTTCTATGTCCTCTGTTTTTTGCTTATTTGTTTGTTTGTTTTGGGGGAATTTACACAAAAGCACTCAGGAGGATATAATCATTGAAACAACCAAAGGTCATCTTCTGCAAGCCTGCCTCCTGGCTGCCAGCACACAGCCTTTCTCTTTTTTGACAACGTTCAGTTTTTCTAGTTTCATACTTCATACATTCCATGTTTCAGTTATCAATGGATGTTTGCAGTTATTTCTCCTCCTTTTGAGTTTTGCCCCTTCAGCAAACGGAAATAAACAAAGCTTTGGTTTATTCACGTCACTGTGATCAACTCTATTTTGAGGAGGTAGGTCTTCCGCAGTAGCATTTTAAGTATCCTACAAGCTGAGAGACTTGTTTTCTGGCACTATACCTAAGGATTCATTGATGTTATTCATAGGTTTTCATCTAATGGCACTATAACTGACAATACTTTGCTGTTGTTCTAAAGGTGTTCATTGACTCATTATTCAGAAGTAGTCTGCCTTTCTTTCTTCCTAATCTGCCTTAGTCTGGGAAGCTCTGCTGAAACCTATCCACCCTGGGTGACCCTGCTGATATTTAAAATCCTAGTGGATATTTTCCAACCTCACAACAATTCACAAGCTATGAAATTATGACAAACTGACAGACAAGTGATAGAGATATATTTACCTCGTGTGTGTTTTACATACAAGAGAAAGTCAAGAAGTTTTGCTATTTTTTGTATTACAGTTCATACATACAGAGGTTTATTCCAAGAAAATACATTTAAACATGTCTCTGAGATCAGTGGATAGATATTCTCACTAAACACAGTAAAACAGGTTTATTATGAAGAAGTTTTATAAAAATTGAAAGCTGCATTCATAAATAAAAAGTTAGGAAGCATGTGCCAAGATTTTTGTTTTTGTTTTTGTTTTTTTAAATCACAAGTCACCTGCACATCCTTCTAGGACTACAAGTGTTCTCCTAGGAGAATTTCCTTGAGAAACCTTACCTAATCAACCTTACAGCCCTGGTCTTGCCCTTTCAGATTTCTCTTTTCCTCAAACCTCAAAGTAAATGTAAAAGAAATGCAGTTTGAATTCCTAAAACATGTCCAAACAGCGTTTTGATGTGGTGTAAATTGAAGAGCTCAGAATTCTGAGAAAGACGTTAACACTGTCTTCAGAAGTGTGCAGATCTTGATGGAAGATATATAGAAAGACAATAGCATCACATTTTGATACTTTTGTTTAGCGAAACTTTCTGTGATTTTTTTTTTAACTAATAATTTTTTACTTATCCTAATGTGTGTGTGTATACAAGTAATATTCAAGAAGTCATGAAAAGATTGAATTGAGAGATAATGGAATTTCCCCACAAAGTTCTTTAAGGCCTCTCTCGTGTACATATGCACACACATACATAGATATCTTTCTATATAAAAGGAAGTTAATTCACCTTTGTAATGTTCTCTTTATAGTTGTGGTGGTTCTTTTATACCTGTGAAAAACAATGTTAAACATTTGTAGATTAATTATTTATAGAAATGTGTCCTTTGTGTCCATTATGGAAATATGAAATGGAAACAAATAGTTATTAATATTGGAATACCTAGCATAGTGGTTACGAATCGGGCTGGTAATCTCACGTTAGCAGTTTGAAACTACCAGCTATTCCGTGGGAGAAAGATGAGACTTTCTGCTTCCGTAAAGATTTACAGCCTCGGAAACCCTGTACAGGGTCGCTATGAGTCGGAACCAACTCCACGGCACATAATAACAACTACAACAACCTATATAGAATTTTAATTTGTAGATGTTACAATGGTATAAATTGGCCTAAAAAATCTATTTCAGTGGGAAAACAAATAGAATGGCTTTTCTATAACTGTTGTTGTTGTTAAGTGCCAGTGAGTCGATTCCAACACATAACAACCTTGTATAGGGTTACCAAGGAGCAACTGGTGAGCATGAACAACCGACCTTGTGGTCCAAACAGCTTTGCACTCTTACGCATTAGCCCACAGCATCACACCAGGACTCCTTCTATAGCTGTATACTTCCAACCACTACTCACAACAATGTCTTCATCACAAGTATTTAAGTCATTAAAACTACTTTGACTTTTTATTTGTAGTAAAATAAGGCTTCCTATGTCCTGGTGGCATAGTGGGTTATGTATTGGCCATATACAACCATACACAAGGTTTCTGTGAGTTGATACTGACTTGGCAGCACTTAACAACAATATCAGCTAGGACCAATAAAGATTTACAGTCACATGAAACAACTTGAGAGAATTTCTGTTGTTGTTTTTAGGTTGTAAAATTATGATTGGTGCTATGTATTCTTTAAATTATTGATTAAAATTAGTGTTTACCATTGAAATAATACCTGAAATTTTTCATGGGAAAAATATTTGCTAAAACATTCAATTAATTTTAAAGGAATAGGATTTTGTAGTGCTTTTTCACCACATATAACTTTTGGTCAGTTGCATTTTCAATTTATTCTAAATTGTCTGATTTATTGACATTATGATATTCATAAAATTCTTATTGTTTCTTTTATGCCTGTTAATTTTAGTAGATATAACTTTGTTATATCTACTAAAGACTGAAGGCCAGAAGAATTGTAGATGACATCAAGAACATCATACAGGAAAAGCAAAAGGTCACTAAAAAAAAATTAGAAAGAAAGAAAAGATCAAAATAGATGTCAGAGGAGACTCTGAAACTTGCTCTCCAGTGAAGAGATGCTAAAGCAAATGGAAAAAGTAAGGAGATAATAAATCTCAGAAGAGAATTTTTGGAAGGCAGCTGGAGAAGGCAAAGTCAAATATTATACCAAAATGTGCAAAGACCTGGAGTTAGAAAACCAAAAAGGAAGAACATGCTAAGCATTTCTCAAGTTGAGGGAATTGAAGAAAAAAATTCAAGCTTTGACTTGTGGTATTGATGGATTCTATGGGAAAAATATTGAATGATGCAAAAAGCATCAAAAGAAGATGGAAGGAATATACAGAGTCATTGTTACAAAACTAAATGGTCTATGTTCAAACATTTCAAGAGGTAGTATATGATAAATAGCCAATGATCCTGAAGGAAGAAGTCCAAGGTGTGTTGAAAGCATTGGCAAAGAACAAGGCACAAGGAATTGATGGAAATACATATTGAAATCTTTCAACAAACTGATGCAGCACTGGAGGCACTCATTCATGTTTTCCAAGAAATTTTGAAAGACAACTACCTAGCCAACTGACTGGAAGTGATCTGTATTTGTGTTCATTCCAAAGAGAGACCCAACAGAAAGCATAAATCATCATACAATATCAATGATATCCCATGTGAGTAAAGTATTACTAAAGATATTACAAAAATGGCTGCTACAATACATTGACAGAGAACTTCCAGAGGTTCAAGCCATATTCAGAAGAAGACATGGAATGAGGGATACCATTGCTGATATCAGATGGATCTTGGCTGACATAGAGAATACCCGAAAGATATTAGCCATTGCTTTATTGACTATGCAAAGTCTTTCAATTGCATAGATTATGACAAGCTATGGACAACATTGCAAAGTATGAGTATTTCAGAACATTTAATTATGCTCATGAGTAACCTGTACATAGACCAAGAGGCAGTTGTTCAAACAGAACAAGGGAACACCAAATGGTTTAAAATGAGGAAAGGTGTGCACCAAGGTTGTATTCTTTCACCATATTTATTCAATTTGTATGCTGAACAAATAATCCAAGAAGCTGGCATCATGATTGGAAGAAAACTCCAGATTATACAACCTTACCTGCTGAAAGTGATGAAGACTTAAAATGCT
>NW_006408523.1:32269177-32273042 GCF_000296735.1 Chrysochloris asiatica | reverse complement strand
AGGGACCATTTCCTGGAGAAGGATATTGTGTTTGGTAAAGTGGAGGGTTGGAGAAAAAGATGAAAACGTGATGAATTGATAAAGTGGTAACAGCAATGGTTTCAGACGTAGAAAAGATTGTGAAGTTGGCCCAGGACCAGCCAGTGTTGCGTTCTGTTGTGCATAGGGTTGCTATGAATCGGTGTTGACTTTATGGCACCTAACAACAATAACAATAATTTTGTTTCTTGCTGAATATTGAAACTATGTGGTCTTTCCATTTTTGGATCAATTAGTGAAAGCTCATTGGTAATGTTGAGCTTTTAAAGAATGAACTTTAGGTTTCTTATTTTTCTGTTGTGGTTTTTTTTTATCACATATTTTTCAGTATTAATCTTAACTATTTTCATCATTTGATTCTCTCATAGTTCTGAAGGCCCGAAGTCTAAAATTAAACTCTCAGCAGAGTCACAGTCCCTACTAAAATATTAGTGGAGAATTTGTTTCATGTCTCCTTTTACTTTAGACTGTTGCCAGGTACTTTGTCCTGGCATCATTTCATCTTCTGTTTTAGTTTTGAAAGTACCTGCCTCTCTGCCGTCTATCAAGTTTCCTTTTACCTCACTCTTCTATGGACTATTGCTTTGGGATTTTCTGCTCCACTGAATAATCCAGGATGACCTCTCATCTCAAGTTTCTTTATTTATCTTCAATAGTGACATTCACTTTTGGGATTAGGGCATGAACATATTTTTGGAACCACCAATCAACAGCTAAAAATCTTTCTTTTTTTGCTGTTGTATCAGGTCTTTAATTTTAATTGTCTTTCACATAAACATGAAGTAAAAAAAAGAAAAAGGGAAATAGTGATGCCTTTACAGTGTTGGCGCTCTGAGTAGTAAAACTCATTGTTTAAATATAAACAAACAAAAAACCAACTTCCTTTCAATCTCAAAGGGAAAAAAAAGAAAATATATTAAGCTCAATTGTTTAGGTTATGCACATTTATAATGTAGCAGCAGACAATACTTATAAGAAATATATACACCTATGAAAGTAGCTGAAAAACACAAAAAGATAAATTAAAAAAAAGATCATAAGACAAAGTATTGCCCCAAACATGTGAGTTAAGTTTTAAAATGCATCTATTTAAACTAAATAAGTTGGATGAAGATGTTACCTTTCACCTACCTGTTTTCACAACTAGCTGCATAGTAATATGGATTCAAAGAAATCTATCATTACTCATTTGTGACCAGCCACTGCATTGAGAAACCCCTGTTCATCTTGGAAGGAAAATGAGACTAACAGGCCAGAGCACATTCTTAGAACTGTGTATTAAAGACCTTATCAAAGACAAGCTGTTTCAGGTTGTTCTAATAATAAATCAAAATATGAAAAAGGGTAATTCAGTGACTGAAGGATAGCCACAGTTCATTTTACACAATCATATGCTCTCAATGTTTTACTTGTTCATTTATTAACTTTATGTGATAAACTACTGTGAGGTGTGTGCTAGAGTACTCAGTTTTATCAAAGAAGTATGCAATGATCTTTTCATCTCAGATCTCCACCAAAATCTCCATGATGTATTTGAGTTTTTAGAGATAATTCCACCTGAAGCTGAACAGTGATGTGTCAGGAAAGGCAAAACCTTCCAGCATGCCACAATGCTTGTCAACGCTGCTCGTGATGCCTGTCAAAACAATGCTGAATTAATAGCCAGAATTTCTGATGTATAAAAAGAGAACCAACACAAAACTGGAATTTTTATTTTACAGTGCTTAGAATACATGTGGATACAAGATGGCAGATGGGGTAGACATGCAGTGAGGAGCTCCGTAAGCAACAACAAAGTACACCGGACAAAGCAGGCTCAGGGGATGGTGCTAGAACTCTGAGCCACATATAAGGAATATGTAAAAGCTTGGAAGGCTTACAGCTAGGAGAATTTGTAGCAGAAGTAAGAAATCCATTGCTTTCTAATTCAAGACACGCAGCTGCTCCTGGAGCCGCCATGTTGGGAGAGACCAAGAGGGGTAAGGTTCAGAACAGCGATGAACGCCTGACAGAACCACGGAGACACAGGTGTGGACATTCTTTTTTTTAAATCTGTTCATTGGTCTCTTGCAGTCTGCACACCTCCATTCTGGTGACTAGAGGGGATGCCTGTGAGAATGGACACACCACCCCCACCCCTGGAGGGGACTACTATGCATGTGCACAGATTTCCTCCAAATTTAAAGTGACAGTTTCCACTTAAAACCAATGGCCAACACTCGTCTGTCAGTTTGTTGTACTGTGGTGACTTGTGAATTGCTGTGCTTCTGAAAGCTATGCCACTGGTATTTTAAATACCAGAAGGGTCACCCATGGCGGACAGGTTTCAGATGAGCTTCCAGATGAAGACAGACTAGGAAGAAGGAGTGATGAACAACATCCGAATAATTAGTCACTGAAAATCTTATGAATAGCACTGAAACACTGTCAGATATAGTGCTGGAAAATGAGCCCCTGAGGTTGGAAGGAACTCAAAATGCAACTGGGGAAGAGCTGCCTCCTCAAAGTAGATTTGACCATACTGACATGGATGGACTAAAGCCTGTGGGAGAACAGCTCGCAGGACATTTATTTGCTGATGGAGCAAAACTCAAAATGGAGAGAAACAACTGTAAACATCTTTTAAAAATCTTAACATGGAATATACGAAGTATGAATCTGGGAAAATTGGAAGTTGTCAAAAATGAAATGGAAAGCATAAACATTGATCTCTTAGGCATTAGTGAGCTGAAATGGACTGGTATTGGCCATTTTGAATTTGATGACCACATGGTTTACTATGCCGGGAATGACAAATTGAAGAGGAATGGTGTTGCATTCATCGTCAAAAAGAGCATATCCAGCTCAGTCATGAAGTACAATGCTGTCTGTGATAGGGTAATATCCATGCGCCTACAGGGAAGCCCAGTTAATAACACTATTATTCACATTTATGCACAAACCACTAAAGCCAGTGAGGATGAAATATAATAATTCTACCTACTTCTTCAATCTGAAATTGATCAAACATGCAATCAAGATATATTGATCATTACTGGTGATGGAAATGCAAAGGTTGGGAGCAAAGAGGAAGGATCAGTAGCTGGAAAATATGGCCTTGGTGATAGAAATGACGCTGGAGATCACATGATAGAATTCTGTGAAACCAATGATTTGTTCATTTCAAATACTTTCTTTAGACAGCATAAGAGATGGCCATACACATGGACCTCATGAGATGAAATATATAGAAATCAAATTGACTACATCTGCAGAAAGAGACCATGGGAAAGCTCCATATCATCAGTGAACACAATGCCAGGGGCAGACTGTGGAACATACCAGCAATTACTCATATGCAAATTCGAACTGAAGCTGAAGAAAATGAAAACAAGTCCATGAGAAGCAAAATATGATCTTGAATATACCCCAACTGAATTTAGAGATCATCTGAAGAGCAGAGTTGATACATTAAACACTAAAGACTGAAGACCAGAAGAGTTGTGGGAAGACATCAAGAATATCATACATGAAGAAAGCAAAAAGTCATCAAGAAGACAGGAGAGAAGGAAAAGGTAAAAATGGATGTCAGAAGAGACACTGCAACTTGCTCTCCAGTGTAGAGATGCTAAAGCAAATGGAAGAAATGAGGAGGTCCAAGAACGGAACAGAAAATTTCAAAGATCAGCTTGAGAAGATAAAGCCAAATATTACAAAAAATGTGCAAAGATCTGGAATCAGAAAACCCAAAAGGAAGAACATGTTCAGCTTTGCTCAAGTTGGGGGAACTGAAGAAAAAAAATCAAAAGCCTCGACTTTTGTTATTGAAAGATTCTCTGGGCAAATT
>NW_006408523.1:32214319-32268177 GCF_000296735.1 Chrysochloris asiatica | reverse complement strand
CAAGAAATCAAACGATGTATTGCATTAGGCAAATCTGCTGCACAAGAACTTTTTAAAGTGTTGAAGAGCAAAGATGTCAGCTTGAGGACTAAGGTGTGTACCTGACCTAAGCCATGGTGCTTTCAATAACCTCATATGCATGCAAAAGTTGGACTGTGAATAAGGAAGACAGTAGAAGAATTGATGCTTTTGAATTATGGTGTTGGAGGAGAATATTGAAAGTGCCATAGCTACTAAAAGAACCAATAGATCAGTTTTGGAAGAAGTGCAGCCAGAGTGCTCCTTGGAGCCCGACACGGCCAAATTTCAGCTTTCATACTTCAGCTATATTGTCAAGAGGGATCAGTCACTGGAGAAGGATATCATGTTTTTTAAGGTGGAGGGTCAGAGAAAAAGAGGAAGACCCTCAATGAGATTGGCCAAATGGTTAGACTCCCTCATACAGACCATTTCCTTTTAGGGTTTTTCTTTTTAATTGTTATTTTATCTTTAACCACTAGTATTTTTCTGTAAGTATCTCATGTGCTTATGGATGTTCCTTTTACAGTGTTTTATATGCCATTGCCTAGATCTAATTTTCATGGCAATTGTTTAGAGTTTCTTGAATTATGGAGGTAGTGTACCTTCAGACATTGATTTTCCAAATAGCAGTGATGACAAGTTCTTGCTCCTCATTGAAAATGCCTTGTATCTATAGAGTATTTCCATCTCCCATTTTGGAAATTGCCTATCTCCTTTCATCCATTTTCCAAGATCATTCATTTTTGTTCCCTTGAAAGGGATGAAAGGGCTCTGCATGTAAAGTTTGGAATATCTATATGAAGCTTAAGTATATAGGTTTGTTTGAATCTTTATTTCAGCTTCAACTTACCTGGTGTGTTGTTGCTGTTAGGTGCCATCAAGTTGGTACTGAGTCACAATTTTAAACCTAGCAGAATGAAATACTACCCAGTTCTGCATCAACCTTACATTAATTGCCACAATTTAGCCCATTGTTGCTGCCACTGTGCCAGTCCATTTCCTTAGGGTATTTACTCATTTTCTCATATCGTCCATTTTACCAAGCATGATGTCCTCAAGGGACTCTTCCTCCCAGTAGTATGTCCAAAGTATGAAAGCAGTCTGGCCATCTTGGATTCTAAGGAACATAAGACTGAACTTCTTCCAATATAGATTTGCTTGTTCTTTTGGCAGTTCATGGAACTTTTAATATTCTCCAACACCATAACTCAAATATTCTTCTCTGGTCTTCCTTAGTCATTGTACAATTTTCACATGAATTTGAGGTTATTGAAAGTACTATGGCTTGGGTCAGGTACACCTAGTCCTCCAACTGACATCTGTGCTGTTGAACACTTTAAAGAGGTCTTGTACAGCAGATTTGCCTACTGCAATACATGGTTTTATTTCTTGAATGCTACTTCCATGACTGTTGATGGTTTATCCAAACAAAATGAAATTGTTGACAACCTCAGTCTTTTCATCATTTATTTTGATTGTATTTATTGGTCCACTGGTGAGGGTTTTTGCTTTCTTTATATTAAGGTGCAACCTATATTGAAAGCTGTGGTCTTTGATCTTCAACAGTATTTTAAATCATCTTCACTTTCAGCAAACAAAGTTGTATCATCGACATATCCCAGTTGTTAATGAGTCTTCCTCCAATCTTGATGTTAAGTTCTTCTTTACATAATATAGTTTATTAGATTATTTGCACATCATCCAGATTAAATAAGTATGATAAAAAAATACAACTCTGACATACACCTTTTCTAATATTAAAACTTCAGTGTTCAATTGTTCTATTTGAACAACTGTCTCTTGGTCTATATACAAGTTACTTATGAGCACAATTAAGTATTCTATAATGCTCATTTTCCCCAATGTATTCCATAGCTTGCAATGATTTACATAAATCAAAAACATTTGCACAGTCAATAAATACAGTTAAACATGTTTCTGGTATTTTCTGTGTTTAGCCAAGAACCATCTCATATCAGCAATGACGTCCCTCATTCTACGTACTCATTTAAATCCTGCTTGAACCTCTGAGAGTTACTATCAATGTACTGTTACAGCTGTATTTGAATTATCTTTAACAAAAAATTTACTTGCATGTAATATTAATGATACTGTCCAATGATTTCCACATTCCACTGAGTCACCCCTCTTTGGAATGGTCAAAAATACGTATCTCCTCTGTCGAGGTCCTATGTTGGGTTCTAGCCTCAACAAGGAAGTGTGGGTGTCACGAAGAAGGGAGATCTAGCAGTAAAAGGGATAGAGACAGAGAGAGATGAAATATATACAAAAAAGACAGACACACAGATATGATACAAACTGGCAGGTAGACAGATCTGCAAACATATTGACTAGCATTGCCCAACATTGCACAGCATTGCATGCAGAACTCACTCTACCTCAGCCTTTTATTCTCTTTTTTAGGGAGGGATTTATTACAAAGGAAGGATGTAATTCACAAAGGGAGGATGTCACAAAGGGAGGATGTGATTAAGACAGGATACAGAACTGAAATGTGATTAATCATTCAAAACAGGACATAATGATTCACAGGAACAACTTTTAAGATATTTTCATAGTTTTTTCTTAACAATCTGACATTTTTATTTTTACAGAAAAAAGGTTCAATCAAGCTGTTATATATTAATTTTTAGGCTTAAATAATCTAGAGCAGTGATGTGTGGTTTCTTAAGGATACTTAACATAAAGCAAGGTTCCTGAAAGGAGCCAAGCTATCTCTGTACACTTTGCAAACTTTTGTTTGTGAGCAAGATCTCAGGCACCAGGCTTCATTTATCTATACCTAAAATGCTACATTGTTCTTAATTATCACATTCCTATATACTTTCAGGAGGAAGAAGAGCATCTGGGTTAAACTGGTTATATTCAGAGGTGGTTCAATGGGGCTGCCACTAATCAACCCAAGGTCTGCGTATGCTGTCCCCAGCATGCCTCAAATCAATTGCCCAAGTCACCTTCTTCCAAATCATGGCATAGAAACATGAATACCTCCAGTTCTGCATTTAAATATTGTTGAAAGATTTCAGTACTATAATCTATGAGTTACTGGAGCCTTGTTCTTTGCCAGTACCTTCAGTGTTCCTTGGACTTCTTCCTTCAGAGTCATTGGCTCTTGAAATGGTTGAACATCGACCAATTTTTGGTGGCACAATGACTCTGTATTCCTTCCATCTTCTTTTAATGCTTTCTGTGTCGTTCAGTATTTTGCCCATAGGAGCATTCAGTAGTTCAAGTAGGGGCTTGCATTTTTTCTACAGTTCCCTCAGCTTGAGAAATGCTGAATGTGTTCTTTCCTTTTTGTTTTCTAACTCCAGTTCTTTGTACATTTTCTTACTATACTTGACTTTGTTTCCTTGAGTTGCAGTATCAAATTTTCTATTCAGCTTTATTGCCTTCTCATTTCTTAGTATCAAGATAAATGGTGAAAAGACTGAAGTTCTTCCAATTGCTTAAGCATCTCTACTGTAGAGAGCAAGTTCCAGAGTCTCTTACATTCACTTTGGTTTTTTCCTCCTTTCTTTTCTTACTAATGACCTTTTGATTCTTTCCTATATGATGATCTTGGTGTCATCCCACAACTT
The DNA here is from genome assembly GCF_000296735.1 of Chrysochloris asiatica. Taxonomy (NCBI): domain Eukaryota; kingdom Metazoa; phylum Chordata; class Mammalia; order Afrosoricida; family Chrysochloridae; genus Chrysochloris; species Chrysochloris asiatica. Next base: position 32,264,554 of record NW_006408523.1, on the reverse strand, counting down.
TTCTGTTCTTCCATCATAAGTGTCTTATTCATCAAATCTGTTCATGAGATGATCTCTAAATTCAGGTTGCATATGTTCAACATCATATTTTGATTCTCATGGACTTGTTTTAATTTTTTTCAGCTTCAATATGAACTTGCATTTGAACAACTGATAGTTTGTTCCACAGTCTGTCCCTAGTCTTGTTTTGGAGACTGGCATGGAGGTGTCCTACTGTCTCTTTCCACATTTGATATCTGTGTATTCCACCAGGTGAATTCTATATAGATAGTCTTCTTTTATGTTGTTTAAGAAAGTATTTGTAATGAAGAAGTCATTGTCCTTGTAAAATTCCATCATGTAAACTCTAGCATCACTACTGTCACCAAGGCCATTTTTTTTCCCTCTTTTGCTTCTAACTTTGCATTTCAATCACCGATAATTACCAAGACATTTTGAATGCATGTTTGATCAATTGCAGATTGAAGAATTTGGCATAATTATTCAATTTCATCATTACTTGCTTAGCTATTGGTGTGTAAACTTGAAAAAAAAATAGTTGTATTATTCAAATACCTCCTAGGAGCACTCTGGCTGTGCTTCTTCAAACACAGATCTGTTGGTTCTTTTGGCAGCCCATGGCACTTTTAATATTCTCTTCCAACACCATAACTCAAAAATATCAATTCTTCTACAGTCTTCCTTATTCACTGTCCAGTTTTCGCATGCATATGAGGTTATTGAAAATACCATGGCTTGAGTCAGGCACACCTTAGTCTTCAAGCTGACATCTTTGCTCTTCTGATATGCTATACTGAGAAGCAAAATTTGTATTGCTAGAAAAGTCTACTAAATTGAAAAAGTATAGTAAAAAAATGCTGCATAAAATTGCAATCTATAAATTTCTTTTTAAGACTTCTCCCACAAATGATTATTACATTTAGAAATTTGTGTTATTTCTAGATAGGGAAAATTGAAATCATTTCAAGTTTATGTGATATGCTATTTGAAATGAACTCTTCTGCAGAATTAGATTCTGCTTGGGATTGATGTCTAGCATGCATTATAAATACTCATATTGGCCACTTGTCATAGAAACTGGAAAAATGAATGAGAAGCCTGCAACACTGTGCCAAGGAAAAGAAGAGAAAATGTCCATGTAGATATGCCCAGACATTTGGGCAAAGGTTTAGATGACACTTTATGACAAGTTGATCCAATATGCCAGACCACACATACCCTCAGAAGCTGATAAATTTGAATTCTGTTTCTTTGACCTTAAGTACAAAGATGATTTAAATTCTCTCAGTGTTTTTTGTCTTTTTTTAAGTGGAAGGCAATGTCCCAGCCTTGATCAATAATAGATATTGAAATACTGTGCAAAAGTAATGGGGAATCAACAAAGCAATTCCTGAAAATCAACTCAGAATAACAAACAATAATAAAATATGGTTGACTTCTAAACCTTTCCACCATATCCTTATTCCTTCCTCAATCACTCCTGTTTCTTACACTTTCCTCATTTCTCCCTCTTTTACTCACAGTTGTTAGGGTCCTATTGTTTAACAAATATTAGCATTTCTAGCCTTTAAATTGCCACTGCAAGCAGCTTCTTGGGAATTCTTGTTTTTCTCCTTTTAATTTTTTTCTTCACTGAGATGGGTACTACTGGAATTTTAGCAATTCAGTAATCAATACTGTTGTACAAAAAACATTAAAATCTACTATGTGGATTTCTTTTTTAAAAAATATTTTTAAGTTGTTATCAATATAATCTCAGGCTTTCCATATAAATGTCTTTGCTTCATGAACCAAATCAGACAAAGCATACTCATTATTGAAAAAAAAAAGAAAGAAATCTGCGGACCAAGCAAGCATCTAGCATATGCTCATATTAACAAAAGATCTATAAAATATATAAGAAATATGAGCTTATAGAGAATCCATAGTATTTATAAGGCTTCATGTTATTTCAATGGTTGAAAAGGCAAATTGTATAGGTTTGTGATCCCAGTCACTGTGTGTTTTTCATCAATTTGATTTTTGTTTTTGTTTTTTCTAATTCACATACTCTCCTGCCCCAAACACTCAGCACTTAAAATGTTTCTGTCTCATAGACAATTGAAAGCCACTTCTGAAATGAATTAATTAAATATATTCTAGAGTAGCTGGAACCCAATGATATGATATAGTGTTCACATTATTAAATTTGCTTGTTTATAAATATACTAAATGGTACTTTGGGCATGGTGCTGTAGAATAAGCAATGGACTTTGAACCAGAAGGTCAAAAATTCAAACACACCAGCTGCTCCTCAGAAACACTATGCAGAAACACTATACAGGTCAGAACCAACTCAACAACACTTGATAACAACAACAACAATTTCAAAAGGACAATGATCTTTGAACATAGACAAATTCTCTATGTGTAGCAAGATAATTATGTAATGATATAATAGATTAATTTTGCCCATGGCAGATACAGTTTTTATTTCTGTTACTGATGTTCTACAGAATCTTATATAATTTCATTACACATTTTTACAGACTAAGTTACATAGTGAATATTCTCACACCATACAAATAGAGAAAAGATTGAAATTGTAAAAGACTTCATTTTTCTTGGATCAACCATCAACACTCATGGAAGCAGCAGTCAAGAAATTAAATGATGTATTGTATTAGGCAAGTTTGCTGTACAAGACCTCTTTAAAGTGTTCAAGAGCAAAGATGTCAATTTGAGGACTAAGATATGCCTGACCCAAGATATGGTATTTTCAACAACTTCATATGCATATGAAAGTTGGACAGTGGATAATAAGAAAGACTGTAGAAGAATTGATTCATTTGAGCTATGGTGTTGGAGGAGAATATTAAAAGTACCGTGGACTGTCAAAAGAACAAATAGATCTGTGTTGGAAGTACAGCCAGAATGCTCTTTGGAAAACTTTGTCTCTCATACTTCAAACATATTGTCAGGAGGGACCGGTCCTGGGGGAGGATATTATATTTGATAAAGTTGAGGATTAGAGAAAATGAAGAAGACCCCAAAAAGAAGGATTGGAACAGATGCAGCAGCAATGGGCTGAAACGTAGCAACAATTACGAGGTTGGAGCATGACCTGGCAGTGTTTTGCTCTGTTGAATATAAGGTTGCTATGAATAATACTAAGGAGCTCTGGTAGCGTAGTGGTTACGAATCGGGCTGCGAACCTTAAGGTCAGCGGTTCGAAACTACCAGCTGCTCCGCGGGAGAAAGATGAGGCATTCTACTCCCATAAAGATTTGCACCCTCGGAAACCCTGTGCAGGGTCGCTATGGGTCGGAACCGACTCGACAGCACACAACAACAACAACAACATGAATAATACTGACTCGATAACACAGAACAACAAGTTACATATAACACATATATGCAATCTTTTAATGTTTAGTTCATATACATGTGATCTTCTTAATATTTAATTCATAAACATAATAAAAATAACTTGTTATTATATTTCACAAAAATTTGTAATTGTAGAACATACATTTTCAATATATAGAAAACACCGGTGAATATTTCCACCAAAGAGAGCTTAAATTATTTGATAATGCACCTTTAATATGAGTACAAACTCAGACAAATAATACATATGCAGCTCTTTAAATATTATATCATTATTTTCATTATAAACATTTTCACATAGATGGTTCAAAGAAGCATATGCAATTAATAGACTAAATTTCACTGCTAATGCTTTTTTACTACACAAAAACTACTCTATCAATTTTATGGTTAACATTTTATTCTAGTTATTTTGTACTTTGTTGATATAGAAACTGATATTTCAGCTTTCTAGAGTGAGCTATTTTAGAGTTTACAAGGTAATTTAATATTTACGGAACTTGACAGCCGTATCCCTCTTACCTCTGAAATGTTTGTGTGTGTGGTTTATATTTTTTATTACTAAATAGTAAAGTTTTTCGAGTGTGGATAATATCATGTGATTTTCTGGATAAATTAACTGCCTTGCAAATGGCATAAGAAATGTCACATTTTATGAATCAGAGTTAACAAGATCTAAAATATGGTATGTCACAGTTTTCACAGTGCATTATAAGACTGTTCTGAGTGTATTGCAAGGAGGTATTATTAAAAATCCAAGTGTCAGCAAAGAATCTCTTTCTAACAAATCTCAGAAATGCTTTCAGTAAAACACTCTAAAGATCATTAATATCCAAGAGTTTTCTAATGATATATGAGAAGAAGCTAAAAACTAAATCAGGGAATATGTTTTATCTGAATTTTAAAATTTTTATAAATTTTGTATTTTCTTTTGTTTCCCAGTGAAATGTTCAATATATATTTCTACTAACTCTAAAAGACAGAGACAGATGCCTGAAGTGCTCAAAAGTGTTTTTATGTATGGGAAACTTGATGCATAATCAATATCTGATAAACTTGAGTCACATAAAATTTATAAGAATTCTTTTTAGATAAATTAGTATTTTCAAAGATTTTTTGCCATTGTGTTTCACTGTCTTACTTTTGCAAGACCGTTCTAGAATGAGGAATGAGTCATGCAATCTAATCACCAACATTTTTTTCTTTTTCTTTTTTTCCTGTATTTTAACTAAAGCAAATGAATAACAGGCAATATGCAGATTTCAGATGCAAAAATGCATTTGATACAATATATACCTGCAGTGACTGAACACAGTATCCTCTATGTGATAAAAACTTTTTTATTAGAATTTAAGTAATTACATTCTGTATTTTTAAATACAAATATGGGCTTCAAATCTATTTTTTCTAAACCACAATTCTTTTCCTCAGAACAAACACCTTTTTTTGTGGGAAGAGGATGAAGTTATCTATAAGAGAGAAATAAGAAAGAAGCTGTTTAATAATATAAATAAGTCATAAATAAACTTAAGGAACATATCATTTGCAGCATTAATATATTTGCTTTAGCTAATTAAATTATCTTTTTCTCAACATATTTTGTACTAGTTATTTTCTGATTTATTATGTATCACCTTTCTACTCTATTCATGCTAAAGGTTACACAAAATTAAATCTTTGTATGTCTGATAACTAAGAAGTTGTTGCAATTATCACCATCCCTTGCTTTAACACCCCCCATCTAGGTCATGTGCTTATGTGACTGTTAAGAGGTGAACAACCAGGATTTGCAAACACTTTTATATACTGTTGATATTATATAATATGTACCAATGTGGCATTGTGGGTTAATGCACTGGGACTGCAAGGTCAGTTTGGAACACAAGGTTGATGGTTCAAGTTCACCAGCCACTCCTTGGAAACCTTAAACGACTCAATGGCACTTAACAAGAAAATGTTAAGCAAAAATGAAGTTGTTCCTTTGATAAATGGCAGGAAATTCATTCTCACCCTGAACACGGATAAAAGTAGGTTTCTTTCTTCTTTCTACTTATTTTTCTTTTCCTCTCTGCTTCTTTGCCTTCCATTCTTTTCACTTTCTCTCTTTTCCCCAAAAATAGTTATTTCTATGTATTTCTCTTCTTTTTCAAATTTCTTTGATCATATACATGCACGACTTGTGTCCTTGTCTGGTTCCAGTCTGGTTCATCTTGCATCATCAATCTTCCAGATGATATGTTACAGAAACAAGTGTAACATATCATCTAGATGATTGATATTTTACCAGACTAGACATCTCTGTGAATACATTTCTGAGTGCTGAAGCCCAGAAATGATCTGGCTTTGACCTTTTGTTGTTAAATGCTATGAAGTTGGTTCCGCCTCATAATGACCCTGTACAGAGTTTCCAAGATGTAGTCAGGTTTGAGTGTGTGAATGCTGGCTAAAGAATCGGTGATAAGATCAGCATCACAAAATTCATCCTAACTGGGAGCTTTTCAGTTATGATACTATGAAAAATAACAAAATTATATTTCCTTCCGATTTTGTGTGATCATAATCTCAATTGGGTTGATCATACTCTTTAGTATGCATACGTTTTAAGAAAGTTGATTCAAATATGTTTTTGTTACATGATGTTTTATACTGAGCCCTGGTGGCACTGTGGGTTAGGCATTGGGCTGCTAGCCTCAAGGTATTCAGTTCAAATGCACCAGCTTCTACATAGGAGAGTATGGAGGCTGCCTGCTTCTTTAAAGATTTGCAGCCTCTGAAACCCAAAGGAGCAGTGGTCCTCTGTTCTACAATCAGCTTCATGGCTCTGGCTTTGGGTTGAGAGATTTGTTTATGTGTATTTGTGTTTTGTAAGCATGAGCTTAAAGTGAATTCCTTTGGTTCATTTTGTTCTGAGAGCTTTCTTTGTCTCTAAACTTCTATTTTTGTATCAAACTGAAAGCCATGGCTGATGTGCTTTGTAGGGCAATTCTAAAACCACAGTTCTTTTTTTTTTTTTTCTTTCAAGAAAAGCTGCTTCTTTCTCCTGACTTATATTCTCATACTCTGGGATTTTAATTGTGACTTTAAGAAGCTCTGACTTCGAAAATAAAACTAATAGGTCCAGAATCTAAAGGAAGAGAAATATGATGAGATCCCATACACTCAAGTTTTATGACTTTATATCAAAATTATAACCTCAATAAACAATTACAATATCAACAAGCCTGAATAATACTCTTATCCTTTAATATTCAGTGGATGTTGTTGTGTGCTGTTGTTGTTACGTGTCATCGAGTCAGCACCAAATCATAGCGACCGTATGCACAGCAGGATGAAACAATGTCCTATGCTGGGCCAACATCACTACTGTTGCCACACTTGAGTCCATCGATGCCGCCACCTGGTCAATCCATCTCATTGGGGTCTTCCTCTTTTTCTCTGACCCTCCATCTTACCAAACATGATATTCTTCTCCAGCGACTGTTCCATCCTGAGAATATATCCAAAGTACGAGAGACGAAGTTTGGCCATCTTGGCCTCTAAGGAGCACTCTGGCTGCACTTATTCCAAAAACAGATACATTGGTTCTTTTAGAAGCCCATGGCACTTTTAGTATTCTCCTCTAACACCATAACTCAAAGACATCAATTCTTCTACTGTCTTCCTTATTCACTGTCCAGCTTTCCAATGCTTATGAGGTTATTGAAAATGCCACGGCTTGGTGAGGCGCACCTTAGTCCTCAAGCTGACGTCTTTGCTCTTCAACACTTTAAAAAGTTCTTGTGCAGCAAATTTGCCTAATGCAGTACGTCATCCAATCTCTTGACTGCTGCTTCCATGAGCATTGATAGTTGATCCAAGAAAAATGATGTCCTTGACAACTTCAATCTTTTCTCCATTGATAAGAATGTTGTTTATTGGTCAAGTGGTGAAGATTTTTGTTTTCTTGACATTGAGATGTAATCCATACCGAAGGCTGTGCTCTTTGATCTTCATCAGTAAATGTTTTAAGTCTTCTTCACTTTCAGCAAGCAAGGTTGTATCATCTGCATATCGCTGGTTGTTAATGAGTCTTCCTCCAATCCTGATAACACATTTTTCTTCATAGAACCCAGTTTCTCAGATTATTTGCTCAGCATACAGGTTGAATAAGTATGGTGAAGAATACAACCCTGTCGTACACCTTTCTTAATTTTAAACCATCCAGTGTTCCCATGTTCTGTTTGAACAACTGCCTCTTGGTCCATGTACAGATTCTTCATGAGCACAATTAAGTGTTCCGTAGTACTCATACTTCGTAGTGTTGTCCATAGCTTGTCATGACCCACACAATCAAAAGCATTTGCGTAGTCAATAAAGCACAAGTAAGCATCTTTTTTATATTCTCTGCTTTCAGCCAAGATCCATCGGACATCAGCAATGATATGTCTCATTCCATGGCCTCTTCTGAATATGGCTTGAACCTTCGGAAGTTCTCTGTCAATGTATGATTGTAGCTGTTTCTGTATTACATTTAGCAAAACTTTACTTGCTTGATATATCAAAGAGATTGTCTGATGTTTTCCGTATTTCGTTGGGTCACCTCTCTTTGGAATGGGCACAAATATGGATTTCTCCCAATCAGTCGGCCAGTTGGTTTTCTTCCAAATTTCTTGGCAAAGATGAGTGAGTGCCTCCTGTGCTGCCTCACTTTCTTGAAATATTTCATTTTTTTATTCCATCATTTCCTGGTGCCTTGTTCTTTGCTAATTCCTTCAATGCACCATGGACTTCCTCCCTGAGTATTAATGGCTCTTGATCATATGCTACCTCTTGAAACGGTTGAACATTAACCATTTCCTTTTGGTTACAAACTCTGTGTATTCCTTCAATCTTCTCTTGATGCTTTCTGCATCATTCAATTATTTGCCCAGAGAATCTTTCAATAATGAAAGTCGAGTCTTGAATTTTTTTCTTCGGTTTCTGCAGCTTGAAAAATGTTGAACATGTTCTTCTTTTTGGTTTTCTGATTCCAGATCTTTGCACATTTTATTACAATATTTGGCTTTATCTTCTCGAGCTGACCTTTGAAATTTTCTAGTCAGCTCTTGGACCTCCTCATTTCTTCCATTTGCTGTAGCATCTCTACGCTGGAAAGCAAGTTTCAGAGTCTCTTCTGACATCCATTTTGACTTCTTTCTTTCTTGTCTTCTTAATGACTTTTTGCTTTCTTCACGTCTGATGTTCTTGATGTCATCCCACAACTCTTCTGGTCTTCTGTCTTTAGTGTTTAATGTATCAAATCTGTTCTTCAGATGATCTCTAAATTCAGGTGGGATCTATTCAAGGTCATATTTTGGCTATCATGGACTTGTTTTCATTTCTTTAGCTTCAGTTTGAATTTGCATATAAGAAATTGATGGTCTGTTCCACAGTCTGCCCATGGCCTTATTTTGACTGATGATATGGAGTTTTCCATCATTTCTTTCCAGAAGATGTAGTCAATTTGATTTCTATGTATTCCATCTGGTGAGGTCCATGTGTATAGCCATCTGTTACGCTGTATAAAGATGGTATTTGAAATGAATAAATCATTGGTTTGTCAGAATTTTATCATGCATTCTCCAGCATCATTTCTATCACCAAGGCCATATTTTCCAACTACTGATCCTTCTTCTTTGCTACCAACCTTTGCATTCCAACCCATAGCAACCCTGTATAAGGTTTCCAAGGAACAGCTGGTGAGGTTGAACCCCCAACCTTGCAGTTCAAATGATTTGCAGTCTGGCACATTAATCCACAGCGCCACACCAGGACTCAGCAGACCCCTTTATTCTTCTACCTCTTCCCATGGCCCCTCCAGAACTTTTAGGACCCTTGACACAGGACATTCTTCTGGCATTTTGGTGTCAGCTCCCATATGTTGGCAGAAATATATCTGCAAGTTGCTCCTTTGTTAGGAGATGTAGTAGTACAAGTTTTAGGAATGGTCTACCCTGGGCATACTTATGCACACCCAGAACAGCCTTAAATTCACTCCAGGAGCACACCTCCCACACCAGTAGGGCAATACCTTCTTAGGAACACGTCTGCATGATTAGATCCTGAGTGGCAGCCTGGATACAACTGACTTCATATTTCTTTGTCCATTTCTGATCTGTCAACTGGAAAATTAGCTTCCTAGACTATTGAGAGGATCCAAAGCACACTGAAGCTTTGCATATTTCCATTTTACTACACACCATCCTAACTAGGCAGACTGACAGTCTTACTAAATTTTCTTCTAACATAGGTGTTCCTTAAGGTCTGAAAAGACTTGCCATCAAGTCAGCTATATCTGAAGTGGACTAAATTGTGTGATGTACTCTTGGAGGCCCAATTATCTGTCAAGTTAGCATGAGGGAAGCCTTGGATTCATCATACTAGAGTCGAATACGATCTGCAACATTGTGATTGAACATCTAGAACAGCCAACCAGTGGCAAGCCAGACACTCTGTAGGAAAATGGTGGTGGTGGTTATGTGCATGGAGTTGGTCCTGACTCATAGAGACCCTGCATAGGATTTCTGAGGCTGTAGATCTTTATGGGAGCAGAAAGCCTCACCTTTCTCCCATGGAACCATTGGTAGTTTCGAACTGCTGACATTGATATTAGCAGCCTGATTTGTAAGCACTATGCTATCAGCCCTAAAAGGCATCCAGTGTAGACCACAAGCCCTTGATGGACTACAACTACTCATCAAAAATTACTCAGCTAAGTCATCCAAATGTCTGATTTGGATACTGTTTACCCTCTTACTAATTGCCTTTTACATTCTGAATGTCTTATGTTTGATATTTTAAACCATTTTCTTGCAAATATATACAAATCACTTTCAATACTTATCATGAACCCATGTTGAAGGTATTAATAGTTAGAATGTCTATCAGGCTATTGGGCCAAATGACCAACTGTCATAAGTTATGGCTTTTGAAGGAAGTGTTTGAGAATTTTGGATACATCAACATACAAACCAATCTACCCCTAGATTTACTTTCAAGAATATAGTCTCCACCTCCCAGTTTCTAGTGGCTGTGGACCCCAATTATCCTCTTCTTGGTTTTTATTATAATTCCTACTTTCTGGGAATGACATTCTAAATCGAATACACAAGTCCATTTCTTGGTGGTTGCAAGTTACTGAACTGTTTCTTTAGTACCACTTCCTGACCAAAAGTAACAAGCCAATGAGACTGCTCAACAGTTCCTTAGACAAATTCCTTAACTTCGACCCATTCAGCAGGAAGGTGCCAGATTAAAAGACTTTATCCCTGTGATAAAGGAATTGTCACAACTCAAGAGAAGACTAAAATCACTACATCTAGGGATAAATGTTATCGTATTATTTTGTCAATTCATTGTTGTAGATAATTTACCTATTAATTGACATTCAGGTATCAGCAGCCACACTCAGAAGATAATCAGTCCAAACCTGACTCAGCTAGCTTGGGCCCCCACACATGTATATACTCTTGCAGCCAAGTTACTAACCCCCTCAGAAAAGTTTCTGTTTTCCTAGTGTATGAAACAGTGAAATCTTTCTGTATGCTTGCTCAATGAATTAAAAATTGCATGGCCAATGAAATTAAGCATGATTTCAAGCAATTTCTACTCTTTTCCACTCCTTTTCATGAATATGTATAACTTTTACATTTTTGTACAATTCTTAAAACCCCCAGATAATTGAGGAGTCAGATCTAAGGAACCATCTTCATGCTTCTTGCTGTACTTTGCAATAAAGCTACTATCTCTTTCTGAAAGACCAGTGTCCAGAAATTGAATTTCTGTGTGTACCAAGCATGGGCTATTTTTATTATGTTTACACTAGAATCAGAAAGTCATGCTACCTGTAGCTCCAACCTTGTTAGTTTTTCTTAGTTACCTTTCTTAACTCTGAAAAGATTTTTTCAAAGAATATTTTGAAGTAAGTACAAGTTTATTTCTTCAATTTTCCTAGCATCACACACAAGATTTGGTCATGAAAGCCACATCATTTTATATTAAAAATATAAATAAATATAAAAAATTATATATATAATGAAGATGAGAACTGAAAATTGCAATATGAAAGTTATTATCTACAAAGCTTTTTTTCTTTTACATAAAAGAAATAATTTCAGTTTAAAATTTGAAGAAATGATGCAATGAAATGGAAAACATGTTGAGAGTGAGAAAAAAAGGGAAACAGAACTAAAGAAACAGAGAATGACCAGTGATTTTAAGTAAGCATGAGGGGACAGATTGTATGCATAAGACAGAATGGTCCTAGGTAGGAGCAGGAATAGTTCAGTTGAGTTATAGAAAGAGTTTATTTATTAATGAGGTTGTTAGATGCCTGGAAGTTTTTCTCAATTCAAAGAGAATGCAAGTCAGTAAAAAAAAAAAAAAATCATGGTCAACCAAAGAAATGAAAAGTATTTTGAAAGTTAGAGACAAAAGTAATAAATAACTTTTGAAATAATACAATAATCAATAGATTATTAATTACTGATATGATTGCTATGTTGCTGAGTGCTGTTGAGTTGATTATAACTCATATAGCAACACCATATAAAACACAGCAGAACACTGTCCAGTCTTGTGTCATCCTCATAGTCATTGTTGAGTTCATTGTTGCAACCATTCTCAATATACCTTATTGAATATTTTCCATTTTTTGCTGACCCTCTACTTTATCACAGCCTTCAGTATGGATTGTACCTCAATATAAAGAAAACAAAAATTCTCACCACTGGATTTTTCAAGATAAATGGAGAAAGATTGAAGTTTGCAAAGACCTTATTTTGCTCGGATTCACCATCCACACTCCTGGAGGCAACAGTCAAGAAATCAAGTGACATATTGCATTCTGCAAATCTACTACATAGACCTCACTAAAGTGTTTAAGAACAAAGATGTCAGTTTGAGGACTAAGGTGCGCCTGATCCAAGCCATTGTACTTTCAATAACTTCATATGTGTGAAAGTTGGACAATAAATAAAATAGACTGTAGAAGAATTGGTGCATTTGAGTTATGGTTTTGGAGGAGAATATTAAAAATACCATGGACTGCCAAAAGAACAAACAAATCCGTTTGGACGAAGCACAGCCAGAATGATCCTTAGAAGCCAGGATGACCAGACTTTGTCTCTCATACCTCCAACATATTATCAGGAGGGACAAGTCCCTGGAAAAGGATATCAAAGTTGGTAAAGTGAGGGCTGTAATAAAGAACCCCAAAGAGATGGATTGGCACAGTGGCAGCAGCAGTAGGTTTAAGGTTAAATGATTGTGAAGTTGGCTCAGGACGGGGAAGTGTTTCATTCTGTTGTGCATAGGGTTGCTGTTAGTTGGTACTGACTTGATGTCACCTACTAACAACAACAACAACTTTACCAAACATGACATTTTTCTTTAGGTATTGATCCCTTCTGATAACACATCCAAAGTATATGAGATGAACTCTCACCTCCTTACTTCTAAGAAAGTATTCAGGCTGTGCTTCCTCAAAGACAGATTTTTTTCATTCTTCTTTCAGTCCATGCTATCTTAAATACTCTTTTAAACTGCTTTAATTCAAATGCTTCAATTCTTCTTTGATCTCCCTCATTCATTGTCCAACTTTTGCATGTATGTTAGACAATTTAAAATAGCATGACTTAAGTAAGGTGCACTTTACTCCTCAACGGTACATCTTTGTTTTCTAAACAATTTAAAGAGATAGTTTGCAGATTTGTCAAATGCAGTATGCTGATTGATTTCTTGATTGTTGCTTCCATGGTAATGGATTTTGGATGCAAATGAAATGAATTCCTAGACAACATCAATCTTTTCTCTGTTTATCATGATGTTATTTATTGGTCCAGTGTCAGGATTTTTGTTTTCTTTGTGTTTAGATGTATATAATCCATATTGAATGCTGTAATCTTTGATCTGTAAATGATGCAAAATTTCTACACTTTAAGAAAGTGCAACGTTGTGTTATCTGCTTATCAAATGCTGTTAATAAGCCTTCTTCCAATCTTGATGCCACCTTCTTCTTCATACAATCCTGTTTCTCAAATTATTTGCTCAGTTTACGGAAAGGATACAATACTGAGCAATGCCTTGATAATGCCTGTCTCTTGGTCTATGGAGAGGTTCCATATGAGCACAATTAAATGTCTTTTAAGTCATACTATTTGCAATATTATCCAAACTTTGTTAAGATTCGCATAGTTGAATGCCTTTTCATCGTCAATAAACCATATAAAAGTAAATATCTTTCTGGTATTCTCTACTTTTAGTCAAGATCCACCTGGCAGCTGCAATGTCTTTCTTTCCACATCCTCTTCTGAATCTTGCAGTTTCAGACTTTGGGGCACTTCTTTGTGAATGTAAAGTTGCACCTGTTTTTAACTATTTTCAGCAAAGCTTTACTTGAGTGTAATATTAATGATTGTTGTTGTTACGTTCCAACTCATATCGACCTTCTGTAGAGTTTCCAAGGAGCAATTAGTTGGTGAGTTTGAACCCACAACCTTGTGGTTAGCAGTCTAGTGCTTATCCTACGGTGCCACACCACGACTCCTTATATTGTTCAATAATTTCCACGTTCTGTTGTATCACCTTTCTTTTGAATGGGCACAAATATTGTCTATTCCCATTGGACAACCAGGTAGGTATCTTCCAAATATCTTGGCATAGAAAAATGAATTCTTCTAGAATTATATCAATTTGTTGAAATATCTCAGTTGCTATTCTGTTATTTCCTGGAGCTTTTTTTTTTTTTTTTGTCAATGTTTTTAGAGTAGCTTAAGGATCTCTGATAGTGCTGCTGGATAAGCATTAGACTATTAACCACAAGGTCAGCCATTCAAACCCACCAGTGGCTCCACAGGAGAAAGATGAGACTTTCTACTTCGGTAAATGTTTACTTCCACACAAACCCTATACAGGGTTGCTGTGAGTCAGAATTGATGGCAGTAAGTTTATGTTTTTGGTTCCATGTTGTTTTGATTTCAGTGCATTGTTTCTTCATTACATGCTACTTCTTGAAATGGTTGAAAGCCCAACAATTCTCTTAGGTACAGTGACTGTATTTCTTCCATCTTGTTTTGATGCTTTCTGCATCTTTCAATATTTTACCTATGGATTCTTTCAGTATTGCAATATGAAGTTTGAATTTTTCCTTTAACTCTTTTGGCTTGAGAAATACTGAGCATGTTCATCCCTTTTAGTTTTCTAATACCTGATCATCAGACATTTAATTTTAATGCTGTACTTTGTCTTCTAAATCTGAACTTTAATATCATCTGTTCATGTCTTTTCCTTAATCGTTTCTCCCATATACTTTAAGTATTCTACATTAAAAATTTTTAGGATCTCTTTTTAAACCCATCTTGGTATGGTTCCTTGTTTTTTTTTCTTTTTTTTCTTTTCGGTGATCTTTGCTTTCTTCTTATATGATGCCCTTGATGTCATCTTGAAATTCTTCAGGCCTTTGATCATGAATGTTCAATGCATCAAATCTATTCTTGAGTTTGCCTATAAACGTAAGTTAAATATACTAAAGGCTATATTTTGGCCTTTTTGTACTTGTTTTAATTTTCTTCACCTTCAACTTGAAATTTCATATGACCCACTGATCGTATATTCTCCAACTGGCCTAAGCTCTTGTTCTAATACTGATAATGAACTTACCCATCAAGTCCACAACTATAGTTGAACTGATTCCTGTGTGTACCATCTAGCTAGGTACACCATTTCATTTCTGGAAAAGTATTTGGAATGAATAAGTTGTTGGTCTTTTCATCTATGTCATTAGTGATTAGAGCATAAATTTCCATATTACATTATTATCTTCCTTGTTGTTATATGAATATTATCCTATCATTAACTACGTTGTACTTCAGAATAGATTTTGAAATGTTCCTTTTGACAATTCCTTAATTATAACAATTCATTAAATGATCCTTTTGACAATTCATTAATTGTTTCTTTGTATTTTGTCATTTCAATAACCTCATATGCATGCAAAAGCTGGACAGTGAATAAGGAAGACCATAGAAGAATTGATGCTTTTGAGGTATGTTGTTGGAGGAGAATATTGAAAATGCCATGGGCTGCCAAAAGAACAAACAAATCTGTGTTGGAAGAAGTGCAGCCATAATGCTCCTTGGAGGCCAGGATGGCCAAACTTCATCTCTCATACTTCAGACATATTGTCAGAAGGGACCAGTCACTGTAGAAGGATATCATGTTTGGTAAGGTGGAGGATCAGAGAAAAAGAGGAAGACTCCCAATGAGATGGATTGACAAAGTGGCAGCATCAGTGGGCTCGAGCATGGCAACAGTAGTGAGGTTGGCCCAGGACCGGGTAGAGTTTCGTTCTGTTGTGCATAGGGTCGGTATGATGGCACCTAACAACAACAATAGTTTGTTATTTCCAGCATAGTAGACCATGCAATTGTCCAATTCAAAATGACCAGCACTAGTCATTTCAGCTCACTGAAGTCTGTTGTTGCTGTTGTTAAGTGCTGTCAAGGCAGTTCCAACTCTTAGTGACCCTGTGTAGGGTTTCCAAGGAGTGACTAGTGAGTTTGAACTACCAATCTTGCAGTTCAAACTAACCTTGCAATCTAGTGCATTAAGTCACAGTGCAACACCAGGATTCCATTACTCTACTAATGTCTAGAATATTGACTTTCAACATTTTATTTCATTTTTGACAATTTCTAATCTTCCTTGAATCACATGAAAGGGCTTCAAAAAATTTATGGAAAACCCCCATTAAGTTTTAATTCTATTTTCCATGAACTTTTTGAAGCCCCTCATACTCCATACATTCCACATTCCAATTATTAATGGATGTTTGTACCTGTTTCTTCTCATTTTCAATCAGGTCACACCAACAAATAGAGATCTTGAGACCTTTATTCCTTCTATATCATTAACGTCAACTTTAAGAAGGCAGCTCTTCCCCATTTGTACTTTTGTTACAGCAGTTTTGGATTCATGGTTGAAGACACTGAGTCTACTTGGAGAGGTGAAGCAGAGTTTCAGATTTTATTAAGCCAGCTGACTCAGAGGAGTTAATTTCTCCAGATTCTGACCCCCGAGTGAAGGGTAGCATGGGTCTATATGGGATCAGAGCCAGGGAGGGGCCAGGCTGCATACCTGTTTGAGGGCAGAGGGAAAACCAGGAAGATTGGTCCCATTCAGTAACCTGATTGGCATTCTAGCTTGCCTCCTTGGGCAGAGAGGGCAGTGAATGATTGTTACTTTTTCCTGATCACTTTGACTGTGTCAAACATGAGAGGTTTCATGGGTGTTGCTGCTAGTATTTGAAATACCAGCACATAGTTTCCAGTATCATAGCAACACATAAACTACCACAGCACAAAAAATTCATGTAAGAGTGACTAAGGTTATAATTAATCAGAGATAAGGTAAACCACTTTTAGATTTTGGGGGGTAGAAAATATGTTAGACTCATAATTGTGATATTCTGGGAAGCAAGTAGATGGATGCTGTAAACAGAATTTTGTCCTCCAAAGTATATGTTGAAATCTTAACTCCTAGCGGCTATGAATATGAACTTGTTTGAAAATAGCATCTTTTAATATGTTATCATCTAAGTGAACAAAAGACTATACTGAAGTAAGGTGGGTGCTAATCCGATTTGAGTGCTGTTCTTATCAGATGGCAATGATAGTGGATTGAAATCTCAGAATATGTAAATATAAATTATTTATGATGATGCTACATGTAATTGAAATTAAGTGTTTTGTTTTCACAGAGGGTTCACTCTCTTATTTGCTTGTAAATAGAAGCCAATAAGAGTATAACCTTTGGAATTCTTTAAATTATAACATGAAAGGAAGAAGTAAAGGACACTGGAGAATAAGTGAAATAATTCAGTTTCTCTGTGCCAAGTTAAAGATATGTGAGCGCTCCTAACAGCATTTGAATATGTGTATCTAAAACCCACATCATTTCTCCCACTCAAGAAGCAACAAAGAACAACTATTAGAAAAACCATTTTGAGACAGACTCTCTGATGAGTATGTGTCTGCTTGAAGAGGCCAAAAAAATCCAGCTAAGGAGTTAAAAGGATCATTTAAGTGTCCTTGAACTTGTAGAAGAACCATGTAGCAATGATTATCTTGATTTTAGGCCCCATGAAATGGAAAAATGTGTTCTGTTTATGATAGTTAACTTGTGTCACCTTAAATTTTTTAGTGATTTTCTGTCTTGCTGTTGTTGTTATAAAGTGCTTGCTAGCAATGCTCTTTTTGTATGTGTATTAAAATGCAGATTCTTAAAAAAAAACAAAAAAAAACCCAAAGCTTAAAAATATACAAAATTTGATTTGACTGAAAACAGTTTTATGTTTTGCATTGAGATTGCCATCTCTTCTGCCCTCTGTTGATGGGACTAGATCAAATAAATGCTAAAGACTGCGCTCTCATTTCTGTGTATGTTAAGTTAGGAATAATTTTTTTGTTTCTATTATAGCTAACTCATACCACTCTATTTGATTTACTATAACTATATAGATTTGTACATAAAACTGAGGAATTTGGAGAATCACAATTATGAAGAAAGCCATACCTGAGTTGAAATATATCTGTCTCTCTTCTCTACTATCCTGGACAATCAAGAGCACAATAAGCAAGGTCAAATGGATGATTTTGAATTGTTTTTGTAATTTGGCTATTCGATGTATGTTTTAAAGTCAGAATAAACTAGCAAAATAAAAGAAGGCATTAAGCAAGTGTTTTGTACTTGTCATGTTGGCTGTGCAGTCTGTGGTTTATAATCTTTTAGATTTCACATTTCTAACCTTGAACTCAAAAACAAAGCAAAAAGAAAAATGAAGGATGGCATGCACATTTTTTTTTTTTTCCACAGATAACATGCACCTTCAGTGATTTCTACAAAGACAGGGATTTTATTTTCTTTGTACACTTTTTGCTTGCTACTTTGTTATCATTTATTTTTTAGTTCTGTGTCTTCCTTAACATGCTAGAATATATTTCTACTATTAAAAGAGGTAAATAACCTTCTCCTATATAAAAATTATACTTTTTTTTATAAAAATGGTGACTTCTTCAATGAGATAGTTTTCTATTTTGCTGCTCAAAACAAACAAACAAACAAAAAATGTCTATAATGTTGAGAAGTCTTTGTGTTAGTATGCTCAGTGTTTGGAAGTGGTTTATTCAATTGTCTCTAAAGGTGGAAGTAAAGCAAAATGTATAATAAATTCCTAGTAAGGTTTCAATTGTAGCCTGACAGCATACAAACATAGATTAAATCCCAACTCTGCAAGTATGCTAGTCTTTATTATTTGGCAAGTTATTTTATTTATGTGTGCCTCAATTTTCTGTTTGGTAAAATAGAGGTGATGACAAGGTCTACCAAAATGAATTTTCATATTCAATAAAGTAAGGCATACAAAGTATCAACAATATATTTTGTTACATAGTGAGTATTTTGGATATATAGATCTTATTAAGAAATGCACTAAATGCTAAATTTAGGCAAGCCACTCTTAAAAAAAAGCAGGGCATAATTGTTGTTGTTGCTAAGTTTCATCAAGTCAATTCCAATTCTTAGTGATCTTGCATAGGATTTCCAAGGAGCACTTAGTTTGTTTTAACTGCCGACCTTGTGGTTGGCAATCCAGTGCTGATCCTACAGCATCACTCCAGGAGTCCAGGACATAATTGTTGTTATTGCTGTTGTTAATTAACTTTAAGTTGGATCCAACCCATAATAACCCTGTATAGTGTTTCTAAGGAGAGGTTGGTGAGCTTGAATCGCCGACCTTGCAGTTCAAACTGACCTTGCAGTCTAGAACATTGTCCCTCAGTGCCACACCAGGACTCCAGGCCATAATTTGACTAATAAAATATAATATATTCCATATCTCGACTGCCAATTTAAATAGATTTGAATAGAAATTTTTCCTGAAATTAAGTGTATACCAAAATTTATATCGGACAGAAAATTATTTAAATGAAGTATCCAGATATGCTTAACATTACCTTTTCTTTAAGCAGACTGGTTTCCCTTACAACCCACATGCCCTGAGAGACAAATATTATTTGATGACATAGAAAAATCTGAAACACTCCTAATTTGTTCATTCTAACAGATATATTTAAGCACTGATTGTGTATTAGATGTGATTGTAAATGAAGCAGGCATTGTTTAAGCTTTAGTGGGATTCAAAATGCAATCAAGTAAAAGTATGAAAATCACTGTAACTTGGAGGTAATGTTGGCTCTGTTCTAGATCACCACAATTAAACAATTATTGTAATAAAGCTAGCCACAGGAATTTTTGTTTTCCCAGTGTATTTAACGTAATGTTTACACTAGACTGTAGTCTACTAAGTGTACAATAACATTGTGGAAATGCTTGAAATACTGTGTGAATTACCAAAATATAGAGACAAGAAGTGCATTGTTGTTGGAAAAAATGACACTGATTTACTTGCTTAAACAGTGCAACATCTGTGAAACATAGTAAAGTAAAACTCAATAAAACAAGGTTTATCTGTTTAATTATTTGATAAAAAAATAATTTAATTTGTCTTGGTTAGATAACAAAGATGTTGAGAAAGTGATTAGCAGGGTGAGCAGGGTGAGCAAGTCAAGCCTTTTTAGAGTAGTTAAGGTCCACTAAGATTCTTAACAACAACAACAACAAATCAGTTGCCATGGAGTCAACTCTGAATCATACTTACCTCTCCAGAATCAGTCCCAATCGACTTATGCTCCATAGGACATCCAGTGGCTGATTTTTTTTGGAACTAAATTACCAGGCCTTTCTTTAGAGACACCTCTGGGTGCTTTGAACCACCAATCTTTTGGTGAGCAGTCTAGCCTTTATCTGATTGCTTCAGTAAGGAACTACAAAAGGTCACAGAGGGAAAAAGGAAAAAGAAAAAAAGAAAATGCTTTAAAATGGAAATCAAATAATGAGGAAAGGTCAGCCAAGTGTCAAGAAAGAGGAGTAGCAAATGTATAACCCTAAAATACTTTGGAATTTAGTCTCTTTAGGAATTGAAAGCAAACCAATTTTCTGCCACATGTTAAAGAAGAAAATAGTTCGAGATGGTATTGAAAGGTAACGATAAGAAATCATTATCGTAAGAAATTTGTATTTTGTTGTCAGGTATGTGGAAAATAATTGCATAGTTTTAATTAAGGGATGGATTCGATTTATGTGTTACAAGAACCATTTTGCTTGCTATGTGAAAGTCTGTTACATTTGTATTATGCTTTTGAGAAAACATTAGTACTGACAAAGTGTGTGTGTGTGAGAGAGAAAGAGAGATAAAGCTAACTTTAGATTAACTTTTGGGACAAGGTATTTGATTAACAGGTGAAGTGCCCAGCTCCTTGGAACTCCAACTATTAGAAGACTTAGTTAACATCTGAAAGTCTAATCTACGTTATGGAGATTGTTACTTTCAGATAATTATATACTCACACACGAGTTTGTAAATTATTGTTGTTAAGTGTGATTGAGTTGGTTCTGACTCATAGGAACCCTTTATAGGGTTTTCAAGGAGTGGCTGTTTAGCTTGAATAGCTCACCTTGTAGTTGAAACCGGTCTTTCAGTCTAGCACAATAACCCACAGCACCACACCAGGACTCCAGGTTGTTTTAAGTGCTGTCAAGTGGATTCAGATTCTTACAGACCCAGAATAGGGTTTCCTGCGATCGACTAATGGGTTTGAACTGTCCACCTTGTGGTTAGCAATTGAGTACTTCTATGGTGCCGTATCAGAACTCCTTATCATATAATTACAGTGGTGGTATGGGATAAGCACTGCTAGCCTCAAGGTCAGAAGTCACTCACTTGGAGAAAGCTCCCATAAAGATTTTCTAGTGTTTGATATATATATATATATAGTAAATCTTTACAGAGAAAAATCTGTTCAGAAGTGGAATCCACACAATGGCAGTGAGTAAGTGGATTCTAACTCTAGAGACCCTGTATAAAGTTTCCAAAGCTATAAATCTTTATGGGAGCAGAAAACTTCATCTTTCTCCCAAGGCATGACTGGTGGGTTTGAACAGCCAGATTTTCAGTTAATAGTTCATTGCTTATCCTACAGTACCACCAGAACTCTCCCTTTCTCTTTTTTTCTATGTATGTTGTTGTTAAGTGTTATCTAGTCAGTTCAGACTCATAGAGACTCTGTATTGGGCCTCTGAGGAGAAGCTGGTAGGTTTGAACTGCTGACTTTTTGGTTTGCAGTCTAGTATTCATCCTACAAAGCCCTAGTGCTTCCAAGCCTATCGTCTTTATTGAGGCAGACTGCTACAGCTTTCTCTCATGGAGTGGCAAGTAGTTCAAACTGTGGACCTTTGCTTAGAAATCAACCTTTTTAACCACTGTGCTACCAGGGCCCCTTAGATTTAGATATAAACAATATACTCAACAATAATCACTTTCTAAAGACAAAAGACCACCATTCATCTGTCAGTTTGTCATACTGTGGTGACTTGTGAGTTGCTTTGATTCAGAAAGTTATGTCACAGTTATTTTAAATACTAGTAGGGTCACCCACGGTGGACAGATTTCAGATGAGCTTCCAGATGAAGACAGAGTAGGAAGAAGGAGTGACGAACTACATCTGAATATTTAGTCATTGAAAACCTTATGAATAATAGAGAAACACTGTCACATACGATGCTGGAAAATGAGCCTCTCAGGTTGGAAGGCACTCAAAATGGGACTGGGGAAGAGCTGCCTCCTCAAAGTAGGTAGACTGTGATGATGTGAATGGAGTAAAGCCCATGGAAGAAAAGCCCATGGGACCTTCATTTGCTGGTGGGTCACAACTCAAAATGAAGAGATAGAGCTGTAACATCCATTGAAAATCAGAACATGGAATGTACAAAGGATGAATCTGGGAAAATTGGAAGTTGCTCAAAAAAGAAATAGAACACATGAACAATGATATCTTAGGCATTAGTGAGCTGAAATGGATTGGTATTGGCCATTTTGAATCAGAAAACCAGATTTTTACTATGCTGGGAATGACAAATTGAAGAGTAATGGTGTTGCATTCAGTGTCAAAAAGAATATATCCAGATCACTCATGAGATACAACACTGTCTGTGATAGGATAATATCCATGTGCCTACAGGGAAGCCCAGTAAATAAAACTATTATTCAAATATATGCACCAACCACTAGAGCCAGTGAGACTAAAATAGAAGAATTCTACCAACTTCTTCAATCTAAAATTGATCAAACATGTAATCAAGATATATTGATCATTACTGGTGATGGGAATGCAAATGTTGGGAGCAAAGAGGAAGGATCAGTAGTTGGAAAATATGACCTTGGTGATAGAAATGATGCTGGAGATCGCATGATACAATTCTGCAAAACTAATGATTTGTTCATTTCAAATACCTTCTCTAGACAGCATAAGATATGACTATACACATGGACCTCACTAGATGGAATATATAGAAATCAAATTGACTACATCTGTGGAAAGAGACCATGGAAAAGCTCCATATCATCAGTGAAAACAAGGCCAGTGGCAGACTGTGGAACAGACCATCAATTATTCATATGCGAATTCAAACTGAAGCTGAATAAAATGAAAACAAGTTCACGAGAGCCAAAATATGACCTTGAATGTATCCCACCTGAATTTAAAGATAATCTGAAGAACAGATTTGATACATTAAGCACTAAAGACCGAAGACCAGAAGCCAAGTATTAAAACAAAAGGTGCAAAGATCTGGATTCAGAAAACCAATAAGGAAGAACACACTCAGCATTTCTCAAGCTGTGGGAACTTAAGAAGAAATTCAAGCCTTGACTTTCATTATTGAAGGATTCTCTGGGCAAATTATTGAATGATGCAGAAAGCATCAAGAGAAGATGGAAGGAATACACAGATTATATAACCAAAAGGAAATGGTTAATGTTTAACAGTTTCAAGAGGTAGCATATGATCAAGTGCCAATGATACTGGAGGAAGTCCAAGGTACATTGAAGGAATTGGCAAAGATCAAGGCTCCAGGAAGTGATGGGAAAATTTTTGAAATCTTTCAAGAAAGTGAGTCGGCATAGGAGGCACTCACTTATCTCTGCCAAGAAGTTTGGAAGACAACTATATGGCTGAGTGATTGGAAGAGATCTGTATTTGTGCCCATTCTAAAGAGAGGTAACCCAATGGAATGAGGAAATCATCGGACAATCTCTTTGATATACCAAACGAGTAAAGTTTTACTAAAGGTAATACAAAAACAGCTGCAAGCATACATTGACAGAGAACTTCCAGAGGTTCAAGCTGGATTCAGAAGAGGCCATGGAAGGAGGGATATCATTGCTAATGTCTGATGTATCTTGGCTGAAAGCAGAGAATACCTAAAAGATGTTTACCTGTGCTTTATTGACTATGCAAAGGATTTTGATTGTGTGGATCATGACAAACTATGGGCAACATTGCAAAGTATGAGTATCCCGGAACACTTAATTGTGCTCATGAGGAATCTGTACCTGGACCAAGGGGCAGTTGTTTGAACAGAACATGGGAACACTGAATGGTTTACAATTAAGAAAGTTGTGCAACAAGGTTGTATTCTTTCACCATACTTATTCAACCTGTATGCTGAGCAAATAATCTGAGAAGCTGGGTTATATGAAGAAAAACATAGCATCAGATTTGGAGGAAGACTCATTATAAACCAGTGATATGCAGATGACACAATCTTGCTTACTTAAAGTGAAGAGGACTTAAAAAATTTACTGATGAAGATCAAAGAGCACAGCCTTCAGTGTGGATTACATCTCAATGTAAAGAAAATAAAAATTCTCACCCTGGACAATAAACAATGTTTTTATCAACGGAAAAAATACTGAAGCTGTCAAGGACTTCAAGGAACTATCAACACTCATGGAAGCAGCAGTCAAGAAATCAAACAACGTATTACATCAGGCAAAACTGCTGAACAAGACCTTTTTAAAGTGTTGAAGGGCAAAGATGTCAGCTTGAGGACTAAGGTGCACCTGACTCAAGCCACAGTATTTTCAATAACCTCATATGCGTGTGAAAGCTGGACAGTAAATAAGGAAGACTGTAGAAGAATTGATGCTTTTGAGTTATGGTGTTGGAGGAGAATATTGAAAGTGCCATGGGCTGCTAAAAGAAAAAACAGATATGTGTTGGAAGAAGTTCAGCCAGAGTGCTCCTTGGAGGCCAGGATGGCCAAACTTTGTCTCTCATACTTCGGACCTATTGTCAGGAGGGAACAGTTGCTGGAGAAGGATATCATGTTTGGTAAGGTGGAGGGTCAGGGAAAGAGAGGAAGACCCCCAATGAGATGGATTGGCCAAGTAACAGCATTGATGGTTTTAAGCATGGCAACAATAGTGAGGTTGGCCCAGATCCGGGCTGTGTTTCCATCTGCTGTGCATAGGGTCGCTATGACTTGGTACCAACTTGATGACAAAAGACAAAACAAGTCCAAATTGCCTGAATATACTGATAAAACCACTTTAACATGTAGTCATTGTATTATATATGTTGTTGTTGTTAGCTCCATTAAGTTGAACAGCATCCAATATAACCCTGTGTGTTACAGAGCAGCACTGTTCTGTAGAGTTTTCTTGGCGGATAAGCACTGGACTGCTAACTGCAAAGTCAGCAATTCAAAGTTACCAGCCACTCTGTGAGAGAAAGATGAGGCTTTCTTCTATAAGATTTTGATTTACAGCCTTCAAAACCCTATGTAGTGTTGCTGTTATTCAAAATTCATTCAAAGACAGTGGATCTGGTCTTTTGATTTGGTTAGTCTTTATGAAAGCAGTTTCTAAGGTATTTCTACCACAGAATTTCTGGTTAGAAAGGCATTTCCAACTATAGTTTAACAGCAAACACAAACCATATTAGCTACCCAGGTTCCCTTCATTACTTACATAGACAGCAAAAAGATGAATAAGCAAAAATTTATCAAATTCTCATGATATCTGTACTATACACAAAAAAGGGTGACAACAAAATAACAGGGTACAGATACTGTAATGCAATGTATGAGGAAAATTCTAGACTGCAGTTAAGCAGTTTTATATTCTGTAGCTCTATTGTGATGGTAGAGAAAGCCCCAAGTACCATCTGAATCTGAGAATCAAATAAAAGTATCTCTTGACCTGGGTACGTAGACAAACAAGTGAGAGAAGAATGCATTTCAACAACTTGTAAACACCCCACCTCTCCTATTCTAGAAGGATTGCAAGACATACTGCAAAGACTCAAAGTAGCTGTGGATCATGCCTTTGCTATGTTGTCTATTTAGACATATCAAGGTTATCATCTTGAAGCTTTATCCTTACAGATAGCAGAGGATTCTATGTGAAAGCAACTTGAGAAGTCTCAAGTCTGACTCAACAATATTCCGATATAAGATTCCGCTCAATGACTTTCTTTAAATATACTTGTCTCATATTTCTTGAATGCTCCCTCCAATCCCCATTCACCCTATAATATTAATTAGGACTTACTATCTTCTGTCTCCCTCTCCTTCCTCTCAAGCCTGTCTTATCAATGTACTTATCAAACAAATTCCCTTTGTTTCTAGCAAAATAGACTACCTTATCTCTATAGAAAACAAGTATTAAAGGTCTATTATAATTTAGAGGTCCTGGTGTGGTGCAGTCCAGCTCATTAACCCACATGGTGCTGGTGGTTATGTGCCGTGGAGTCGGTTCCAACTCATAGTGACCCTGTATAGCGTTTCTGAGGCTATAAATCTTTGTGCGATCAGAAAGTCTCATCTTTCTCCCGCAGAACAGCTGGTGGTTTCGAACTGCTGCTCTTACCATTCACAGCCTTATTTGTAACCACTACACTACCAGAGCTCCTTCATAACCCACATTGTTGTTGTTAGGTGCCATTGAGTCGGTACTGCTTATAGCGACCTTATGCAGAACAGAATGAAACATTGCCCAATCCTGGGCCAACCTCACTATTGTTGGCACACTTAAGTCCATCGAAGCTGCTACTTGGCCAATCCATCTCATTGGGAGATGGATTAAAACTACAAAATGTAATGCACAAGAGTAAATAAAAAATATCCTCACAATGTTTGTATAATTTATTTTAATCAACTTTTTAAAAAGACAAATATTGTTTTTCAACATAATCTCCTTGCTTTTCAATACATTTAGTCCATCTGTCAACAAACGTCCATATTCTCTTACTAAAAGAATGTTTTAGGCTGAGATGTAAGCCACAAATATACCACCGTCTTCACATCTTCACCAGAAGTGAACCTTCATCCTCAAAGAGTTGCTTTCCAGGGACAAAATAGGTTAAAGTACCATGGAGCAAGATTAGAACTATAGGGAGGATGCTTTAACACCTCAAAATGAAGTTTTTGTGCAGTGTCAGCAGTGTGGGCAGAGGTATGAAATGTGCTATGTCATGCAAGATCCCAAGGCCCTTGGTTGGCAATTCCTTGTGCTTAATCCAAAGCTTGGGCTTCAGCTATTCAGTGAGCATCTCACTGTAAGTAGCACTGTTGATTTTTGAGCCTTTTTCTTGATAGTGTTCAAATACTGCTCTTGAGAATCCCATAAAATTGTAATCATCAATTTTCCAGCTGATGGTTGACTTTTGAACTTTTCCTGGGTTGGCGATTGAGAAAATGTCCATTCCATACTCTGTGGTTTATACTCAGGATTATAGTGTGAATCCATTTCTCATCACCAGTAATGATTTTTTACCTTTCTTTGAGTATCAGTTCAACTTTTGCTTGTAGATGTTCAAATGTTTCTGTGTATGCTTTTCCATGATTTGTTTCAGTACCCATCTTACATAAACTTTTCAAAACCCAAGTCTGTTGTGAATTATTTCATAGCAGAGCCATGGATGATTTGTAAATGGTTTGCTTCAGAATCCATTGTCACTCATCTATTCAACAGAATCATTTCACGTGCACACTCAATGCTGTTATCAGCAGTGGATGGTCATTTTAACATAACGAGTGTTATTTTTTTGCTAACTCTATTAGTTTCTTTATAATCTTTGAATACTGGAAGAATGAGAAAATTAGTCTTACTCTTTTCAGATTGTCTACAATTTATATGGAATTCATTATAGTAAATTATATTATTCAAATTACTGCCAGTTTGTCATACTGTGTTGACTTGTATGTTGCTGTGATGCCGGAAGCTATGACAAACATATTACAAATAGCAGCAGGGTCACCCACACTGGACAAGTTTCAGTGGAGCTTCCAGACTTAGACCAACTAGGAAGAAGAACCTGTTAATCTACTTCTGAGAAAATGAAGCCGTGAAATCTTGTAGGGCACATTATCTAATGCTAGGTAAATGTAGAAAGTCTGTGTAAAAGAGGAAGATGCTCTACTAGATGAATTTATACTGAGGCTGCAACAATATGTTCAAATATCAAAAATTATGATGATGATCAGGACCTGCACCATGTTATATTCTGTTAGACCTCCAGTTGCTATAAATTGGAATTGATGTCAAGGCAGTTAACCATAAAATCAAGAGAGTTAAAAGAAGAGGAATGAAGGTAAAAGGAAAGGAAGGTGTAGAACTTGTGTTTCAATGAAACTTACTATCTTCTTCTAAATTCTTCTTCATACAGAATTTAGTGTTGTATTGGATGGCATTAGAGAGGGGATGTGTTTACTGGGAGAGAAAAATCAAAGAAGTTATCTTCCTGATTAATCAATTATTTGACCACTTCTCCATTAATTTATGCAATGAGTATTTATTCCTCATTGGGAGACAATCCTAGAAATCTGCTTCTGAAAGATCACATCCTTGAAATCTGATGAAGACAGTTTTACTCTGCACACATGTGATCACCATGAGCTGGAATTGACTCCAAAGTAACTACCATGAAACATGTGCAGGTGCTGTTGTAGAAACTAGGGACAAGGACATGGAAAAAACAAGTGAAAATTCAGATTAGCAAACTTTTGGCAAGAACAGTTCTATATGAATAAAAGGTTTTTAGAAGTTGGTTATTAGAAGTCCTAAGATATCAAAATGATGTGAAATCAGGCGTTGGATGTATGAGACTGGCACTGAGACAAACCCAGGCCTTTAGCTTTGCCATTCTGCCTTTAGCTATTGAAATCAAACATAAATGACCTGAAGAGATTGGGCAAGCTGAGGTATGACTATCTTTAGGCCTTGCCTACTTTTCTTCCAAACTTTTTTTATCATGGTTCTACAATATTGGCTGCTCTGAAATTTATCTTCCTTTAGTCATTTGAATAAGGCATTTAGAGTTGTATATTTTTGATATTTAAAACTCTGCTTGCCTTAAAAATGTACATATCTCTTTGTTGTCCTTATTTTAATGGGCCTTTACTGTCCCCTCTTAACTCTAGTTAAGAACTGTCCCCTCTTAACTCTAGTTAATTTGAGTGAGATTCATACATTTCAGGTCATTGGCACAACTGAAAAGGAAAACACAAACGGAAATTTCATTCTTTTCATTACTTAGCCAACTCCACCTTACAGAAGCAAACTATCACAGCTTTATCCCAGAATGACTAATGAGTTCAAACTGCGACATTTTGGTTAGTACTGAGTGCTTTATTCACTGTGCCATCTAGGCTTCTTCTCGTACTCTACTGGCTTCTTATTTACAACCACCTCAGTGTCCCAATGTGGTGCCATAAGATAAACACTGACCTCAAGGTTGGTTTGATCTACAAGGTCAACATTTCAAACTCACCAGCTGCCTCTTGAAAATCCTATATAGGATTTCCTGTGAGTCAGATCAGACTCTACTAGGATGTGTGAAGTCCTTGTGTGATGGTGTGGGTTAATGCAATGGACTGTAAGGTCAGTTTGAACCACAACACTGGCAGTTCAAACTCACCAGTCACTCCTTGGAAACCCTATACAGGGTTGCTATGAGTCAGAACCGGCTCCACAGTACTTACCAACAACAATTGTGCTGTAACCATACCATTGGTATTTCAAATACCAACGGGATCACCCTTGGTAGACAGATTTCATCAGGCAAGGTATTCAAGGAGTCAGAAAGTATTGCTATTAGGATTCCAGTTCATAGGTGCACGTGTTTATTATAAACAAAACTTGTTTAGATATCTCTCTGTGATCAGTGGATGGTTGCAGGCAAATTCACTCATTGACACACTTGTCTTAGTCTCATTAGAATGCCTTCAAATAAAGGTCCAATCAAAACTGAGGCCTCTGAGGGGATCTGTTGGGCCTGTTCCATTAGGGTAAACAGCTGAGCTCAGAAGGTTATGGTGGCTGTTTTTCTGAGATTCTGAAGAGGTAATCTTGATAGATTTTCTCAGTGGACACAGGAAGATCATTTGGGCTTATTCTGAAGAAGTTTCAAGAAAATTGAAAGTTACTATTTGATGAGAAAAAGACCAGGAAAACTGTGTGCTGAGACATTTTTCTTTCCCATTAAGATGGTGCACCTGTTCATTCCTCCAGAATAGCAAGAGCTGTCCTCTGAGAATTTCATTGGGAAACCTTATCCATCTGCCTTACAGCCATGATCTTATACCTTCAGAATTCTTTTTGTTCTCCAACGTCAAAGAACATTGAAAAAGAACATAAATAGTATCCACGGAGGATGCCAAATCTGCTGTTCGATGTGATGTAAGTTGAAGAGCACAGAATTCTTTGGGGAATGGGTTAAAGAGACTAAAATATCGTCTTGAGAAGTGTATAGATCTAGATGGAGGATAAGTAGAGAAACAATAGCATCACATTTTGATAGTTTTGTCTAATAAAATTTCTATGATTTATAGCAATACTTGTTGATTTACTTTTGTAATTCTGAAAGAAAACCTTAAGAATCAAACAGAATATTTTTTCGGTATAGTGCTGCGTGGTGAGAGCCCTATGTTGGAGGATAGTCAAAATCCAGTGTCCACAATAGACTCTAGCATACCGATGCTCATGAAAAAAGGCACAGGATCCTGGAGTCTTTTGTCACCATGTATCACCATGATTAGGGAATGGAAAGAAGGAAAGAATCTTTGCTATTATTATTATATTGCTATTATATTATATTGCTATTATTATTGTTTGCCTAGCATTTATGTTGTATTTTATAAGCAAAATAACAGTTGTTTTATTAGCTATCTATCTGTATTTATGTTGAGAATTACCACTGTCATCAAGTTGATTCTTTTGTAGGATTTCTGAGGCTGTAAGTCGCTATACAAGCAGAAAACCTCCTCTGTCTTCTGTGAATTATCTGGTGGATTCAAACTGATAAATTTAGAGTTAGCAGTCCAATGTGTAATCTATTATGGCACCCAGGCTCCTTCTGCTGAGAATATGCACAGCAAAACATGTCCAATTCAACCATATATACAAGTACAATTCAGTGACAGTGATTACATTAGCCCCCTTGGTCTCAATTTTTCATTCACCATTAAAATAGACACCAAAGTTTATTACAGGTTACCAGGGGCAGAACCCATTGCTCCCTAAGGTTTCTAACCAATCTTTCTAGTTTCTGCTGTTATTTTGATTTCATATGTTGTTGTTGTGAAGTAACATTGAGTATAGATAGTTCTTAAAAGAACATAACACTCAAGTAGTTTTTATTAATGAAGCTAAGTGATTATTTAGCTTTAAAAAGATTTCAGGACTTATTTTTTAATTAGATGTTTAAAGATTATCTCTGAGCGATAGTTTCAGTGTTTTATGTAGTTTTGTGGCTTCAGAAATTTTGGATTCCATGAGAATTTGAATTTTTGTTTTGAATTTTCTCCCTTTTGATCAGGATTCTTCTATAGAATCTTTGATCAATATATTCACAAATAGTATTTGGGAACCATCCAGTTCTGTTGGTCGTATGACAAAGGAGGCAATTGTTCATGGAGGCAATTACCAAACCATTCCATCTCCTCCCATTCCTGACTCTCCAGGCAAATAAAGTTTAATTGTTGTACCTTGAATAGCTACTTACAAGTTTTTAAATAACTAGCCACTACACAAAGAACTGAATGAGAGAACAGAAGAGCCAAGCACATATTTATTCCTATCAGCTAGGATGTTCCATGCAACCATGACACTTAACCTCCAATTCAAAGAACCAGACCCTATTCTCCCTTTAGATATTTCATTGTACATAAGCATAGAGATGAGGACAAAGTTGTTTCTTTTCTTTTGTTTTGGAACTATTGTCAATATCTCTACAACACAACTTATGCTAATTCAGCTTTTGACAGGGGTAAAACTTATTAACAGCACTAACTGGATGTACAATCCTTTCTTTAATCAATGCAGTGCTTCTGTCATCAACTATTTTCAACCCTTTCACTTTCCCTTCTGCCCCTGGTAACCAGTAATAAACTTTGGTGTCTATACATTTACCCTTGTTTATCATTTAATATAAATTGTTGTTGTTATTGTTGTTATGTGCTGTGGAGTCGGTTCTGACTCATAGTGTACAGGGTTTCTGAGGCTGTAAATCTTTAGTGGAGCAGAAACCTCATCTTTCTCCTGTGGAACAGCTGGTGGTTTCGATCTGCTGACTGTGAGAATAATAGCCCGATTTGTAACCACTCATATTTGTCTTTTTGTGATTGACTCATTTCACTTAGCATGTATTCATGCTGCATTCATATTGTGTTGTTGTTGTTAAGT
The DNA here is from genome assembly GCF_000296735.1 of Chrysochloris asiatica. NCBI lineage: Eukaryota > Metazoa > Chordata > Mammalia > Afrosoricida > Chrysochloridae > Chrysochloris > Chrysochloris asiatica. The sequence goes on along the minus strand of NW_006408523.1, from coordinate 32,232,528 downwards.
GCCATGGAGTCAGTTCTGACTCATAGTGACTCTGCATAGGGTTTCCAAGGAGTGGCTAGTGGGTTTCAACAACCTACCTTTTGGTTAGCAGTCCATTGCTTATCCAACAGCACCACATAAAGTCTTCATTTCTCCTACCGACTGAGTAGTATATTCTTGCATGTATATCCATTCATCTGCTGATGGAAATTTAGGTTGTTCCCACGTTTTAGCTTTTGTGAAGAGTGTTGCAGTGAAAATTGGTGTGCATGTCTCTGTTTACATCTCTGCTTTGAATTTTTTTGAATATATTCCTAAGAGTCAAATTGTTGAGTTATCTGGTAGTTTTATTTTTAGTTTTTTGAGAAACCACCACACTCTTTTTCATACTGGCTCCTCAAAAACCCTACACAGTGTCGCTATGAGTCAGAACTGACTCAATGGCACTTAACAACAACATATTGCACTAGGTAGACAGTTCAAACCCGTGAGCTGCTCTTCAGAAATCCTGTACAGGGTTGCTATGGATTTAAACTGATTCAATGGCTCTTAACAACAGATATATCAATAATATGGCTGGTGAGGCACTGTATGATAAGCATTTGACCATATCGGAGGCCCAACTCACCAACAACTCCTTAGAAAACCTATACAGGATTGCTACAAGTTGAACCAAATCGATGACTGTTAACAACAATATACCACTTGGAGTCCTAGTGTCACACTGTAGGATAAGCACTGTAGTCGTAACCATAAGGTCATCAGTTGAAATCTCCCAGCTGCTCCTTGGAGACTCTATAAAGTATACCTGAGTCAGAACCAACTAGAAGGTACTTAACAACATATAGTGGTGGTAGTGATGTGTTATGGAGTTGGTTCCAACTCATAGCAACCCTGAATAGGGTTTCCGAGGCTGTAAACCTTTATGGGAGCAGAAAGCCTCATCTTTCTCCCATGGAATGGCTGGTAGTTTCAAACTGCTAACCTTGAGATTAGCAGCCCGACTCATAACCACTACGCTACTAGAGCTCCCCATCAACCTTGAGTTAAGGTTTCAGTTTCTCCAAATTGTCTCCAACATTTGTTTTTTTCTGTTCACTTTTGTTACTTGTCTTTTTAGCAATGCTTTTGGGGGTGCAATTATAACTCATTGTGGGTTTGATTTGCATCAAGCTAATGACCTTGAACATCTTTTCCATTTGTTTGGTATTCATTTGAATGTCCTCTTTAGTGAAATTTCTATTCAAGTCTTTTGCCCATAAATGTAAGTTATTTAAAATGTTTGTGCTTTTTTATGTGAAAATTGCAACAACAACAACAACAACAACAAATGATTGCTCTATTGCCACACAATTGCTATAAACAGCACTAGCTTGTTTGCATATTATTGGAAGTATTTTGTCACTTTGTAGCTTTCATTTGTTTAGCATTGATTTTTATGTCATGTGCTATGTTTCATACGTTGTTGTTAAGAGTCAGTGATTTGATTCTGACTTATAGTGACCCTGTGTAGGGTTTCCAAGGAGCAGCTTGTGTGCTTGAACCACTGACTTTGTGTTTCAAACTGACCTGACAGTCTAGGGCATTAGCTTGTATATGAACCATGGAGCCCTGATGTGGCACTGAAGGTTAATGGATTGGAATGTAAGGTCAGTTTGAACCATAAGGTTGGTGGTTCAAGTTCACGATGTTAAAAACATGAAGGAAATTAAGTTTCATTTGAAAAAATGGTAAATGATGAAAAATCGAGCATAAATACAAAATGAAATGTCAGGCTTTCTTAAGAACTATAAAAAAAATGTTGGAGTGATATTATAATCTGTTTTTGAAAGTATGGTCTGGGCAGGCTCTCTGGAAAAGGTCTCAAGTGAAGTAAAATCACAAATGAGATAGAAACTTGAAACGCTATCCTGAGCAGTGGGAAGAGAGTTCCTAAAATAGAAACATTTCTGCCCCTGTTAGAGTGTTGAAGCAAAAGCTGTGCATTTACTGTAGCTGGACATACAAAAGAGTGGGCGAGCAGGTCTATTAGGTAGTCTATGGGAAATCTGTGTGTTATTTGCATGGAAACGCATCTTCTTTTTCACTCAAAATGTTTTCCTGTCTGTAAAGGAAACTCCAGGCTTCATATTGCCCTCATTGCTCTGCGTCCTATGTAGGTGTTGGCAGGGGAGTGGGACTGAAGGTGGGGCTGTTTTCTCTGTTTTAATTGTTTAGAACAATAAAAGTCTTTTTCAATCCTTTTCTTTCTTGGAAACTTGTCTTCCTGCAGCAAGCCTGTCTACTATTTATCTATTCCAAGTCTACAGGAGGAAGATTCTACCTTTCAGTGGACTGTGGATTGGAGTGAGTCACTATTACTTTGTGAGATAAATTCCAAAAGGAAGGATTAACTCTTTTATTGTATATGTGATTGGACATTATTGCAAGTTTCATTTGTTCTTGAATTCCTGTTTCTATGAGTGTTGTGTATCCAAGAAAAATGAAATCTTTCAACAATTTCAATCTTTCTCTGTATATCATGATACTGTTTATTTTTTTATTGGTGTGTGCCATGGAGTCTGTTCCAACTCATAGTGACCCTATATAGGTTTTCCAAGGCTAAAAATCTTTATGGGGGCAGAAAACCTCATCTTTCTCCCATGGAGTGGCTGGAAGATTTGAACTACTGACCTTTTGGCTAACAGCTCAGCTCATAATTCACTATACTACCGAAGCTCCTATTTGATTTCAGAGCTGTGTAAAAGGAGAATACTAAAAGGCTAGAAGTGATCTCTTTACAATATATAAGATTCTGTCTCCCTGACCTCTGTAAAAGGAAAGATACAAAACATAGATACAAATAAACTTTTTAAGGGGTCCTTGTGTAGGATAAACAATTGATTGCTAACTTTAAGATTAGTAGAATTCAAACCTACCATCTGCTCCTCAGAAAACTAATATAATAACATTGCTATGAGTCAAAACTGACTGTATAACACTTAACAACAACAACTGTTTAAAAATTCATTATCTCATGAACATGACTTCACCATTTATCTGTTTCAGACAACATTCTAAGAGTGATGGAATAAGGATGCTGTCCATCAGAACACAGTACCATATCTACAATATTTAACAAATTGTTGCTGAATGAATCTGTATTGTTGGGTGTTTATGAAAAGGATATCTGTTTAGAATCTGTTTCATTTTCATATTATAATGAATGTGTAATGATCTGCATATGGAGATGAGTGGCTATTGCATTATTGCAAGAATTTTTTATTTATCATATGTAATATTAGTGTTTGGAGTTCTGGTGTGGAACTGTGGGTTAATGCGCCAGACTGCAAAGCCATTTGAACTGCAAGGTCGACAGTTCAAGCTCACCGACTGCTCCTTAGAAACCCTATACAGGGTCACTAGGGATGGAATCGACTTGACAACACTTAACAACAACAACAACAACAATATTAGTGTTTAATATATTTAAGCGGAATTTGGTGGTATATTAACTTTAGACAGATTGCAATCTCCATGCACATTTAAGCACGAATTTTGAAAAATGGTTCCTTTAGCACAGCTTGAAGTCTTTTCATGTGTTGTCAGTCATGAAGTGATTTATCAAAGTACATTTAATTCATATTCCTTGTCGATAAACACAAAAGCAGATATGTGTTAGTGGTCAATTCAGAAAGTCAATAAAAATATTTTTAGGAGAACAAGAAGCAGAAATATCTTAGCAGTAATAATATGTAAATCAAGCTTGAAAACATCAGACCATGTCACAGGTTGTAGTATATTTCAGCCAGATTTTTCTTGTAGTGAATTCACAACACTGATTCTCTCCAACAATCTCTAATTTTATGTCTATAAGACAACTTTTCTTTATCAATGCCTAGAATCTGGGTTAAAGAGGATTTTTGTAAACCCAGATAAAATAAGATTTCTTTCATGCAGCTTTTCCAACTTCACTATTTAACAATCATTAATGTTTTGCCACGTTTTCCTATACATTTAACATTTGTTCATGTATTATGCATGTTTACATACATAAATATCCTAAAATAGAACTAATTGCTTTCTTTAGTACTTTCTCCTATTTCTCATACTATACCATAAACTGGTTGAAATTATTGGCAGCCCTATTTACTAATCCAAAGGTCCCTGGTATTCACAAAGAGTTTACATTAGCTGTTGGATGTTACTGAGTTGATTCTGTAGCTTAATGATCTTATGCACAACAGAATGAAACACTGTTCAGTTCTGAATCATCCTCACAATTCTTACATTTGAGAACATTGTCACTACCACTGTGTCGATCCATCTTATTGGGAGTCTTCTTTTTCATTGACTTTCCACTTTACTAAGCATGATGTCCTTCTTCAGGGACTGGTTCCTCCTGACAACTGTCCAAAGAACAACAGTTGAAGTCTTGCCGTCCTGGCTTTTAAGAAGTATTCTCTCTGTACTTCTTCCAAGTCTTGTTTGTTCTTCTGACAGTCCACAATACTTTCAATTTTCTTCACCAATATCATCGTTTGTTTTTTTTTGTTGTTGTTGTTTTTTTGTTTTTTGTTTTGCTTTGACAGTCTTCCTAACTCATTGCCCAAATTTCACATGTATATGAGATAATTAAGAATACAAGTTTAGCTCAAACACATTTTACTCTTCAAACTGGCATCTATGCACTTTAGTCCAACCTTTTGCAGCTGATTTGTCTGATGCAATATGTCTTTTTGATTATGGAAACAAGCAAAATGAAGTGTTTAAAAGCTTCAATCTCTTCTCCATTTATCAAGTTGTATTTTATCAGTCCAATTATGAGGATTTACATTTTATTTACATTGAGGTGCAAATCATACTGAAGGCTGTGGTCTTTGATCTTCATCAGTAAGTATGGCAACTCCTCTTCATTTCCAGCAAGCAAGGTTGATTCACCTACATATTGCAGGTTATTAATGGGTCTTCCTTTAATCCTGATGCCATGTTCTTCTTCATATAATACAACTTCTTGTATTATTTTCTTGGCATACAGATTGAATAAATATGGTGAAAGGATTCAGCACTTGCACACACCTTTCTGATTTTAAAGCATTTGGTATTCCCTTGTTCTGTTCAAACAACTGCCTCTTGCTCTATGTACAAGTTCCTCATGAGCACAATTAAGTATTTTGGAATATATATTCCTTGCAAAGCCAGCCATAGTCTGTTATGATCCACACAGTTGAAGACATTTGCATAGTCAATAAAGAACAAGGAAACATCTTGCTAATATTCTCTGTTTTCAACAATGATATCCCTAATTCCTCATCTTCTGAATCTTGTTTGAATTTCTAATAACTCCCTGTTTAAGTACTGTTGCAACCATTTTTTTAAATTATCTTGAGCTAAGTTTTACTTGTATATGATCGTAATGATAATGTTTGATGATTTCTAAATTCTGATGGGTCACTTTTCTTTGGAATAAGCAAATGGTTTAGGCTCAACTACTAATTAAAGATGGGCAGCTAAAACCCTTCCAGAGCATAACTGAAAGGATTCCTAGAAATCTCCTCTCATAAAATATTGCAATAATGAAAAACTGTATGAAATAGGATAACATGGTAATACATAGGGTCACCATGAGTTGGGATCAACTTGACACAACTGGTTACTCTCTAATCTATTACATTTTCTACATCTCATATTCCCAGAAACTTAATATAAATTAACATAGTAGTAGGTTTTCTTGGTTGGGTTTAGCTGTTTACAAAAAAAAAATAATAATTTATAATATTTTTAGCGAGTCTGCATAGGGTTTCTGAGGAGCAACTGGTGAATTTGAACTGCTAACCTTGAGGTTAACAGTCCAGTACTTATTCTACATGAATCCAAAATTACAAATACATGTTACAGCACATTTTTAAAAACAAAACTCAGAACAAATGTATTTAGAGTTTTCCCAAATATATAATAATAGGCTATGCTTAATATTTGCTAATGATATTTTGTTTTTTAGAACTATGTTTTTCTAACACTTGAGAGAAAGAATTTTTTTTGCATTTCTCTTAGGATGTATTATTGGGGAGAATACATTTACTGAGTTGATTAGATCTATAACTCACATTTTAGTAAAGTTTAGCCATGAAGACATGCTAGGACACTTGGCCAAATATGGGCTTAGTTAGAGTCTGTAGAGATCTACAGACTGTGAAGGTTTATTTATTTTTTCTTTCTTCTAATGTTTGATTATAGAAAAAAGAGTTAATTAAACAGAAAAAGCATACTGTTTGGGTTGCACTATTATAAGTGAATGAAACTTAAGGCATTTTTAAAAGGAGGATTATTAATGTTCATAGTTTTATAGCAGATGCTTGCTTCTGAATATTATATTATTTTAAAAGAACTTGATTACACCATTAAAATGATTCAGAGTGCTTAGATGAGATTTCAAAGTATTTATACATCCCAGTTCTTTGCATATTAAACTTTGAGGCCAAGAAGCAAGAGTAAAGTTCAAATAAAACAACAAATACATGAAGGGCTGCTCATAGTATAGTAATACGGACATAAGATGGATGTTATATCATACAACCATGCTCACATAAATTATTTCAAGGTGATGACATAACAAAATAAATCATGCTATAAATCACCATTTCCTAGACTGCATTTGAAAAGTTTTTATTGTGGAGGAAATTTCATCGTATTTCATTTACAAAGGGGATGTTTTAAAATCCTTAATCCTCAGTGTTTCTAAAATTAACAAGCTCATTCATTAAAATAAAGTTAAATCTTCTAGCATCAAGTCAAAAAATATAGAAAGTCAAGTAAATGTTCACTTATTAAAAAATGAAGAGTTGCCTAATTTGCCTGTTGAAAGTATGCTATAATTTTTGGATAATCCAGAAATATATTTTAAAGGTGAGTTATTTCATTCTACAAATTTATATTTTTTTATACCCACATGAATCAGACATTCATCTAGACCACAATCATACAGAACAATGATATCAACTTGATTTTTTTGTCTTTATTGAAGTTATTTTAGGGAAAACTGTCTCAGTATAATATCTTAATAATCACCAACTTTGCCTTTCTCCAATTCTTTTTCTCTTAATTAAATCATCTTTCTCTAGTGTGATCCAATGTGGTGGAGCTTGTCATCTTCTGGCTACTATATTTATTAATGTTTTGTGATGTGTGTTATTGTTCTTTGCATATCAATAAATCACTAAGGGGGTTTCCTAAATTCAAGAAGCAAGTAACTTATCAAGATTTTGTAACCAAGGTAATTTATAATAGAAATGTTTTCTATGCTGTTACCAACTTCAGAAATGAAACAAGCAAACAATTGTTAGTGTAGTTATAAATTAGGGAGAAAAAAGAGTACTGGAAATTTCTCATTAATGCAAGGGGACATATAGTCTATATGATGTGAACTCTAGAAGAACATGTCTTAGAAATTTATCTTGCTCCTAAGCAGCATCTAAAGAGACTGACACTTTTCTAATGGATGGCCAGTAAAGAAAAAATGCAGAATTTGTTTAAACTAGTTGGATAAATGTTTTCACAAGTACTAGCACTTTAATTATAAAGGAGCTCTGGTAACAATGTGCTGCTAACCTCAAGGTCAGCAGTTGAATACTACCATCCACTCTGCAGAAGAAAGATGAGGCTTACTGCTCCCATACTCACAGCCTCAGAAACGTAAAGAATCACTGTAAGTTAGAATAGATTCCATGGCACACAACCATTACCACCATTACCAATTCAATTATTGTTGGTGTTAGGTGCTATTGAGTGTGTTCTGCCTCATAGAAAACCTATGTAAAACATAACGAAATATTGTCCAGTTCTGTGCCATCCTCCAGAATTATTGTTATGTGTGATCCCATTATTAGAGCTACTGTGTTAACCCACATCATTGAGGATCTTCCTATATTTCACTGACCTTCTACTTTACCAAATATGATGTCCTTTTCCATGGACTGGTTCCTTTCAGTAAGATATCCAAAGTATGTTAAAAAAAAAATCTCACCATCATAGCTTGTAAGGAACATTCTGACTGTACTTCCTCCAAGACTGATTTTTTTTTTTTTTTTATTCCTGTGGAAGTCTATGATACTTTCTATTTTCTTCTCCAAATGCATAGATTAGATGCATAAGTTATTCTCCTGTATTTCTTATACATTGTCCAGTTTTTACATGCATAGGAAGTGATTGAAAATACTTGGGTACTTGGGTCAGGCACATCTGAGTCCTCAAAGTGATATCATTGTTCTCCAATTTTTTTTTTTTTAAGTATTTTTATTGTAAATTGAGTGAAGGGTTACAGAGCAGAACATTTTACATCCAACAAATCATACAATTTGTTTCATTTCTATATAACAACAGTCATCCCATTCCCTCCCGTTGTTTCTAATTTCCACTTCACCCTCTTTCCCAACCCTTCTGAAATTTGTACTGAGGTAAATTTTGCCCTTTTGATCTGGAATGGTTGGCCATTCCATGGTGTTGTCCATTCCTTCTTGCACACAAATACTTATTTACCTCTTGGTTGAAAATTGGGCCATGAGAGTAAATTATATTCTAGAAATGGAGGGTGATTCTGTTCTAGTCATGAAGGATGGCCAAGGGCCATAGTCTTGGTTCCCTCTCTTTCCAACCAGTAATCATAGTCTTATTTATAATTTTGATTTTTTTCCCATTTTGTCTCCAACTCTATCTGACCTTTTAACATGATCTCTTTCAGAACACTTGGTAGAAGTAGCTGGACACCTTCAAATTATTCGGGTCTAAAAGTTGTGGCAACCGATATTCACGTTCCATTTGTTCATTGGACTAGATGAGTCCAAGAATCTTCATTTTCATCATTCTTGTCTTCCACACATGAAGAGACCGATAGTTGCACCTTAGATGACTGTTCATGAGTTTTTAAAATGCCAGTAACTACTCATCAAAGGATATAATATATTATCTTTGTGAATTATGTTATGCCATTTGACCATTGTGTCCCCTGGGTCCCCAGGCCCAGCAATTCATTGATAAAATTTCTATTTTCTCTGTTTTACCATGATGTTGGAATACTGGTGTGGCTAAATAGGATAAGAAGTAGACTGCTATTCTCAACCTTGGAACAACAGGACTCTGTGATACAGGGATCAGGGTAGAGTCTGAATGGTTAAAAAAAGGGAAGTAATGATAAGATGCTTGACTTTCTTATGGATATTAGATTCTCATGCTTACTATTGTAAAATAGACACTTGAGTGGGATACAAAAGAATGTCTGGAAGCATGATTACAGAAATCGTGTAAGCCCATCTTCAACCTATAACTGATTGGAAACCTGAAAGGGATTCTAAAACTTGCCCAGTGAAATAGACTTCTTGTGGAGCCTTTGTAGTGTATAGGACCTTAGGTGGAATCCTGAGCCCCATCCAGAACCTTCTGAGGTGGGACATTTCCACTTGAAATGATGTGTAGACCAACCCAGAGTTGCTAGAGGAATAAAAAATACATCTTGAAAGAAAGACAAGTAGGAAAAAACAAACAAACAAAAAAGTCAGTCTGTTTGGCTATTACAATAATAAGTAAGCTGTTTGCAGGGGACCCACCAAGGCAAGCAATAAAGTTCCTTCAGGACAAACTCCTCTCCAAGATTGAAACTAAAAGGGAACACACAAACAGGCCTGTAAACTTACTGGTGACCACATTGGTCTACATGTGAGTAGAAGTGGGCGAAAGGCAGTGACTCTTGTCAACCTTAAGATAAGAGAGAAAAGAGGAAGGGCTAGTTGGTCTGTAGTTTGGGGATACTTGGGAATGCCTGAGCCCATGGACATTAACTTAGACATGGAGGGCTATAGCTGAGAGTGAAGTGTTCAGCAGATATGAAGTGGGGGTAGATGCACAAGAACGTCCAAACTTGGAGATAGTACCCATTCGACTTAGCTTCAGTGGCTTGATGGCCAGAGCTTGACTAGAGGAAGATAAAGAAATTTGATAACAGAAGCAAGTATAAATTGTTACAATTTGATGAACTTGACCTATACTTATTGATGTAGTCGCTCAAAATGACAAATTAGAGGGAAGGATCTTCACATTAAGGATCAAACCTATTCCCTCAACAAGGTTGATAGGGACAGTCAACGTAGACACTGGCTACCTAAAATGTGTGTGTGTGTGTGTGTGTGTGTGTGTGTGTAGGGTATAAAGGCATGAAGTAGCTGGCTTACAAGTTTTCACGAGGAAATTTAGTTTCAGAGTGTGTGTGAGAAGGTTGAACCCCTACTAAATAGTTTTCATCTTGTCTAGATGGGTCTGGTGAAAAGAGATGAGGTTAAGATTCTTATGATTCATAGTAATTATTATCATGCCTAATTGCGATTGTCACAACTGTAAATGTAGAAGTTTGTAACATAAAGGGGGGAGTAGTTAATCTTACATTCCAGGAATAGAGGACGCTAGGACCATTAAGTCAGAAGAGCATGAGTGGAATGTGGGACCCTAAGCAAAGAAGAAGCACCACCAGAGATGGAAACAGAAGTGATGGCATGGAGAGAGAAAGCAGTTGAGGACTCTAGACTCATGGAAAGAGAAAAAGAGAAAGGCTGTGTGCTGGCAGACACATGTTAAAGGAAAAAGTCCAAGCTCCACTGATGGCATTGGTGAAAAATATGGATCAAGGAATCGGTGAAATATAAATTAAATGTTTCAACAAACTAATGCAATGCTAGAAGTACTCACTCATTTATAAATGTGGAAGACAACTAACTGGCCAATTGATTGGAAATGATTGATATTTGTGCCCACTTGATATCTGTTGTGGTGCTGTAGGATCAGCATTGGACTTTGAACCACATTGTCAGCAGTTCAAGCCCACCAATTACTCCTTGGAAATCCTATACAGGGTCACCATGGGTTGGAAGCAATTCAACAACACATTTAACAGCAACAAAAGGAAAGATACCTAATGGATACAGCAATCATTTAACAATATTGCTATCATCTGCAAGTAAAATTTTACTGACAATAATTTTAAAAAATTTCCAGTAGTGCATTGACAGGAAACTGCCAGAAATTCAAGCTAGATTCAGAAGATGATGTGGAACTAGGGATATCATTGCTGTCTGGTGTCAGATGGATTTTGGCTGAAAGCAGAGACTGCCAAAGAGATACTTACTTGTGTTTTATTGACTATGCAAAGATATCTAACTGTGTGGATCATAACAAACTAAGGATAACATGAAGAAGATGGGAATTCTAGAATACTTATTTGTTCTTATAAGAAACCTGTACCTATACCAAGAGGGAGTCAATTGAACAGAACAATGGAACACTGAATTGTTTAAAACTAGAAATATGCCAGGGTGATAGTCTCTCACCATTCTTATTCAATCTGTATTCTTAGAAAATAATCTGAGAAATTGAGTTATATGAAATATATGGCATTAGGATTGGAGCAAGACTCATGAACAACCTTTAATTTGCCCATGACATAAACTTGCTTGCTTGAAGCAAAGAGGATTTGAAAATCTTAAAGATGAAGACCAAAGACTACAGCCTTTGGTATGGATCGCACTTGAATGTAAAGAATGTGAAAACTCTCATAACTGAACTAATAAATAGCATCATGCTAAATGAAGAAAACAATGTTGTCAAAGAATTTATTTTACTTGGATCCACAATCAATGCTAACTCCAGTTTGGAGTGTTGGGGCTCAAGATGTCTTTGAGGACTAAGGCACACCAGACCCAAATATTTTCAATCAATTCATATGCATGTGAAAGTTTGACAGTGAATAAGAAAGATCTTAGAAGGGTAAATGCATTTAAATTGTGGTGTTGTCTAAGAATATTAAAAGTAACATAGTATGCCAGAAGAACAAATAAATCTGTCTTGGAAGAAGTATAACCATGCTCCTTAGAAGTAAGGATTGGAAAGCTTTGTCAAGCTTACTTTTGACATGTTGACAGGAGAGAACATCCTTGGAGAAGGCTATCTTGCTTACGAACGTCATTTACAAAAGATGCCCAGTGAGATGGATTGACAGAGTAACAGCAACGGTGGGCTCAGACCCAACAACTCTGAGGATGGCACAGGGTCAGGCAGTGTTTTGTTCTATTGTGCATAGGATTGCTATGAGTTGGAACTGACTTGACAACACCTCGCAACAACAGCAAACTATATTAATGTTGTATATGAAGAAGCCATTGCTATTGTTATTAAGTGCTATTGAGTCAGTTTGGACTTACAGTGATCCTGAATAGAATTTCCAAGGAGTGGCTGATGGGCTTGAACTGCTGATCTTGCAGTTCAGTGCTTATCCTACAGTGCACAATTAGGACAACATAGACACTGTTAAAGGGGTCTGGTGAAGCAATGGTTAACTGCTCAGCTACTAATTGAATGGTTGGTGGTTAGAGTCCAGCAGACACTACAGGAAAAGATGTACAGTAGGATTCCATAAAGATGACAGTCTAGATAATGCAATGAAGGACTTGTACTCAGCCCATTTGAGCTGAAATTTACTAGAAGGCACAAAACAACAGATAATGTCATCCTAATTTAGAAGCTTCTGCATTTGTTTTTTGTCATTTCATGTGTCATGAGTTATCAAGAGGAATGAGAATCTGAGAACTGTAAGATACATTTCTTAGCCTAAATTCCTATTTCATATTTATGCAACTAGGAAGATTTGGGGGATTATTATTTTTGAATATTTGAGAAAAATATTGTTTGTTAAAGGAAAGTTTAAAATAAAAGTTGCTCTGAATGGTGTTTGCATTATCTCTCTATGCCATTATTTCTCTCAAAATCTTTCATTCTTTTCCAGAAGTTACTGAAACTAAAAGATAAGGCTGATATAGCACTACTTTTAAGATAGACATACATCAGCAACATGATATTACTACTAGGGTATCATAGACATGTTATAGATTCCCTGTATGGTGGAAATATTTTGTCTTTCTTTGTAACCAAAGTTTGGTGGACCCACCCAGTAGTATCATAGATGAAACAGGACAGGTGATATGATTTTGATAAAATTGTTGTTGCTGTTAAGTACCGTGGAGTCGGTTCCGACTCATAGTGACCCTGCACAGGGTTTCCAAGGCTATAAATCTTTACGGGAGCAGAACACCTCAGCTTTCTCCCTAGGAACAGCTGGTAGATTTTAACTGTTGACCTTGTGGTTCGCAGCCCGATTTGTAACCACTACAAACCCAGTGGAGGAATTCTGATTTGTAACTGATATTGTTGCTGTTGTTGTTAAGTGCCGTCGAGTTGATTCCGACACATAGCGACCCTGTATAGGGTTTCCAAGGAGCAGCTGGTGAGCTTGAACCACTGGCCTTGTAGTTCAAAAACTTTGCAGTCTGACACATTAGTCCACAGCGCCAACTGATGAAGTCTCCTAAATCACAAATCAAAAACAAAAATAACAACAAAATAAATATTAGATACTGTATGCACTGTTCTAGGATATTATTGAGTTAATAGAAACACAAAATAGTTCCACAAAAATTTAAACTAATATTGACAAACATAATCAATAAATGAAGAATATTCAAAGCTTCATTCAGATTCACTTAGGAAGCATAAAGATAAAGGAGTCAACATTTCAATGCATTTTAATCAAAATTTAATTTGATTAAACTGATGAATTTTTATTCCACTATTTAGTAGAGTGCCATAATAAATGATGAGAAAGATTATCATTTAGAATTTCCTTAATATGGAAAAGAAAGAGAGAATTAGGAGTCAAAGTTCTAAGAGAATAATATTTCTCATGAATAGGGGTGCCAAATGAAATAATGAATAGCTAGTTAAATTTGAATTTCAGACATCACTATGTTTTACTATAAATATATCCCCAATGTTTGATGAGGTATTTACAGTAAAAACTGAGCTATTTGTCTGATATTTAAATGTAACAGGGTTCTCTGATTTTTATTAGCTAAATCTTAACAACACTTACCTTGCAGAGAATCTGGGACCTTACTTAGCATACATACATGTTTTTGTACTCACATCAAGTTGAAGTAAATGCATTTGGTCAGGATTTGTCAACATGTCCTCATAGCCAGATCCTCCAATGTCCTTCTATAACAAACAGGGAAAGGAATCCAAAGTTTCATTGGAAATGTATTACCTTTGAGTTGATTCTGACTCATAGTGATTCAGTAGAACAGAGTAGATCTGTCCCAGAGGGTTTCCCAGGCTGTAATCTGCAACAGACTGTCACATGTATCTCCTGGGAAGCAGCAGGTGTTTTGAACTTTTTGGTTTGCAATTCAACACTTAACCAGTGTTCCACCAGGCTCTTTTAACATGGGAACGGAGGAGTAAAATTGTGCTTACGGAGAATTAAAGGAGTACCAGGCAATACAGTGAAAATCATCAGTGGCTAAAGCAGCAAATGAAACAGTGTGGTTTTAAATACAGCGCTGGTGACATCTCGTCAGCAGTTTAATCAGTAGGAAGCCTATTTTCTACTACTCAGCCATTTTGTTCACAAAAGACCCACAAGTTCTTTATCTACAATGAAATCACATTGGCCTCATGAACTAATACATGAAAATGAAAATGCACATGCCATCATGGTGTCTATTAAGTAAAGGATTTTCCTCTGAGTCTAATTTTTTTAGGTTCTTTTGTTTGTTATAGAATGAACAAATAGGTCTTTGTGAGCTGCATTGGTATAGCCAGAGCTTGCTACTAAACCTTTTTGTGTGTATTTGCAGTGCATCTATGGTAAGGACTGGCAGTAATAGTTTGTTTATATGCATTTTCATTTGATTCTTCACTCAACATTCCCCTTTTTCAGATGACTTCACTACGAAAGTGAACAATGATTCCACAGGCAAAAATAGCATGAATGAGACTGCATGATTGTTCTTACAACGAAAATGAGTATGAAATGAAAATGCTTTAAATGAAGTGTCTCAAATAAACATTTAATTTGGGATAAGACAGCCAGTGCATATATACTGTCACATCAAATATTGAAAGAGCATGTATCAAGGAGTCGAAAGACTCATTTGTAATAAAATAAATGTAGCTCTAAAAGTGAGCTGCTGAGAGTAAATATGTAAAACTACATTTAAGAAGTATGCAATTAACATGAATTTATACTAGAAAAAATGAAAAACATGATGAGATTTTGTTGGATTATATATCTGAATAAGAAACTGTAGTTTTTCATCAAACAAGAACCTTCCTGTGCACTGTATTATTTAAACTGAATTTTAGGTTATTTATTTGTAAATTAGAAAAATTAGATATATTTCATCAATATATTTTATGTCATTCTTTAAAATACCACTTATTTATCTCCTCTACATGCCTAGATACCTCTGTGATCAGTTCTATGTTCTTATACTTCTTTATTATTTTCTTTCTTCTTCTTAATAAGTTCTATTTTTTATTGTATTATTTCTAGTATTTTTTTTTCTGACATTTATATTTACTTTTTTTCGCTTCTAGTGTTTTATACCCATCTAGTCTTTTGTTATCCCAGATTTATTTATAGCCATAAGATTTTATTGTCATGTTTGGATAGTGTAAATATCTAGATATTAAAAATCATGGCAATGACAGGGAGAGAGAAGATTTGATAAGTAGATAGATACATACATACATATATAGATACATAGATAGATAGATGAGTTGCTTCAAAAAGTTAAAGTAAAATGGAATTAAGACATAATGATGGGTTAGAACAATCAAGCTTTCAGATAGCAGTCAAGTACTTAATCATTGAGCTGGATAGGTGCCTGTTATTATTGTTAACTGCTATCGAGTGGATTCCTACCCAAGCGACCATGTATAGGGTTTTCAAGGATCAGCTAGTGAGCTTGAACCACTGACTTTGTGGTTCAAACAACTTTGCAGTTAGATGTATTCGCTCACAGCATCACAGCAGGACTCCTCCAGCTTTTCAATACAGAAATGGCATTGTCAATAAAGTGTTTTGCAAGCCACGAGACATTTTTAAAAATCCTATGCAAAGGCTTTCGTGTGGATCATGACAAACTATGGACAACATTGAGAAGTATGAACATTCAGAACACTTAATTGTGCTTAATGAGGAACCTGTACATACACCAAGAGGCAGTTGTTTGAACAGAACAAGGGAACACCAAATGGTTAAAAATTAAGAAAGGTGTGGTCCAGGATTGTATTGTTTCACCATACTTATATATTCTGTAACCTAAACAAATAATCTGATAAACTGGATTATATGAAGAAAACCGTGGCATCATGATTGAATGAAAACCCATTAACTACCTGTGATATGCAGATGATACAGCCTTGCTCGCTGAAAGTGAAGAGGACTTAAAATACTTACCAGTGAAGATCAAAGACCACAGTTTTCGGTATATCATCTCAAAGTAAAGAAAACAAGAATCTTCACCACTGGGCCAATAAATAGCATCCACAAAAATGGAGAAATGATTGAAATTATCAAAGACTTCATTTTGCTTGTATCAACCACCAACACTCATGGAAGATTCAGTCAAGAAATCAAATATTGTATTGCATTAGGCAAATCTGCTGCACAAGGCCTCTTTAAAGTGTTGGAGAGAGCAAAGATGTCAGTTTGAGGACTATGGTGCCTCTGACCCAAGCCATAACATTTTCAATAATCTCGTATGCATGAGAAAGTTGGACAGTGAATATGGAAGACTGTAGAAGAATTGATGCATTTGAGTTATGGTGTTGCAGGAGAATATTGAAAGTGCCATGGGCTGCCAAAGGAATCAACAGATCTGTGTTGGAAAAAGTGCAGCCTGAGTGTTCCTTGAAGGCCAGGATGGCCAAACTTCACCTCTCATACTTCAGACACATTGTCAGGAGGGACCAGTCGCAGGAGAAGGATATCATCTTTGGTAAGGTGGAGAGTCAGACAAAAATTGGAAGACCCCCAACTAGATGGATTGACCAAGTAGCAGCATCGATGGTCTCAAGTGTGGCAACAATAGTGAGGTTGGCCCAAGATTGGGGAGTGTTTCGTTTTGCTGTGCACAGGGTTGCTAGGAGTCGGTACCAACTCGATGGCACCTAACAACAACAACAACAAATGCTGTGTATAACCCATGTGAATTTAGAAGCTATCTCAGGAATTGATTTCACGCATTAGATAATAATGACTGAAGACCAAGAACGGTGTTGGATGTCATCAAGAACATCATATATGAAGAAAGCAAAGTCATTGGAAAAGAAAAAAAAAAAAATTACACAGGGACAACCTAAAATCTAGAAACTTATGAGCATCAACATATTTCACCAAAAGAGTAAAAAGGGAGCCACAGACTTATAAACATTTTTTTTGCAACAATATAGCAAACAATGGACTAAGTGGAATAATATCTAAAACGTACATAAAATTACAACATATCCACAAAAAAGGACAAATAGGCACAGAACATGAATAGACACTTCATCACAGAAGACATTCAGGTAGCCAACCAATACATGATGAAATGTTCACAATCATTAATCAGTAGAGACATACAAATCAAAACAACAATGAGATATAATCTCACATCAACATTAACAATGAAATTCAAACAAACAGAAAGCAGCAAATGCTGGTGAGTATCTGGAGAGACTGGACCCTCCTACACTGCTGGTGGAACTATGAAATGGCTTCTCTACTCTGGAGAAAGTTGTAAATAGAAACACCATATAATCTTATGACCCAGCAATGCCTGTACTTGTTTTATGGCAACAAGAAAGTAGATATATACACACTGATGTTCATCACAGCATTATTCACAATAGTAAAAAAATAGAGACATTCTACATGAATAATAAAAGAGTGGGCAAACAAACTTTGATACATACACACAATGGAATACCATGCAATGTTGAAGAATAATAACAAATCTACAAAACAACTCACAACTTGCCTGAACTTGGAGTTTGTTACACTAAGTGAAATCTGTCACTCACCAAAGAACAACTATTATTTGTGAACATTATTGTAAAAGCTTAAGTATTGCAGAGTAAAAGAAACATTTTTGATGGTTACCAAGGGTAGGAGGGAGAGGAGAGTAATTCACTGGTTAGAGGGTAGACACGTGTTAACAAGTAATATGGAGGTAAATATACAAGAAGGGAAAAGGCAATGTACAAGAAGAAGATGGAGGTTGACAGAAGAAGGATGAAGACACAGGGAAAGATATAAGGGCAAAAGGGGGTAAAGGTAAACAGTGACATATATACAACCTTGGAACAACAAAACACACACACACACACAC
>NW_006408523.1:32206107-32211399 GCF_000296735.1 Chrysochloris asiatica | reverse complement strand
GTCGAGTCGGTTCCGACCCATAGCGACCCTGTACAGGGTTTCCGAGGGTGTAAATCTTTATGGGAGTAGAAAGCCTCATCTTTTATAGGGTTAGAAAACCAAAAAAGAACATGCTCACTGTTTCTCAAGTTGAAAAAACTGGTTGTTGCAATGTAGGATAACTACTGAACTGCTAACTGAAAGGCCGGGTGTTCAAACCCTCTGGTTCTTCCTTGGAAACTTCATGGCACTTAACAACAACAACAAGGTCAAAATATTGAATTATTCAGGAAGCATCAACACAAGATGGAATGAATGTGCAGACACTGTCCTAAAAAGAATCAGCTGATGTTCAACTATTTCAAGAGATAACTTAAGATGGTATTGAGGGAAGAAGTCCAAGCTGCACTGTAAACACTGGTGAAACACAAGGTTCTGAGAATTGACGTAACACAAAATGAAATGTTTCAACAAACTGATGCAAAATCAGAAGCTCATACTCATCTATGCCAAAAAATTTGGAAGACAGATAGCTATGTGACAAACCAACCGAAAGAGCTCCATATTTGTGCTGTATCTAAAGAAAGATGACCCAATGGAATGCAGAAATCATCAACCAATACCATTTCTATCACATGCAAGTAAACTTTTGCTGAAGAAAATTCCAAAACAGTTGCAGCAGTACACAGACAAGGAGCTGCCAGAAATTCAAGCTGGAGTCAGAAGTGGACAAGGAAGTAGGGATTTCATTGTGGACAACAGAAAGCCATAGAATATCAGAAAGATGTTTAGTTGTGCTTTATTGAATATGCAAAGATATTTTATCATAACAAAGGACTCAAACATTACAAGAAATGTGAGGATGGAGCAGCACTGAGTAGTGTTTCATTCTGTTGTACATATGGTCATGATGAGTTGAAATGACTGGAAGAACAATATTGGACTCATAATAATGGATTTATTTATTCATAATAAATAAAAAACTCTGATGTCTTAGTGGTTAAAGCATTTGACTACCAACCAAAATTTTGGTATTTCAAGCACGAGAAAGATGTGATAGTTTTCTCCATAAATATTATAGATTTAGAAACCCAATGTAGCACGTCTCTTCTGTCCTATACACTTACTATGAGTGAAAAATGACTCATCAGCAGTGGGTTTTCTTAATAAATGTATCTGAAATTTAGTGGCTTAAAAAAGATAAAACATTTCTCATTCATATAAAATTAATTTCAGATTTATTTAGGCAGTTCTTAGTCGTGGTTGACTTTCAAATACAATTCAGAAATTCAGAATCTTTCTAACTTGTTTTATCATACATAAGCTCTAAGGAATCAAGTGACGGCGCAACAGTCAAGAAAGACACAACGTTATGACCCATGTCACTTGTCTTACACTTTATTGTCATATGTAGCACTGTGGGTTAATGAGCTGGAGTACAAAGTCAGTTTGAACCACAAGGTCAGTGGTTTAAGCTAACCAGCTGCCTCTTGGAAACGCTGTACAGAGTCGCTATGGGTCGGAACCAACTTGAAGGCATATAGCAGATATCCCTCATTCCATGTCCTCCTCTAAATCATGTTTGAACTTCTGGAAGTTTTTCTTCAATGTGTGGTTACAACCATTTTTGGATTACCTTTAGTAAAACTTTACTTGCATGGTATATCAATGATATTATACAATGATTTCCATATTCCATTGGGTCATCTTTCTTTGGAATGGGCACAAATATGGATCTCTTCCAATCAGTTGGCCATATAGTTGTCTTCCAAATTTCTTGGCATTATAGTGAGTGTCTCCAGTGCCACCTCACTTTCTTGAAAGATGTCCATTTTTGTTCCATCAATTCCTGGTTTCTTGTTCTTTGCCAATTCCTTCAATGCACCTTGGACTCCTTCCTTCAGGATCATTGGCTCTTGCTGATATGCTACCTCTTGAAATGGTTGAATATAAACCTTTTTTTTTTTTTTTTTTGTACAGTGACTCTGTGTATCCCTTCCATCACCTTTCAATGCTTTCTGAATCATTGAATAATTTGCCCATAGAATCTTTAAATATTGCAAGTCGAGATTTGAATTATTTCTTCAGCTATCTCAGCTTGAGAAATGCTGAGCATGTTCTTCCTGTTTGGTTTTCTAACTCCAGATCTTTGCACATTTCATTGTAACATTTGATTGTCTTTTCGAGATGACCTTTGAATTTTTCTGTTCAGCTCTGATACTTCCACATTTCTTTCATTTTCTTTAGCCTCTCTACACTGGAGAGCAAGTTTCAGAGTCTATTATGACCTACATTTTGGGCTTTTCCTTCTTTCTTGTGTTTTTAATATTTTATTTTCTTACTGTATGATGTTCCTGATATCATCCCATAACTCTTCTGGTATTTTGTCTTCAGTGTCTAATGCATTAAATCTGTTCTTCAGATGATCTCTAAATTAAGGTGGGATATATTTAAGGTGATATTTTCACTTTAGTGGATTTTTTAAGATTTTTTTCAGCTTCAGCCTGAATTTTCATATGAGTAATTGATGGCCTGTTTCACAGTATGCCATTGGCCTTGTTTTGGCTGATGATATGGAGCTTTCCCTCTGTCTTATTCCACAGATGTAGTTAATTTGATTTCTGTGTATTCCATCTGGTGAGTTTCATGTGTATAGCCATCTTTTATGTTGTTTAAAAAGGTATTTGCAATGAAGAAACCATAGGTCTCGAAAAATTGTATCATTCAATCTTCATTATTTTTTCTATCACCAAGGCTCTATTCTCCAACCAATTCTTTTTAGGGCTAGGGCTAGGGCTAAGGATGTTTGTTTCCAAATTTACATTCTAATTGCCACTAATTATCAATACATCTTGATTTCATGATTGATTAATTTCAGACTGAAGAATTTGGTAGAATCCTTCAATTTCATAATTACTGGCTTTAGTGGTTGGTGAATAAATTTGAATAATAGTGGTATTGACGGATCTTCCTTGTAGGCACATTGACATTATCCTGTAACAGACAGGGTTGTACTTCATGAGTTATCTTGATATGTTGTTTTTGATGATGAATGTGACACCATTCGTCTTTAATTTGCCATTCCCAGATTAGTAAATCATGTGTTTTTCAGGATCAAAAAGGCCAAAACCAGTGCATTTCAGTTCACTAATGCCTTGGATATCTTTGATATCCAAAGATATTTGGTAATATCTTTGATATTCCATGTAGGTAAAGTTTTACTAAAAGCAATACACAAATGGCTGCAAGCATACATTGACAGATAACTTCCAGAGGTTCAAGCTGGTTTAAGAAGAGGACGTGGAACCAGGGATATCATTACTGATGTCCGATGGATCTTGGCTGAAAGCAGAGAATATCAGAAAGATGTTTACCTGTGCTTTATTGACTACTGAAAGACTCTAGATTGTGTGGTTCATGACAAGCTATGGGCATCATTGTGAAGTATTTGTATTCTAGAACACTTGATTAATTGTGCTCATGAGGAATCTGTACATGGACCCAGAAGCAGTTGTTCGAACAGACCATGGGAATACTGAAGGTTTTAAAATTAAGAAAGGTGTGCAACAGGGTTGTATTCTTTCACCATATTTATTCAAACTGTATGCTAAGCAAATAATCCTAGAAGCTGGATTATATGAAGAAAAACATGGCATGAGGATTGGAGGAAGACTCATTAACAACCTGTACTATGCAGATGATACAACCTTGCTTGCTGAAAGTGAAGAGGACTTAAACTATTTACTAATGAAGATGAAAAAACATAGCCTTCAGTGTGGATTACATCTCAGTGTCAAGAAAACAAAAATGCTCACCACTGGACCAATAAACAACATTCTTATCAATGGAGAAAAGATTGAAGTTGTCAATCTCAAAGGATGTTTACCTTGTTTCACAATATAAAAGGTTTTGACTGTGCAGATCATAGAAAATTGTGGACAACTTTACAAAGAGTGCGAGCCTGAGAAGCTAACCACAAGGTCTGTGGTTTAAACCCACCAGTGGCTCTGCAGAAGAATGAGGTTATCTGCTCCCATAAAAATTGACTGGATGCAGAAACCCTATAGAGGGTCACTATGAGGCACAATCAACTAGATAGCATTGGTTTAATTATACTCACCTGAAACCTTTATCAGGAAAGTTGTGTACCATGGTTGCATTCTTTTGCCATACTCCACATACTGTGGAGTCCTGGTGTGGCGCTGTGAGCTAATCCACTAGACTGCAAGGTCAGCTTGAACCACAAAGTCAGCAGCTTCAATCTCACCATCTGCTCCTCGGAAGCCCTATAGAGGGTTGCTATGATTTGATGGCACTTAACAACACAACAACATTCAATATGGAGGTTTATCAAACAATCCAAGAAGCTAGGATATATGAGGATGAATCTCAAGATCAGGATTGGAGGAAGACCCTTTAACAGCATACCATATGCAAATGGAACAAACTTGCTTGCTGACAATGAAGAGAAGATGACACATTTGCTGATGAAGATCGTAGACTACAGTCTTCGGTATGGATCATACTTCAACATAAAGCAAAACAAACTCCTCACAACTGTACTAATACACAATAGCATGATAAATGGAGAAGAGACTACAGTTGTTAAGAACTCGATTATACTTGCTAGTATGATCAATGTCTCTGGAAGCAGCAGTCAGGAAATCAAAGGATGTACTGCCAATGAAACTTAAAATTCATTTAAAATAATATTTTAATGGGGACACATGAGTAAGGTAATCTGAATGAGATCTTAGCTATTATGTACAAAGCTACTAAAAATATATGATATAAATACAGTATGGTGCCATCAAGCCACTTATATATATATATATATATTGCTGTTGAGTGCTATCGAATCAATTCCAACCCATAGTGACCCTGTATACGGTTTCCGAGGAGGCTGGTAAGCTTGAACCGCTGATCGTGTGGTTCAAACTGACTTTGCAGTCCAGTGCATTAACCCACAGAGCTGGACTGTAAAGACATTTTAATTGTAAGGTGAGTAGTTCAAGCTCACCAGTCACTCCTTGGAAACCGTACACAGGGTCACTATCAGTCAGAATTGATTCAATGACACTCAACAACAACATATATATTTATGATGATGATGTGCCGTGGAGTCGATTCCGACTCATAATGACCCTGCATAGGGTTTCAGACTGTAAATCTTTATTGGAGTAGAACGCCTCATCTTTTTCCCAAGGAACAGCTGGTAATTTTGAACTGCTGACCTTGAGGTTAGCAGCCTGACTCAGAACCACTACACTATGAGCTCTCTCTCTCTCTCTCTCTCTCTCTCTCTCTCTCTCT
>NW_006408523.1:32196978-32205832 GCF_000296735.1 Chrysochloris asiatica | reverse complement strand
TGTGTGTGTGTGTGTGTATAGATATACATGTTGTTAAGTGCCAGCAAGTCAGTTCCAACTCACAGTGATCCTAAATATGGTTTTCTAGGAACATCTGGTGAGTTTGAACTGCCGACCTTACAAGCCAAACCGACCTTGAAGTCGAATGTTTATGCTATAGTGTCAATCCATATCACCTACCCCCCACACCCACACACGTGAATATAATGGGGTATGTGTGTATGGAGTCCTGGTGTGGCACTGTAGAATAACCACTGAACTATTAAGTAGATGGAGTCCTAGTGTGGTACAGTAGGTTAATGCACTGAACTGAATGATTGATTTGAACTGCAGGTTGGGTGGTTCAAGCTCACCAGTCACTCCTTGGAAACCCTATCCAGGGCCAATGTAGATCAGAACCTACTTGATGGCCCTTAACAACAACAACAAACTCTTAAAAGTGGAGTCCTTGTATGGCACTCTCAGATAAGCGCTGGATTGCTAACCTCAAAGTCGACAGTTGAAACCCAACAGTGACATCGTGGAAATCCTATACAGGGTCACTATGATTCAGAACTGACTCACTGGCACTTAGCAATAACAAAACTCTTCAAAGAACAGTCAATAGCAGAAATGTGCACCTGACCTAAGCCATAGTCTTTTCCATCACATCACATGCAGGCGAAAGTTGAACAACTAAAAAAGGGAATCTGAAGAAGAATTGACTGTTTTGAACCATATTGTTAGTGAAGAATATTGAATATATTATGGACAACCAGAAGAATGAACAAGTTTGTCTTGGGTTCCACACAAAACTGTCTTGAGAACCAGAGTGTTAATTTTATGTACTTTGGACATGTTATCAAGAGGGAGAATTTCATGCTTGGTTAAGTAGAGGGTCAGTGAAAAAGAGGAAGATCCTTAACAAGATTCACTGTCATAGTGGACGCAGCAGTGGGTTCAAACATTCTACTATTGTGAGGATGGTGCAGATCCTGGCAATGTTTCCTTCTGTTATGCATAGGGTGGTTCACTATGAATTGGGCTGTCTCTACAGTACCTAACTGCAACAAGAAGTCACCCAAGATCTATAATAAATCTTTAAATAATATTTTTCCAGTAAATTACGTGAAAGTTTTTATGTTACAGTAGCTTTAATCTATACTGGGAAAATTTCAGTTTAGAGGATATACCAATTTATCTGTCCCAAGGCTCAATGATATAGCTATAGGTCAAGATTGCCTCTATAGTTAAAGTTCCATCATTGTCTGAACCATTCAAAATACCCTTTAGTGAACCAATACTTACTCATGTGGAATTTGCTTGTCATCAGTCTATATTGAAACTATTAACTGAAATAGAAAGTACTAATGCTATTTGCCACTTAGCAACAAACAACAGTTCTATTTGCTGGACATTCTGCTTATTTTATTGAGAGAGATGGCTTATGACACTGTGGGATCGCTTAATTTTCATTGTTGTTGCTATTGTCATTTGAAAACTGAAACAGTTCTTGAATAATATATATTTAAAAAAAGATTTTTACCAAATTGTATCCCACTACCATCTGTTTGAGAGGATAAATGTCACATGCAATTGGCATACATTTGCTTAAGATAAATCTCTACCCTTTTTATAAATTCTGCACCATGTTGCCTACATAAGGACAGAGGGAAGAATGATCGTCAAAATACACTTTTAGAACAGAGACTGCCAGGCCAGATAAATCACCAGTGTTATACTAAATGATACAGTTTATTTTCCCAAGTAACAACGTAATAGGGAAAGCTGTAGTGTTCTCATTAAAGAAAATGTGAACTTACTAACTGTGCACCCTGATATATTTATTATTCTGTAAGCATGAACCAAAATAGAAGAAAAGCAAAATTCAAATTATGATAATTATTTTATAATTTTACAATTGCATTGTATCCTTAATAACATTTTAAACATTTTTCATTGCAATTCAGCTTATAGTGCTAAAATACATAGGTATGAATTTTTAAACTGTATTCTAAAAATGCTATATGCTTTTCTAAACTATAGTAATACTAACATGCAAATATAAAGAGCATCTTAACTCATTAAAGATCTTCTTTTCATTTATTTATATTTTAAGTACCCACATATAACAATAATTCTCTATACATTGCCAATATATGTTTGAAGAATCATTGGCACAGTTCTTTTACAAAATTATACATTGCATTTTTTAAGATTTTATTATGCATTTAAAAATCAGAACTTGCTTATAGTAAGATCATTGTTGTTGTTGTTGGTAGAAGCTGTTGAGTCAGTTCCTGTTCATGTGCACAACACAACGAAACGCTGCCTTTTGTTCACCATCTTTACAATTGCTACTACATTTGAATCTGTTGATGTTGCCACTGTGCCAATTCAACTCATTGAGGGTCTTCCTCTCTTTAACGGACTGTACATTTTGCCACGCATGATGTCCTTCTCCAGGGACTGGTCCATCCTGATAATATGTCACAAGTATGAGTGACAAAGTCTCGCTATCCTGGCTTCTAAGGAGCATGGTAGCGATACTTCTTTCAAAACAGATTTGTTTGTTCTCCTGGTAGTCCATGGTACATTTAATAGCATTCTCCAACACCATAACTCAAATATATCAATTCTTCTGCATTCTTCATTATTTATTGTTCAACTTCCAAATGAATATGAAGCTATGGAAAATACCATGTCCTGAGTCAAGAACACGTTATATCTGTAAATATTAATTTACAGATGTAGAGTATTACATATAACAGCATTTATAGAAGTTTTATAAATACTGGTCATATTATTACTTGGTTACTGATGATAGCTCTAAATGTATATTTATAACATTCACAACAGTTTCTTTGCAATGAACAATGTATATTGGATTTTTTATTTCTTATTAATTTTTTTAAATAACTATTTTATCATTTTTACCAGTTTCAACTGCTGACCTTATGGCTTCCAGTCTAGTGCTGATTCTACAGCTCCACACCAGGGCTGCTTTAAGAGTATAGGACTGTTTTATAATGATAAAACCTCTTTAATTTTATTAATTGTCAAGTAATATTATGTAATCCTTTCTTCCATGAGTTGTGAACTTGCATGTCTATGAAATTCTAAAAGCTTTTGGGTGTATAACAGTATATGAATGTAATAGCCCTAGTTTTCTTAGATCTCCACATCTTATATAATCTTTGAATTAGATGATTTAAAGATTATGAGCAAAAATAGATAAAACATTAAAGAACGGATTCAATTTTAAATGTATTAAAGTTGATCTGTTTATCAGATATTTGTGTACAGGAGTCCCACAAGTACATAGAGAAATGTAGGTAGAGCTCATAACAAAAAGAATGGGTAGGAAAATACCTATCAGAATCATCAGTCTAAAGATTTTGTCTTAAGTTAGATTTTCATGATTATATAATGTTCACACAACATATTTATGTTTGCTTTGATAACCTAGTAAATACTACTTCTTTTCTACACTGAAATTCTAAGCAACTTTTAAAATAAAATAACCAACTCGGAGATAGTTTTTTAAGATAGACTGAAGGACACTGCCTAATGTCAGTGTCAAAAAGGTCTGAGGTTTTTCTACTCATGTAGTCTATACAGAATAGACCACGGAAGGAAAATGTGTAAACTGTAAAAGATAGAGTTTTATGGGTTTTGTTGTTTTTAGTTGAAGAAGGAAGAAAATAATGGGTTAAAATTCTATTCATAGGAATTTTCATATTATGAAAATTTTCTGTTTTCGGAAACGTGCATCAGTTGCTGTTACCATCTACACACATACACACACATCTCATTATTTTTCACTCCCTTTCGTCAAAAGGGACAGGAAGCAGTAGCAATGCATATTATAACTTGGGGAATCTTTTTAATGGGTCAGAAGAGTCAATTAATTAAATTCACTACAAAGGAACTCTGGTAGAATAGTGGTTACAAATCGGGCTGTGAACCGCTAGGTCAGCACTTTGAAACTACCAGCTGCTCCACGGGAGAAAGATGAGGCTTTCTGCTCTTGTAAAGATTTACAGCCTCGGAAACGCTGTTCAGGATCGCTATGGGTCGGAACCGACTCGACGGCATTTAACAAGAACAACAACATAGTTACATTGTATATTACCAAATTTCCTATAAGGAACAAAAGTGTCCAAAACCAAAATTGTCTTGAGGGTTAAAGTTGAAAAATATTAAACAGAAAATAAACTCTTACAGAAACCTATTTCCACATTTGCCAGTCAAAATCACAAAGAATTGAAATCATCTCCAAGTTCTTTTACAGATTAGTTTCAGTTCAATAGATTTTCAAAGCCTAAGTATAGTTAGGGATCATTCAATTACTGTAGACTTTAATGCCTCTTACTAGAAAGGGGTACTTCATTAGGAACACAGAAGTTGAATTAGCTTGGTGTCAAATCTTTTGTAAGGTTCATTTCAAAGAGTACAAAGAGATGAAACATCATAGAAGCATTTATTTCAGCCTAAATTATATTATCAGAATAAATGATCTTCAAGAGACTTTGGTGGTGCTGTTACCTGAAGTCAAATTGGTTCCCAATCCTAATACCCAGGGAACTAAATCCGGAGATCCATAAGGTTTTGTTTCTTTCTTTTTTTTTTTAACACTTATCCCAATTCTTCCCTGTGTTTTCTGTTATAATTACTTGTTTTTTTCCAGACCTTACTTAACTTTGTTCTTAGGTAAATGCTGCGATTTTCGTATCAAATGGTTGATTCATTTATTTTTTTTTTTTACTGTGTACCTAGATAGTTTTCTTGTTCCTTTTACAGACCAATCTGTTGTTTGGCTGAAAACTGAGCCATGGGAGTTAGTTCAGTTCCAGACCTGAAGAGTGAATAATGACTGCAGCTTCTATGTTACCAGTATGTTTAATCTTTTCTTATGATTTGGAATTTTTTCCACATTTTTTTCCACTCTATCCCGGACCTTCTAATATGATTCCTCTCAGATCAGTTGGTAGTAGCTGGGTACCATCTGGACTAATTGTTGCCATGTGACTTTACAATGGTCACTCATGAGATTTGAAGATGCTGGTCCCTATTCACCAAAGTAAGATGTAGAGCAGTCTTTGTGAACTCCGTTATGCCAACTTCCATTAGGCTTCCCCATGACTATGGTCCTGATCTCCCAGTCCCATTGACTCATTCCCGTAAGGTGCTTGGTATGTCTAAGGAGTTTTCATAACATTGACCCTTTAATATTCACCACATCATGTGTTTATTTGCAGCAAAGGTAAATATCCATGTCCAATATTCATAGTGTTTTCATTGGCTGATTTTCAAAAGTAAATTTTCAGTCTTTTCTTTCTGATCTTAGTCTGAAAGCTCGACTGAAATCTGTTTAGCTTTATATCAACACATAAATTTGTGGAGACAAATGTCTTGTGATTTCACATGAAGTGCCTTGGAATGAAACCTGTCTTTTCCTATGGTAGACGGGTATTCTATCATTGAATCACAAAACTTCTTAAGAGACTTGAACTGACAAAATATTTTAGCTTTTTTTTTTTTTTTTCTCTTGAGACTGTAATGCTAATTACCAAGACTCCATGAATTTAACATCAAAAGAAACATCTGAGTGTGTTAGTTTCCTTGGCCAACCATAAAAAAAACACCACAAAACTAAAACAGAAATACATTTCTCCATAGTTCTGGAGGCTAGAAGTCTGAATTCAAGAAGTCAATAGGTCTTGCTTTCTCTAAAAGATCTAGGGAAAGATCCCTGAATCGTCTAATTTCTTACTCAGTTGTTACTTAACTTGTGGCAGCAAACCATCCATCTTTGCCTTTATCTTCATATGTTCGTCTTTCCTCTGTGTCTTTGTATTTCTTCTATGTGTGACTTCTTAATTTTTTTCATAAATACATGAATAATATTAGCCTGGGGGAATTGCAGTGTATCTGTAGAGTAAGTACTAGACTGTAAACCACAAGGTTGATGGTTCAAGCTCAGCAGCTGCTTGGAGGAAGAAATATGAGGCTTTCTGTTCCTGCAAAATTTATAGCCTCTGAAACCCTATGCAGACTAGCTATGAGTCAGAACCAACTCTATGGCAGCACATATCAACAAGAACAATATGAGACATGACCTCATGTTAACTAAATGCACATGCAAAGACTCTATTTATAAATAAGATCATATTCCCAGGCATCCAAGGTTGATTTTTAACATATCTACTTAGAGAATCCAATCTAAACCTTTCGAGTCTACCCTCTGCTCCCGCAATTCATGTATTTCTCATGTGCAAAGTACTTTCTTTCATATCATACTACTAACCTCAAAAGTCTTAACTAATTCAAGTATCAATTAAAAGTTCAAAACCTCATCTTCTAAATCAGGTAAGGGTGAAAATCTGTGTATAGGCCATCCTGGGATATAAACCTTCTCTACAGGTGGACCTCTAAAATCTAAAATGCAATGGTTAACAGGCATATTATAGACATTTCAACAACAAAAGCAAGACATCGGAAAAAAAGAAAAAGAAAAGGGTGGGGTAGGTGTCCAAATTGTTTGTAAACCAAAATCATGCATTCCTGTCGGATGTTAAGTCACTGTAAGAAAGGGAGTGGAATCCTTTGGCAGAACATGGGAGGAAACTTAACCATGAGACCAGCCCACATGTCACTGCAAATTCTAAGAAACACTTTTTTTTCCTCTTTCATTCCTGTTCTTTCCTAACTTGACTGTATTATATATTAGAGATCCTTGAGGTTATAGTATTCACGCTTTGTCTACTATTTTTATGGCAGATACGGGTTATTTTAAGTCTCAAATAGTCCAAGACATATTTAGTCCTTGATGGCTGGGTGTTTTTTGCTTGTTGTTTTAGCATAGTGGTTATGATTCGGGCTGTGAACCGCAAGGTCAGCAGTTCGAAACTACCAGCTATTCCGCAGGAGAAAGATGAGGCTTTCTGCTCCCGTAAAGATTTACAGCCTCGGAACCCTGTACAGGGTTGTTATGAGTCAGATCCAATTCGACGGCACTTAACGACAACAACATTGTTGTTAAGTGTCACTGAGTTGGTTCTGACCCACAGTGAACTTGTATAGAGTTTACAAGGAGTGGCTGATGAATTTGAACCACTGACCTTGTGGTTCAAACTGACCTTGTAGTCCAGTGCATTATTCCAGAATGCCACAGTATACACACACAAATTATTTTTCCACTTTCACTAGTTTTCTTTTTAGTTTTGAAGTAAACTCCATCCAAGGTTCATATTTTATATTATTTATTTTTTATTTACATTAAAAAATCATTATTTTGGTATATAAATGTATAGTTATATATGTGGTAAGAAATAATGCAGAACTCTCTCATACATTTTGCCAGGTTCGGCCAGTGGTAACATTTTGCAAAATTATACTATGTCATAACCAGTACACTGACCTTTAGGTAATCAACCAATATCAATCAAATTGCTTATTTTAACTGACTCAACAGCACACTACCATCATCATTATCACAATTTGTATATTGTTATAGTGTATAGTCATTTGTATATTGTATATATTTCATTAGGCAAATCTGCTGCAAAAGATATCCTTAAAGTGTTAAAGAACAAAGATATTAGTTTGAGGACTAGGGTGTGTGTCTTGCCAATGCCATGGTCTTTAAGATCTCCTCTTACGAATGTGAAAGATGGACAATGAATAAGAAAGACCATAGATGAATCGATGCATTTGAATTATGGTGTTGGCAATGAATATTGAAATTACCATGGACTACCTGCGAACCTTAAGGTCAGCGGTTCGAAACTACCAGCTGCTCCGCGGGAGAAAGATGAGGCTTTCTACTCCCGTAAAGATTTACACCCTCGGAAACCCTGTACAGGGTCGCTATGGGTCGGAACCGACTCGACGGCACTTAACAACAACAACAACCAAAAGAACAAGGAGTTCTGGTGTGGTGCTGTGGGTTAATGAGCTGGACTGCAAAGTCAACTTGAACAGAAATTTCGGCAGTTCAAGCTCACCAGCTGCTCCTTGGAAACTCTATGAATCAGAAGCAACTCTATGGCACTTACCAACACCACCACCACCAAAAGAACAAACACATTTGTTTTGAAGAAATGTAGCCAGAATGCCTCTTAGAAGCAAGCATGGCTACACTTCATCTTATAGACTTTGAACATGTTGTCAAGAGGGAACAGTCCATGGCAAAGGATATCATACTTAGCAAAATAGGGAGTCAGGGAAAAAGAGGAAGACCTCCCACAAGTTGCATTGACACTATGGCTGCAACAATAAATTCAAACATGACAACAATTGTGAGGATGGTGCAGCCATTGTCTCCTTGTTATGCATAGGGTCGCTATAAGTCAGAACCAACTCAGTAGCTCCTAACAGCAACATTTGTATGTGTGTGTTTATTAATTTCTATGCTTTTCACCACAACAGTAAGAATACTAAACAGTTCCTAAGCATATTGTAATAGTACTTTTTGTCCTTTTTCAATAAAACTAGTTGCCATTGAGCCACTAGGACTCACAGTAAACGGATAGAGTGGATTTGTTCCCCATAGGGTTTTCAATGGCAGACATTATAGAAATAGATGTATCCAGCGTTGCTATAACAGAAATGCACACATGGATGGCTTTAGCAAACGGAAATTGATTTTCTCACAGTTTGGGAGGGCAGTAATCTGAATTCAGAGCACCAGGTCTAGAGAAAAGTCTATGTCTCTTTTCAGCATCTGTAGGCTCAACATTTCTTGGAGATCTCCATGTGTCTTGGCATCAATCTTTGCTTAGAATTTGAAATTTCATAATGCATGGACCCCAGGTTAAAGAACACACTCTGTCCAGCCTCTTCATTCTTCATGATTGCAGGTTCCTTTTCT
>NW_006408523.1:32193406-32195588 GCF_000296735.1 Chrysochloris asiatica | reverse complement strand
TCTACAGCACCACACAAATATTATTTTTATTATATATATATATATAATTTCAAATAGCAAAGATTTTAACAGATTGTAATGTCATCTTATACTGAGTTTTACCAAATCATGACAAAAGAATTGCTCAACCTCATCCCAAACAGTGTTGCTATTTTTTATTTTTATGTGTGTATGTTTCTTTTTCTGTCAATGCTTTTAGTTATAGCAGAAATAGAAATGATATTTAACAAAGGTCATGCTGCAATACTACTTCACCATTTCATCCAAGACCTTAATGTCTTTAAGCTGATCAAAACCTTCTTGGATGATTCATGAATGTAGGTTCTGTTTAAACTATGGTTGTTGGACAGGTTAATTCATATTTTAACTTCAGTTATATAAATAATAAACTGGGGAATGTGTGTGAAACAGATATTTCAAACTAAACATTATTTCTGACCCTCATAAATATTTTATAGAAAAAAAAAAAAAGATTATGGTGCTCTATTAAATAAATGGCCGGACCACATATCAATTAGCATTAGGGCAATGTTTAAAATGACTATCAATTGAACAAACATAAGATATTAAATACATATAGTCATCTACCAAGTTTTCCTTTTGTAAGCTGATATTACAGGAAGGGTTAGCATGCACAGCTGCAAACATTCTTGCATATTTGTTACCATTAAGTGCCTTTGAGCCATAGCATTCCAACAAATAAGAACCCTGCCGTTCAAACTGACCGTGCAGTCCAGCACATCAACCCACAGCACCACATCAATTTTTAAATTATATGTATATATGTAATTTCACATAGCAGAGTTTCCAAGGAGCAATTGGTGTGTTTGAACTGCTCAGCTTTTATTTAGCAATCCAGTGAGTCCAGTGCTCATCCTACAGCACTACATCATGACATTTTGTATCTTAAAGAAGCTATAAAAACTGCTGAAACTTTAAAAAATAATAAATTCGCTTGTTTATAATTAGGATTCGTAAATATCACATATACATTGACATTGTTAAAGGGTTATATAATATATTTTTCTTGATATATTATTCACAATAACAAAATAAAATCGGTTTAAACCTTTATTAGAATACGTTGTTTTTCTGTTGGTAAATGCCATCCAGTTGGTTCTATATATGTTTTCTGAGGAGCAGCTGATGGAATTGAACCACTGACCTGGCAGTTAGCAGTCCAGTGCTTATTCTGTGGGCCACACCAGGACTCCCTAATAAAATGTAGATATTAATAAACCCACAAACACATGATTATAATACAGATATATTATTGTGTGCCCATGATTGTGATTAATCCATAATGACCTGTTGTTGTTGTTATAGTTACATGTTGTTGAGACAGTTCTGACTCCCAGTAGCCTTTCACAGGGTTTTCAAGGAGTGTCTGGTGGGTTTAGAGTGTGACTTTGTAGTTAGTATTTAAGTGATTTTCACACAGCATTTCATACAGTGGCACCTCTGAACTCCCTAATGACCTAGAAAATACATGTAAAGTAATTTTGTTTGAGAAAAATTAGGTTACAAAAATCATTATAGACTTTATTTGTATAACAGTTATACACAAACACAGAGCGAGAGAAGCCCATAAAGAAATAGAGCAACATATGCCATATGTGGAACCCTGGTGTGACTATGTCAGATAAGCACTGGACTGATAACTGCAAGGTTGGTAGTTTAAACTTACCAGACACTCTTTGGAAAACTTGAATGTGGTCACTATGAGTCAGAACCAACTTGATGGCACTTAACAACATGCAATATGGCTATCTCTAAATGAAAAGACAGATTCCTGGTGTGATGTTGTGGGTTAGTGTGTTAGACTGCAAAGTCAATTTGAACCACATGGTCAGTGATTTACGCTCACCAGCTGCTTCTCAGAAGGTGAAGGTGGCTATTTGTCAGAACCTACTTGATGTCACTTAACAACAACAATGAATAAAAAGATAATAAATGCCTCCTCTGAAATTTTCTAATTTATTATTTATAATGCAGTAAGAACATGCATATAAATAATCTACTGAAATGATTTTGTGAGCCATAGACAATGATGCCAGAATATGTATCAAATGATTAGGAAACACCCATAATTCATGGATGAGGTAGGTTTTTGTTTTTGTTCTTGTTTTTTAATCCATGACTGCAGAATCTTGAATATATGTATTATATATACACACACATA
>NW_006408523.1:32185942-32192836 GCF_000296735.1 Chrysochloris asiatica | reverse complement strand
CATTCTTTAATGTCATCCATAGTTTTTTATGATCCACACAGTTGAATGCCTTTGCACAGTCAATAACACACAACTAAATATATTTCTAATATTCTCTGCTTCTTTGATTTTCACCAATTCCGTCTGACATAAGGAATGATAGTCCTAGTTTTACACCTTCTTCTGAATACAGCAAGAATTCTGGCAGCAGTTCTGATTGTGCTTATCAAATTTATACTTGCATACAATATTAATTGCATTGTTTGATGATATGTACATTCCTTTGGGTCATTTTTCTTTGGAATGTACACAAATATGGATCTCTTCCAATCAGCTGAATAGGTAATTTCTTGGACAGGTAAATTTCTTGTAATAGAAGATTAGGCACTTCCAGTGTTACATCCACTTGTTGAAAAATTTCAGTTTGTATTTCATCAATTCCTGAGGCTTTGTTTTTCACAAATGCCTTCAGTACAGCTTAAACTTCTTACTTAAGTACCATGGATATTGTCCATATGCTAGCTCTTAAAATATTTGAATATCAACCAATTATTTTTGGTACAGTGACTCTGTAAATTGCTTTCATCTTCTTTTGATTCTTCCTTCATCTTTCAATATTTTGCCCATATAATCCTTCAATATTGCAACTGAGGATTGGCTATTCAAGTTAGAAGTTCTGATGTGGCATTGTAGAATAAGAACTGAACTGCTGTTCACAGGTTGGTGTTTCAAGCTCACCAAATACTCATCAGAAACCCTATATAGGTCCACTATGAGTCAGAATTGGCTTGATGGCACTTAAAAACAACAACAAATATTTCAGTATTCTTCCTGATGAAACAGACCCTGAAGAACAAATTTTGGCACTCAGTTATTTGGAATGTTTTTTGTTTTGTTTTGTTTTGTTTTGTTTTGTAGAGAATGTTTCGCTGCCCCTCATTATTTGCATTTCTACATTCAACTGATGATGACCTGAAATCCTACCTCACTAGGAATATTGAAACAATCTAAAACAAACAAAAGAACCCCACAAACCATCTAAAAGTATCATATCTACCTTTCAAACTGATTCTCTGTTCATGTACTCCTTGTTCTCTCTTGTTTCTAGAGATTCATTGAACATAACTGAAGAAAAGTTGTTGCTGTTTTTAGCTGACATGGCACTTACCTCAGATCCATAGACACAATACATGCTACAGAGTATAACTGTTCCATGGAACATATGTGGTATGAATATAGGAAAACTTGAAGGTGTTAAAATATGAAATGGAACACATGAAAATCAATAGCCTAGGGAATAGTGAGCTGAAATGGATTGGTATTGGCCATTTTGAATTGGACAATCATGATTTACTATGCTGGGAACAGATTAAAGAGCAGTGACATTGATTTCATTGTCAAAAGGAACATTTCAAGAGCTGTCTTGATGTGCAATATTGATAAGATATTATCTAGGGGTCTACAAGAAAGACCAGTTAATGCCACTATTATTGAAATTTACACGCCAATCACTAAAGCCAGTAATGATGAAATTGAAGCATTCTACTGACTTTTCAGACTGAAATTTATTAAACATGCAATTAAGATACATTGATAATTACTGGTAACTAGAATAAAAATGTTGAAAAGGCAGAAGAAGGAAACTATTTGTGGAACATATAGTCTTAGCAATAGAAATTATGCTGGAGATCACATAATAGATTTATTTGTTGTGAATACCTTTTTTAAAAACAACACAAATGGTGACTATAACAAAGACCTCAAAAGATGAAATACTTAGGAATCAAATTGACTACATCAGTGGGAAGAGATAGTACAAAAGCTCAATATCATCAGGCAAAACAAGACCAGGGGCAGACTGTGAAACAGAGCATCAGTTGCTCATATATAAGTTTAAGCTGAAACTAAAGAAAATTAAAACAAATCCACGAATGCCCAAATATAACTGAATATATCTCACTTGACTTTAGAGGCCATCTCAAGAACTAGATACCAATGACCAAAGACCAGATGAGTTGTATTATGACATCAAGAAGAAAGCAAAAGTTTATTAAAAAGGTAGGAATGAAAGAAAAAAATCAAAATGGATGCCTGAAGAAATTCTGAAACTGTTCTTAAATGTAGAGATGCTAAAGTGATTGGAAGGAATGATGAAGTAAATAGCTGAACAAAAAATTTCAAGGGCAGCTCCAGAAGACAAAATAAAGTATTATAATGAAATACGCAAAGAACTGGGGTTAGAAAACCAAAAGAGAGGAACAAACTCAGCGTTTCTTAAACTGAAAGAAATGAAGAAAAAATTCAAGCCTTAACTTGCATTTTGAAGGATTTTATGGGCAAAATATTGACTGATCCAGAAACATCAAAAGAAAATGGGAAAATAGAATCTCTGTAACAAAATAAATGGTTGGTGATCAACCATTTCAAGTAGTAGTGTATGATCAAGCACCGATGGTACTGCAGGAAGAAGTACAATCTGAACTAAAGGCATTGACAAAAAAAAAGATTCCAGGAACTAATTAAATACAAAGTGAAATATTATAACAAACTGATGCAACACTGAAGGCACTCACTCATGTATGGCAAGATTTGGAAGAGAGCTACTTGGTCAATATATTGGAAAACATCCATATTTGTGTCCATTCCAAAGAAAGGTGACATAATAGAATGTGGAAATCATCAAACGATACCACTAACATCACATACAAGTAATGTTTTGCTGCATGTATTTTAAAAATGATTCCAGCAATATATTGTCAAGGAATTGCCAGAATTTCAAGCAAGATTCAGAAGAAGACATGGAACTAGAGATATCATTGCAGATGTCAGATGGATATTGGCTGAAAGCAGAGAATACCAGAAAGATGTTTACTTGTGCTTTATTGACTATGCAAAGGCTTTCAACTGTGTGGATCATGACAAACTATTAAAACCTGTACATTGTTGTTAGAACAGAACAAGGAGATGTTTTATGATTAACAACTATGAAAGATGTGTGCCAGGGCTATATCCTTTTAACATATTTATTCAATCTCTATGCAGAGCAAATAATCATAAAAAACTAGATTATATGAAAAAGAATGTGGCATCAATATTGTAGGAAGGTTCATTAACAACCTATGATATGCACATGAATCTATTTTGCTTGCTGAAAGAAAAGAGGATTTAAAATACTTTCTGATGCAGATCAAAGACTAAAGCCCTAAATATGGATTGCATTTTATTGTAAAGAAAGCAAATATCTTCACAACAGCACCATGATAACTGGAGAAAAGATTGAAGTTGTTAAATACTTCATTTTGCTTGGATCCACAATCAACACTTATGGAAGCAACAGTCAAGAAACCAAATGGCATATCGCATTAGGCAAATCTACTGTATTTTAAGTGTGCAATGCAAAGATACCAGTTTGAGGACTAAGGTGTGACTGACTCAAGTCATGGTATTTTCCATTGTCTCATATGCATGTGAAAGTTAGACAATAATTGATACATTGGAGTTATGGTGGTGGAGAAGAATATTGAAAGCATCATGGAGTGCCAGAAGAACAAACAAATCTGTGTTGAAAGACATACAGCCAGAATGCATTTTGGGCATGAGGATGGCAAGGCTTCATCTTCCCTACTTTGGACATTTTATGGGAAGAAACCAGTCCCTGGAAAAGGACATTATGTTTGGTAAAGTGGATGGTCAGTGACAAAGAGGAAGACCCCCAAAGAGATGCATTTACACATTGGTAAAAGCAATAGTCTCAATCATAAGAACAATTGCAAGGAAGGTGCAGGACAGGGCAGTGTTTCATCTTATTGTGCATAGGGAGCTAAGAATTTGAACTGATTCAATGGTATTTAAAAACAATAAAAAGTTCCCAAAGCAATGTCTGATGTATAAATACTAAAGTGATTGAATTAATGAATGTGTAAATTGAACTGATTCAGCCATTTGATCCCACCAGCCACTCAGTGGTAGAAAGATGAGGTTATCTGCTCTTGAAATACTTATAGTCTTGGAAAACCTAAATAGGGTTTTTATGAGTCAAAACCTACTCAATAGCAATTAACAACAACAAAAAATTTGAGCTGATAGTTTCTCTTTGTATACAATGATAATTTGGGAATATTCAACCATCAGCATTTTAGAGACACTAGTCCACTGTCTAGTTATTGTTAAGTGCAGTCAAGTCAGTTTCTACTGATAGCAACTCTGGATATGGTTTCCTGCACTTTCTGGATGACTTTAGGACTTCCCATTTATTAAATAAAATTTTGTTTTGTTTAGTAAGGAATGTTCTTTGGTCATTTACTTGTCACTTAGTGGTAGGCAACACCAGTGAAAAACTGGTGAGGTTGGCCCAGGACTGGGCAGTGCTTCATTCTGTTGTGCATAGGGTCGCTGTGAGTTGGTACTGACTTGATGGTACCTATCAACAACAACAACACTGGGATTTCAGGAGAGAGCAGATAAAACAATGTATTAATTGTCCTTGTATTGATCACCTTTTTAAAATCAATCAGTAGAAAAATGATTACCCCTTACTGAAGAAAGAAATTAATTAATTTTAAAAGACAAAGAAGTGCAATGCTACCATATTTAGTAGTTATTAGTGAAGACAGTTTGAAGTAAAATATACAACAGACACTGTTCCCATAGTGTGATCAATAGGCTTTCATTAACATGAATGAACAGGACAGGGATAAATAGAATAGCAATGTTCCCCTGATGTTATGTTCCTGCCTACAGTGGTATATTAGACTGATCTCAATCATGCATCTTTGGAGAAGAATGCCTACATTTCTTTCTCCTGGAATTAAATAGTAACAGGACAGTCATGTCTATGTGTCCAGTAGCATGTGCATGGATGAGTAAGGGGAGGAATAATAAAAGTGTACAATGGAAGACAAAGGGTTTAATAAAAGTGGACAAGATTTGTATTCCCCTTTCAGACTATTCTAATTTCATTGGTAACACAAACCAAGCCTTTCTCCTTTATTCAACTAAGATAGTGTAGCAGATATCTAGGTTTCTTCAGAGGGCAATCATTTCTCCTCAAGGTACATACTTTATTTTCATTACACTCATTAGCAGCGAAGGAAAGGATGTGAGCTATAAGGTATACCTGTCCACCCAGAATGAAAACAGTGTTCATACAAAAGGGAGATCAGAAGGTTAGGTTAAATTTGAAATCTATATATTTAAGTCTGAGTTTAAATACAAATTATCCACTTGTTGTTGTTATCAAGTGATATGGATTTGGTTCCAATTCATAGCGACCCTGTATAGGGTTTATTAGGAGCTGCTGTTGAGTTTGAACCACCAACCTTGCTGCTCAAACTTACATTGTGGTTTAGTGCATTATCCTACAGTGCCATACCAGGACTCAAAAGTTACTCATAAAATCATATTTTTCATAAATTGATCAAAGAGTTGGATTTTTTTTGTTAAGAGACTATTTGAGCTTCTAGTGCAGTGATTAATTTACGTAATCTTATGGTTTTTAGTCAAACTAAAACAACAGCAACAATAAAATGCATTATAAATCAGTAGGCTAACCTAGTGTTAATAAACTAAAGAATAAGAAGAAAACAAAAGAAGAAGCTACTAGTTCATAAAAGAATTCTAGAGAATTATTTATTTAAAGAAAGCAAACATTGATCTTTTATATGGGTTCTCAAGTGACTTTTGCTTTCCACCTGAAAATAAAATTAAAGCCCAGTTTATTTATTTATTTATTTTAAAGAAAGGCTATTGTAGACTTATCTTACTTTTATGTAGATTTGCTTTAATTTCCAAATAAATCCCATTAAAGCATTAATGACTAGGCAGAATACAAAAAAATTAATTTAATGTCAAATACTGTGACTCTGTTATATCTAATATGAATAATTGCTGTATGTCCTGGGGCAATTTGTACGTTTAAATAAGAAAACTCTCAGATAACGTTGTAAAAATTTTTACTAAAATAGTAATAATAATAAAAATGCTACTGATTATTTTAAGAACCTCTTTACAGTACAAGCTACAATCATCAAGATAAATTCTACTGTTTTACTTCCATATCACAATTCATTTTTTCTGATTCAATAGCCTAGTTTTCCACATATGGCCTTATGTTGCATTAACATCATTACAAACAAGTAAAATAAAGAAGGAATCAAAGAAAGAAGGAGATAGGTTCCAATTTTTAACTTTTATTTTATAATAACAATCAGTTCAAAGTCCACTGACATGAAATTGCTTTCACTTTGTCTTTATAATAAGATGTTATTGTAAGAATAATTGGAATTTGACCTATTTTACAGAAGAATAAACTTAGGCTCAATTTCTAGCTCAAGGTTATATGAAGAAAACTGATTAAAATGAATACACTTGTGTAAGAATCACTTTTTATTAATGACTAGTAAACAGCATTTTCAGTCTCAACAAGACTTATTATGAATTTTCATACTGACATGCTATAATTCTTAGATAGTTACACAGAATTTATGGTATGCCTTTAAACCTGGAATAATTTCCTGTTGTTTTTGTTAGTTGGCCTCAGGTCACCTCCTACTATGTCAGTTCCAAGTGAGCAGTGTTTTATAGAGTTCTCAAGGCTGTGATCTTTAGGCAACAGATAGCCTGGCTTTTCTTCTAAGAGTTTAAATAATTAAAGCACTTAACAATTTAAGTCAGTGATTCCTGAGTATTCGCCTTGGTTTATCAGTGTATACATCCTTGTGTTTAGCAGTTTGGTTTTTACTTTACCTCAGCTATAAATACCAACATATGAAACACTTAAATGTGAAACATTATGATAAAAATAAGATAGAGTGGTTTGGGGATGCAGCTGCAGAAGCCAGACACTGGAAGCAGAGAGGAAGGAAAAGCCAGAAATATCACCATAGAAAGCTTGTAAGTCCACCTTCTGCCTATAAA
>NW_006408523.1:32182746-32184360 GCF_000296735.1 Chrysochloris asiatica | reverse complement strand
AAAAAAAGATAGAATATTAATGCAGTAATTTTCTTCTCTTTCTCTTTCTTTCTTAGAGTACACTGAATCATATGAAATAAATTTCATCTGCTCCTGTTACATAGTGAATTAGATAATCTATTCTAACCTTTTCTGCTATTCATACGGTTTTCAGTGAATAAATATTTGGAAGTAGTTAGTCACTCCTTCTTCCTGGTCTGTCTTCATTGGGAAGCTCATCTGAAACTTGTCCACAATGGATGATCTTGCTGGTATTTAAAATACTGGTGGCATAACTTTCATAATCACAGCAACTCACAATCCACAACAGTATGACAAACTGATAGATGAGAAGACCAGAGAGTTGTGGGATGACATCAAGAACATCATACATGAAGAAAGCAAAAAGGCATTAAGAAGATAAGAAAGAAGGAAAGGTAAAAGTAGATGTCAGAAGAAACACTGAAACTTTCTCTCCAGTGTAAAGATGCTAAAGCAAATGGAAGAAATTATGAGGTACAAGACCTGACCAGAAAATTTCAAAGATCAACTCGAGAAGATAAAGCCAAACATTACAAAAATTTGTGTGAAGGTCTGGAACCAGAAAACCAAAAAGGAAGAACACACTCAGCATTTCTTAAACTGGGGGAACTGAAGAAAAAATTCAAGCCTTGACTTACGTTATTGAAGGATTCTCTGGGCAAATTATTGAATGATGCAGAAAGCATCAAAGGAAGATAGAAGGAATACACAGAGTCACTGTACCAAAAGGAGATAGTTAATGTTCAACCATTTCAAGAGGTAGCGTATGATAAAGAGCCAATGATACTGAAGGAGGAAGTTCAAAGTGCATTGAAGGAATTGGCAAAGAACAAAGCACCAGGAATTGATGGAATGAAATCTTTCAAGAAAGTGAGGCAGCACAAGAGGCACTCACTTATCTCTGCTAAGAAATTTGGAAAACAACTACCTGGCCAACTGATTGGAAGAGATCCATATTTATGCCCATTCCAAAGAGAGGTGACTGAATGGAATGTAGAAATTATCGAACAATCTGTGATATCCCATGTGCATAAAGTTTTACTAAATGTAATACAGAAATGGCTGCAAGAATCATTGACAGAGAACTTCCAGAGGTTCAAGCCAGATTCAGAAGAGGATGTGGAACAAGGTATATTATTGCTGATGTCTGATGGATCTTGGTGACAGCAGAGAATACCAAAAAGATGTTTACCTCTGCTTTATTGAATACACAAAGGTTTTCAATTGTGTGGATCCTGACAAGCTATGGACAACATTATGAAGTATGAGTATTCCTGAACACTAAATTCTGCTCTTAAGGAATCTGTACATGAACCAAGAGGCAGTTGTTCAAACAGAACATGGGAACAATGAATGTTTCAAAATTAAGAAAGGTGTGTGACAAGGTTGTATTCTTTCACCATACTTATTCAACCTGTATGTTGAGCAAATAATATGAGAAGCTGGATTATATGAAGAAAAATGTGGTATCAGGATTGGAGGAAGATTTATTAACAACCTGGAATATGCAGATGATACAACCTTGCTTGCTGAAAGTGAAGAGGACTTAAAACATTTACTGATGAAGATCAAAGAGCACAGCCTTCAGTACTG
>NW_006408523.1:32166501-32181521 GCF_000296735.1 Chrysochloris asiatica | reverse complement strand
ACTTGATCCCAAGGTCAGTTTGAAAAAGATGTGCATTTGAAACTCACCAGTTACACCTTGGAAACCCTATACAGGATTGCTATGAGTCAAAACCAACTCAGTAGTATTTAACAGCAACATGGTAGCCTTAGTCCTTCATTTTGTGATGTGTTGTAAATTTTAGGTGCTATTCCTCTGTTGGAGTCCTGTTGTGGCACTGCAGTTTAATGTGTTGGACTGCAGGGTCAGTTTGAACTGCAAAGACTGCAGTTCAAGCTCGCCAGTTGCTCCTTGGAAATCCTATACAGGATCACTGTGAGTGGTTATGCTTTCATGTAGTTTGTTATGTTAATTACTTATACTGTTTTGGAGGCAGGATTAGTTTGGAATGTATTTTGAGTCATGCCTTACTACAGGTGCAACACAAGTCACCACCCTTATCCCATTCACCATCCTGTATATCCTTGTAGGGCCCTGCTCTAGTAATTAATTTTCCCTGAGGTTATGACTTGTATCCTATATAAATGAATGCTCTGGCAAAATTCCCCCACTTGCTGTGGATCCTGCATCTGGCTTGTCATAATTTGACCTCTGGTTCTTGGAACTTGACCCAACAGCCTTT
Organism: Chrysochloris asiatica; assembly: GCF_000296735.1. Classification (NCBI taxonomy): domain Eukaryota; kingdom Metazoa; phylum Chordata; class Mammalia; order Afrosoricida; family Chrysochloridae; genus Chrysochloris; species Chrysochloris asiatica. The sequence goes on along the minus strand of NW_006408523.1, from coordinate 32,180,920 downwards.
CTGATGCATCAGCTTCTGCAACCTTGTGATCTAGCAGCCTGTCTTCTAACCTGTTGATTTGTTTGGCCTCTGCAACCAAATGAACCAGGAGAAGCCTCCAGCCTGACATATGACCCATAGATTTTGGACTTTCCAGCCTCCATAATTGCATGTACCATTTCCTTGACACTTAGTGAATTCTGTGAGATATTGCAGTGAATTACGGAACCCAAAGATGGGAGGGAGAGTACTGAGGGAAGAGAAACTAATTGCTGTTAGAGACAGTGAAGTGATAACGCAGTTTAAAAGAGTTGGATATTTGGTACATCTTTAAACTCTGACTCATAGGAACCAACTTGGTCTGCTCCTTCTAAAATAAATTATTCATGGAAATATTTTCAGAGCTGGGAGTCCCTGCAACAGTCTAGACTGACTAGGTAAGTGACTTTGTAAAAACAAGGGGGATAAATGAAGAATGAGAAACATTTCCCTTATGGAAAGGATACAATAACCCACAAAATGAAATCATTGTTATGTCTCAATCACTCACCCCAGACAAAAAACTATGGGAAGTAGGTATAGTGATCTAACTTGAGAAATTGATTATTTCGATGTATATGAAGATTCAGAGTGATAAGGAAAAGACAAGACAAATAATTCATTGATTTCTGTTATCAGGAATAGCTGCAATGGTAGGGGAAAGGAATCCATGTGCAGATTGTGGCATAGATCTGAGCCCAGATCCTGTCCTATGAGACTGCCTCAGAACCGACTATTGTTGTTCTAACTCAGTTGACAGGTTGGTTCTGACTCATAGATACCCTCTACAGACTTTCAAAGGAATAGCTAAACTTCAAATTAGCAGTTCAGTGTTTAATATACAATACTACACCTGGACCCCAAATAGTATTTAAAAGAGTCAGATATTTTCTCATTTTATGAAGAACCTGGTTTTTGGGGGGTAACTTCAATTATTTAAACTCAGATTTAATTATATAGCTTTTAATTAACCTAACTTTCTGACCCTTCTTTTGTATGATCACTGTTTTCATTTCTTGGTGGACAGATATACCTTATATCTTTCATAGTTTTCCTGGCTCCTAATGAACGTCAGGAACATAAAGGATGAATGCACCTTCAGGATAAATTATTTCCTTCTGAAGAAAACTAGAACTCTACTATGCTATCTTAGTCAGATAAAGGAGAAAGACCTGGTTTTTCTTGTTGTTGTTGTTGTTTTTGGTCACCAATGAAATTGGAAAAGCCTGAAAGGGGAATTCAAGTTTTGTCCATTGCCAACAGGGGACCTTTTATTACACCCTTTGTCTTCCATTGTACACTTTTACTATTCCTTCCTTTACCCATCTTTGTACATGCTACTGGACACATAGATATGACTGTCCTGTAAGCATTTAATTCCAGGAGAGACAAATGTAGGCATCCTCCTCTAAAGATGCATGCTTAGGATCAATCTAATATACCACTGTACACAGGAACATAACATCAGGGGAACATTGATATTCTAGTCATCCCTGTCCTGTTTTTTTCTTATTAATGAGAACCTGTTGATCATATAATGGGAGCAGTGTCTGATCTATGATCTGCTCCAATTGTCTTCACTAAAAACTCCTGAATACAGCAGTATTATACCTCTTCATCTTTTTAAATTAATTTATTGATATCTGTGGTGAGGGAATAAGCATTTTTCTCATGATTAAAAAATGGACATATGTTAGTTAAACATGGAAGATTAATACATGATTTTATCTACTTCCTCCTGAAATCCCAATAAGATAAGATTAATAGATTTAACAACAACCACAGTAATTCACAAGGTCAAAGAAAGAGGAGGAAAAGCAACATCAACAAAATGTTGGAAGCTAGTTATAAATGTGCAAGTGACAACTGATTTATCACACAGCATAAATCTGAGACTTCACCTGGCAGTGACAAAGCCCAGAAGCAAACAGGTCTTCAGAGCATATTTCAAAAATTCCCCGGAATCTCTGGCAATCTCTTACAGTGTGAATGTATGTGGAGTTTAAACTTTCCTATTGGTGATTCAAGACCAGAGGTTTATCTTCTAAGTGTTTGAACATCAGGCATACTGGATTCAAAGACACTAAAGACAGCCGAGGGAAGCAGAGCATTCTACAAACAAGGAGAAGAGTGGACACTTGAATACAGTCCTGAGAAGGCCCAGGATCTGAGGACTTCTTCTAAGTGCTGGCATCCAGGCATAGACATCCCTATCCCTCCAACAGGAATACATAAGAAGTTTTCTCATTAGGAAATTCATCAAGGGAAATAATGTTCTTTTAAAAAGAACTAGTTTTCCAAGGATCCCTGGTGGTGCTTTGGGTTAGGTATTGAGCTGCTAATCTCACAGTTAGTAGTTCAAACACACCAGCCTCTCCACTGCCTGCTCCCATAGAGATTTATAGTCTCAGAAACTTAAATCGGGTCATTGTGAGTCACAATTGTCTAAATCATAGTGGATCTTGTTGGTTTTTATAAGTTGTTAAGTGTCTTGAGTTGATTTTGAATCACAGAAACCTTCTTTATGGTTTCTGAGGAGTGACTGGTAGGGCACTGCTCAAGTAATTAATTTTGGTGGGTGTGAACCATAGATATTGTGGATAGCAGCCCAGTGTTTGTCTTAGAGTGCCACACCAGGAATCTAAGGAAAAATCACTTTGTATCAAAAAGAAGTATGACTATGACTGCTTGTCACCAGAAAGATTGTCCAGGAGGGGAACAGTCAAAATAAGGAAACTATATTTGGTAAAGTATAAAGAGTTGCCTCAGTTTGCACATATGAATGCAAATATATGAGCTCCTACAACTCTCCCATCGCAGCAAGAATGATGGCATGCAGTTCAGCCAATCGAGCTGATCTGTCTTTACCATCTTCAATCAGGGGCACTCAGTGTACCTTGTACTTCCTCCTTCAGCACCAATGGCTCTTGATCATATGCTACCTCTTGAAATGATTAAACACCATCAATTTCCTTTTGTACAGTCATTCTGTGTATTACTTTCACCTTACTTTGATGCCTTCTATATTATTCAATATTTTGTCCAAACAATCCTTCAGTAGTTTAAGCTGAGGTTTGATTTTTTTCTACTTGTTTCTAACAGCTTCAGAAACACTAAATGTGTCATCTCTTTTGGTTTTCTAATTCCAGGTCTTCACACAATTATTTATTTCACATAAATATATAATAATTAACCCTGACAATGAATGCAACACAATTCCTCTTTAATTTGTCATTCCAGGCAGAGTAAACCATGTGGTTGTCAGATTCAAAATGGCCCAAATCTATCCATTTCAACTCACTAATGCCTAAGATATTGATGTTTATGCATTCCATTTCATTTTTGACAATTCCAATTTTCCTAGATTCATTCTTCATACATTCCAGCATAGAGATGCTTAAGCAAATGGAAGAAATGAGGAGATACAAGAACTGAACAGAAAATTTCAAAGGTCACCTCGAGAAAACAAAGTCAAATATTACAACAAAATGTGTAAAGATCTGGAGACAGAAAACCAAAAAGGAAGCATACACTCAGCATTTCTCAAGCTGGGGGAACTGAAGAAAAATTTCAAGCCTCTACTTCGTTATTGAAAGATTCTCTGGGCAAATTGTTGAATGATGCAGAAAGCATCAAAAGAAGATGGAAGGAATACACAGAGTCACTGTACTAAAAGGAAATAGTTAATGTTCAGCTGTTTCAAGAGGTAGTGTATGATCAAGAGCCAATGATACTGAAGGAAGAAGTCCAAGGTGCATTGAAGGAATTAGCAAAGAACAAGGCACCAGGAATTGATGGAATACAAATTGAAATCTTTAAAGAAAGTGAGGTGGCACAAGAGGCACTCACTCATCTATGCCAAGAAATTTGGAAGACAACTATCTGGCCAACTGATTGGAAGAGATCCATATTTGTGCCCATTCCAAAGAGAGGTGACCCAACGGAATGTGGAAGTCATCAGACAATACTTTGATATCCCATGCGAATGATATTTATTAAAGGTAATACAGAAATGGCTGCAAGCATACATTGTCAGAGAACTTCCTGAGGTCCAAGCCGCCTTCAGAAGAGGCTGTGGAATGAGAGATATCATTGCTGACGTCCAATGGATTTTGGCTGAAAGCAGATAATATCGGAAAGATGTTTACCTGTGCTTTATTGACTATACAAAGGCTTTTGATTGTGTGGATCATGACAAGCTATGGACAACATTGTGAAGTATGAGTATTTCTAAACACTTAACTGTGCACATAACTGAACCAAGGCACAGTTGCACATAACTGAACCAAGACACAGTTGTTCAAACAGATCAGGGGAACACTGAATGGTATAAAATTAAGAAAACTATGTGACAGGGTTGTATTCTTTCACCATACTTATTCAACCTGTATGCTGAGCAAATAATATGAGAAGCTGGATTCTATGAAGAAAAAAATGGCATCAGGATTGGAGGAAGACACATTAACAACCTGCGATATACAGATCATACAACCTTGCTTGCTGAAAGTGAAGAGGACTTAAAATATTTACTTATGAAGATCAAGGGCAAAGCCTTTGATATAGATTGCGCATCTCAATTTGAATAAAACAGAATTCCTCACCAGTGGACCAATAAAGAACATTCTTATCAATGGAGAAAAGATTGAGGTTGTCAAGGACTTCATTCTTCTTGGATCAACTATCAACACTCATGGAAACTACAGTCTAGAAATCAAACAGCATATTGCATTAGGCACATTTGCTTCACAAGACCTGTTTAAAGTGTTGAAGAGCAAAGATACTAGTTTGAGGACTAAGGTGCACCAGACCCAATCTATGGTATTTTCAATAACTTCATATGCATGTGAAAGTTGGACAGTGAATAAGGAAGACCATAGAAGAATTAATGCTCTTGAGTTATGGTGTTGGAGGCAAATCAGCTGCCAAAAGAACAAACAGATCTGTGTTGGAAGAAGTGTAGCCAGAGTGCTCCTGGAGGCCAGGATGGCAAAACTTCGTCTCTCATATATCAGACATATTGTCAGGAGGGACCAGTTGCTAGAGAAGAGTATCATGTTTTAGTAAGGTGGAGGGTCAGAGAAAAAAAGGAAGACCCCCCAATGAGATGGACTGGCCAAATGGCAGTATCGATGGGATCAAGTGTGGCAAAAATTGTGAGGATGGCCCAGGATTAGGTAGTGTTTTATTCTGTTGTCACTATGAGTTGGTACCAACTGGATGGCACCTAACAACAACAATTTCAATTACTTTTGATCCAGGAAAAGTGTTCTGATTGTCATTGATATATCCTACTCTAATGGGCCATCTAATTTTCTGAGTGCTTTTCAAAGGTCCATGCCCCAATCCAGTGTCCCATTAGTAGTAAAAATCTCCAACACCAATTTGCCTAATCATTAGCCAGACCATTGGCCACCAGACCATTGGCCACTGCCTATGATTGGTTTAAGCACTAAGATGTGCCTGACCAAAGTTACAGTATTTTCAATTTCCTCATATCAATCTGAAAGTTGAACAATAAATAAGGAAGAAAATAAATAATTTATACATTTGATTTATGGTGTTGGTAAATAATATTGAAATTACCATGGGCTACCAAGGAGCTCTGGTAGTGTAGTGGTTACGAATCGGGCTGTAAACTGCAAGGTCAGCAGTTCGAAACTACCAGCGGTTCCACAGGAGAAAGATGAGGCATTCTGCTCCCATAAAGATTTACAGCCTTGGAAACCCTGTGCAGGGTCGCTATGAGTCGGAACCAACTCCACGGCACTTAACAACAACAACAACCAAATAGCGTAGTGGTTATGAATCGGCTGTGAACTACAAGGTCAGCAGTTCAAAACTACCAGCTGTTCCATGGGAGAAAGATGAGGCTTTCTGCTCCCATAAAGATTTACAGCCTTGGAAACCCTGTACAGGGTTGCTATGAGTTGGAACTGACTCCATGACACACAACAACAATAACAACCAAATAAACAAACAAATATGTCTTGGAAGAAATAGAGCCAAAATGCCTCTTAGAAGTCAGGATGGCAAGATTTTATCTCTCATACTTCAGACATGTTTTCAGGAGGAACCAGTCTCAGGAGAAAGACATTATACTTGGTAAAGTAGACAATTGGTAAGAAAGAGGAAAAGCTCCATCAAGATTGATTGACATAGGAGCAGCAGCTGTGAGTTGAAGTGTAACAACAATTGTGAGGATGGTTGTGGACTAGACAGTGTTCCATTGTGTTGTCCATAGTGTCATTACGAGTTGAAACTGACTCGATTGCACCTAAGAACAAGAAACATAATTTAAAGTACACAGAGTAAAGCAATAAGCCAAGAATCATCATATTAAATGGACATATGCTGTATACATCCACAAACAAATGATTTTATATAGAATCAGACTGAGCAATTGAAAAGTTAACTAAAATGGGGAGAGAATGAATGGTTGGCTCATGTACCTTGATGATTGTGTGTTCACACTCAACACGAGAATGGCAAAGGAAGGATAACCACTGAACAGATTCCTTTGCTTCTCTGGGTGATCTGGGGAAAAAGGGTTAAGGAAAGACAATGGTGTAACTGTACCAGTCTTCCCTGCATCATCTAAAATTTACTTTTTCCTGTTAGATCCTGTAGTCAAGGGAGCAGGAATGTAGCTGCACATGCTGGAAACAGAGGTGATTCCTAGTCAAGAGACTGTGACTGTACCTCAGAATCAATATGTCAGAATTTCAAAAGACTTAGTGGGGTAGACTGTACCTTACCCCATCTGGCCAAATTGGGGTTGGCAGTTGTTGTGTCAAGTCAGTCTGATTCAGAGCGACCCTTTATATGGCTTTCTGAGGTACAGCTGGAGGGTTTGAACTGCTGATCCATAGTTCATAGTCCAGTGCTTATCCTATGGAATAACCTCAGAATATATTCATATTTTTTAGGGGATGAGATGGCCTAGTAGTGTTGTATGGAAGTGAGCCTACCCAACATGAATGAGAGTAGAATGAAGGGAAAGCTTTGGCTACACTGGTCTTGATACCAGCAATCTGAACTGGCATAGCATCTGACTTGATGTTCCTTCCCAAGGTGAAAAAGTGTGTTTAAAAATAAATGACAAATTAAAGAAGGGAGAAATAATAACAGAATACTAATAAATGAATGAAGGGGTTATGCAGCAGGGGAAAAGCTTACAGGCTTATGCCTTGAGAAAAATTCAGAGTAAGGGATTGATCTATCAGTTAAATTTTGTGAGAGGCCAGGAAAGGTGAAGATGAGAAAAATTGATGGAAACACTGCTGGATCAGAAGGATACTTATAGCAGACCTGCATGGCAGATACTTGAGCACCATCTTTAGGATTCTGCACTACTGAAGAATTAATTGTTGATAATTGTTTAAGTGGGTACAGAGATTGGCAGGGGAAGATGAATCTTCAAGTATCAAAGGATAGATGGATAGAAGAGTCTGGGGGGGGGTGACTTGTGGTGCAGTGGCTTACTTAATATGGCTCTTCTAAACGTAATGTTCCGTTTTATGATGTTTTGGAAATCCTAGCCTCTATGTCTGCATCTATAGTGCCATTTTGGTCTGAGTTGGTAGTTATGTTAATGAGGTCAGATTAGGCTGAGATTGTATTTTGAGTCACTGCCTAACTATAGGGTGTGACTGAAGTCACTACCCTTATCCTGGTTACCATCCTGAACACACTTGTAGAGCCTTTCTCAAATAAGAAGAACTCCTCTTGCAGTTATGGTCTGCATCAAATATATATGAATGTTTTAAAAACGTTTCTCTCTTGTTATGGTTTATGCCTCTGGTTTGTCATCATCTGACTATCCATTCTTGGAACTTAAGCCAGCAGCCTACCATCAACAGTGATGTTCCAACTTACGCAGTTTTGTTAGCCTACAGCCTGCCATTTGACTTGCAAATTTGAATCTACCTGCCCTTGCAATAATATGAATCAGGTAAAGCATTAAGCATGATGCCTGACCCACAGATTTTGGACTTCCAGCCTCTAAAACTGCATGAGCCATTTCCTTGATTCCTTATCAATTCTCTGAGATGTTGCAGCAAATTATAGAACCCAAATATGAGAGAAGCAGTACTGAGGCAAAGGAGAGGAGTTGATGTTAGTGATGATGAAGTGATACAATGATTTGGAAAAGGTGAACACTAGGAACACCTCTAACCTTTGTCTCATAAAAACTAATTTTGTGCTGATTTTTCTAAAAGAAATTGTTCAGATTGCTTCTCTGAAAATTTCTACATTTTTAACCTTATACATTTAACACTTAACTTTAAAAGAAATGTCATAACTATTTCCCACTACTCTAGTTAGTAACTTATTTGAATCTCTTTATATTTTAAAAGGCAGTTGTAGATACACCCAGGCTTAAAAGAGCCTTCAATTTGGGGCCAGCCACATCTTTGTACATGGAAATGCCTCCAGTAGAGGATCAGCCCAATCTTTGGTTGCATTTCCTGTACATTTCTCAACCTGAAAAGTCAGCTTTTCAAAATACCTAGAACTCAGAAAGGAGTTGGAAACAATACAATTTAACCACAGAATGACAAATAGCTATACCACCAGCTATTAACCAAATGATTGGTTATTCAAATTCACTTAGTAAATTTCAAGTAGGTAAAAAGGCCTGGTTATCTACTTAGGAAAAATCAGCTAATGAAAACTCTATGGATCATAGTTTTACTTTGACATACAGAGTCTGTGAGTCAGAATTCACTTCACAACTGGTTTGGTTTTTTGGGAGTTTGTTTCAATACAAAATACTGATACTTGACTAGATTACAAAGACTGAAGGGACACTGCGTGAAGGAACTTACAATGTGAGTTATTATGCAGCAATGAAAGAGCAATGAAAACTTAAATGATTTCAGTTTCACTAAAGTCCCTGCTAAACTCCAAATGCTTTCCATCATTATGGTGAAAAACAGTTCAGAATGAGTCAGGGAGAAAATAACAAATAAGCAAATCCAAAGTTAAAGGCACAGTTAAGTGTACCCACGACAGACTGAGATAGAAGACCAATGTGTGTACCCAATGTGGCCCTTTGAGTCTCTGCAACACATTTTTTTTTTTTTTTAAACTTAAGTTAGCAATTTCTTCTGTAGTTTTTATCTTTCTCTGACCACAGGCTATCAGATATAAGTACAGTGCAAACTAGCATATATTCTTTAAAAGGTAAACCTCAAAACAGAGAAACAGCAAGATTTGTGAAACTTTTCACCATAGGTAGATTTCAAAGCCTAAACTGATGTTGGAGATAATCTTCCTATGATGCATCGAAAACTAAAATGAAATATGGAAAAATAATGCCAATTTAAGAGTAAAATGAAAATATTGCTGCTGTTTTAGGTGTTTAATAATATCTTCTTCCATATACATCACTCAAATTACTTTACATTTTATAGTTCCTATAATTCCTTGCTTTCAAATGAAAGAAAGTAGGGGAGATAATTGATGGATTTCTTATACTTTCTTTGCTCTATTTTTATTATTGTTTTCCCATTTGTTATATTGTGAGGTGTGGAATTGTTGTGGTTATATAAAACTCTTTTCCTATTCTTACCATATTTCTTATCTAACCATAAAAAATGTTGAAGCCAGTGTTTGCATTAGTAGTTTGATTAATTAAGTTATTTACCTTTAATTTCCATTTGATATATCTTTTAGTGAGAACTATAATTTGTAGAAATAAAGAATAGTTAACCTTCAGATTCCTAGTAACTCCTGAATTGCCAAGGCATAGTTACAAATGCTTCCATTGTACATTTTTGCATTTTCTAATAATTAAATATGATTTTTGTTGTTAGGTGCCATCGAGTTGGTACCGACCCATAGTGACCTTATGCACAGCAGAATGAAACACTGCCCAATCCTAGGACAACCTCACTACTGTTGCTATGCTTGAGTCCATCAATGCTGCCACTTGGCCAATCCATCTCGTTGGAGGTCTTCCTCTTTTTCTCTGACCCTCCACCTTACCAAACATTGTCTCCTTCTCCAGCGACTGGTCCCTCCAGACAATATGTCCAAAGTATGAGAGATGAAGTTTGGACATCTAAACCTATAAAGAGCACTCTGGCTGCACTTCTTCCAAAACAGATCTATTGGTTCTTTTGGCAGCCCATGGCACTTTCAATACTCTCCTCCAACACCATAACTCAAAGACATCAATTCTTCTACAGTCTTCCTTATTCACTGTCCAGCTTTTGCATGCATATGAAGTTATGGAAAAAACCATGGCTTGGGTCAGGCATACCTTGTTCCTCAAGCTGACGTCTTTGCTCTGTGATTTACTATTATACCTTAATAGTAGTAATAATTGAAATCCCTTACATTGGTGTTAAATTACAATAGTTTATAAGATAATGTGAGGTTATGTGATTAGTAACATAAGTTAGACAAGAGATATTGCAAATGCATGTTCTATTTTCTTTTGAAATATTAGAAAATAAAATTATTGCTCCAAATCATTCACACAGCTGATTATTCTTAATTAAACTGTTGCTCTTTTTAAAAATATGTTACAATGATTTGTTGACAAAAGGTAACTTAAAATGTTTTCATTTTCAGGAAAAAATTCTTTGGTTTGAAAGCTTTCAGTAAGACTCCAGTGGAAATAATAAATTTCTCAAACCTCATAGTTCTTTAGTTATCGCTAGATAAAATGGGGGAAAAAAATACTACATTTTTCACATTGGGTTTTGCCTTTCTTGTTGCTATTGTTTATTAAGGCTAGGTTTTGTTTTTGTGACTTTTTCATTCTGTGGTGTTCGGCATGGCAACCTGCTTTTATTTCCAAAAAGTACTCCTTGATAAACTCAGGTGGTTTGAATAAAGGGACTCAAGAAAGTAGAAAAATGTTCATGTTGTGTTTGATGCTTTTGAAATTTTCTATGTCAAGATGGTTTGCCCAAAGACATATATTCCCCCTTTCCGTAAGTTGTTTTACCACACCTACCAAATGATTCATTTTACATTTGTCTTCATAGTGCTTTTTCTGAATGCTGTGTAAGTTCAGCTGAGATTTGCTAAACCTCTTACATTTTTTTAAAGCAATAACACTTCAACATGATTTGGTTCTACAGTCAAAAACTGATATATAGCTTGATATATTTCAGATGTTATCAAGAAAAATTCTATACTTCCCTTATTACCCTGTGGAGTTCACTCATCAAAGCACAGACTTGGGAAAAACAACTGATAAGCCATTGGATGGTTCACTTTTTAGTTTTTATTTCCTCTTAAGAGATCCAAATCAATTGTTTAAAAGATGTTTTAACTTTCACAAAAGCATACTTTATTTCCAGTGCTAAGTATTTTCTCTATTTTGCTGTTTCATAGATATCCTTGCTAGTTATTCTATGACAGAAAGCATATCATTTATTTATGGCCTATTCTGCAGCAGGCATTTTGAATTGTTTAATATATTTGTACATTATCTTACTCATTTTTTAATCATCACTGCATGGTATTAATTTTTTTTTAATTCTTTGCAATAATTACACTCATGAGATATAGAATACTCAGTAAATGTTCCTTGGCCATTGAGTTATATTGTTGTTGTTAGGTGACATTGAGTTGCTATCAATTCTTAACAACTATTTGCACAACAGACGAATTGATGCCTTGACTTTGAATTGTGGTGTTGGAGGAGAATACTAAAAGTGCCATGGACTGCCAAAAGAACCAATAGATCTGTTTTGGACGAAGTACAGCCAGAGTGATCCTTGGAGGCCAACATGGCTAAACTTTGTCTCTCATACTTTGGACATATTGTCAGGAGGGAACAGTCACTGGAGAAGGATGTCATGCTGGGTAAGATGGAGGGTCAGAGAAAAAGAGGAAGATCTCCAATGAGATGGCTCGACCAGGTGGCATCATTGATGGCGTCAAGTGTGGCAGCGGTAGTGAGGTTGGCCCAGGATCGGACATTGTTTCGTTGTGCTGTGCATGGGGTCACTACGAGTCAGTTACAACATGATGGCACCTGACAACAACAAAATTTGCACAACAGAATGAAACACTGCCTGGTCCTGTGCCAACCTCACAATTGTTGCTGCATTAGAGCCCATCACTGCTACCACTGTGCCAATCCATCTCGTTGATGGTCTTCCTCTTTTTCTCCAACCCTCCATTTTACCAAACATGATCTCCTTCTTCAGGTATTGGTCCCTCCTGATAATATGTCTGAAGTATGAGAGACGAAGTCTGTCCATCATGGCTTCCAGGGAGCATTCTGGTTGTACTTCCAACAACGAATGGTTTGTTTTTTTGGCAGGCAATGGTACTTTTAATATTCTTCTCCAACACGATAGCTCAAATGCATCAGTTATTCTAAGATCTTCCTTATCCACTGTCCAACTTTCATATGCATATGAGGTTATGGAAAATACCATGACTTGGGTCAGTTGCACCTTAGTCCTCAAGCTGACATCTTTGTTCTTCGACACTTTAAGAACAACAACAGGAAAGCTGGGAGAGAGTGGGGAAAAGGGGAGACATTTGTTTAAGAAACACTGAGTTTGTATCTATGGTCAAGGAAAATCTGTCAACATTATATAATTAATGCCATTAGATTGTATGTGTTAAAAATGTTAAAATGTCTTATGTTGTGTTTTATACACACACACACACACACACAGATATGTATGTGGGGAAAAGATGAGTTTTTCTGCTTCTGTGAAGAATTAAAATCTAGGATACCCTATCGAGGGTCACTGTGAGTTGGAACCAATTTGACGGCACGTAACAACTCTACATATATATTTTTTTCACCGGAGTAGAAAGTCTCAGCTTTTCCCCAAATTTACATGTGTGTGTGTGTGTGTGTGTGTGTGTGTGTGTGTGTGTACACAATACAACATATACAACTTGAACATTCTGGTGTGGTGCTGGGTGTTGATTAATGTGCTGGACTACAAGATTGGTTTAAATCACAAGGTCAGTGGTTCAATCTCACCAACAGTTCCTTAGAAACTCTATATAGGGTCACTATGAGTTGGAACCATTTGATGACACTTAACAGCAATATTAAAAACAAATTAAAATCACCCTTCCTCCCTACTCAGATAATTGTTGTGAGCAAGAAACTTAGGCATTAAGCACTTTATATGTGTATTTTTTCCCTTAGTCTTCTTTTATCACTTTTTAAAAAAATTTGGTAAACAAAACACTTGCCTTTTCAAATACTTTTATGTGTACAATTCAATTACATTAAATACACTAAATTAAAACACAATTTGAACTTGAATTTGGAATTCATATATAAAAATCTGAAGGAGTTCTGGTGGCACAATGGTGAAGTACTTAGCTGCTAACTGAAAGATCAACCCTTCAAATCTACCAGCTGCTCTACAGGAGGAAGATGTGAATGTCTGCTTCCATAGAGATGTACAGCCTTTGAAATCTTATTGGGGGGAGGGGTTCTACTCTGTCCTATAAAGTCATTATCATTCAGAACCAACTCCTCCACGACTCTCTCTCTCTCAAGGATATATATATACTTGCAGTCCAGTGCTTTATCCTACAATGCCACAATAGTATGGAGTTGTGGAATAATGAGATGGTGCTGTAGGATCAAGCACTTGACCGCAAGCTAAGTTTGACCACAAGGTCAGCAGTTCAAATCCACTAGCCACTCCTTGGAGGAATTCCTATACAGAGTTGCTATGAGTAGGAACCAACTTGATGGAACTTAACAATGACAACAACAAATATATATAATCAAATATGTACATATTTGCATAAAGTTGATTATCATTAACTGTGAGTTTTGTGAGTTCCTTATTCATAAATTAGACAACTCACTAAATTGTATTTGTGTAAACCCAAATCAATACTTAGCATTTACACACTCACAGACATCAGAACTGAGAAAATTTGAGTTGCCTAATGTGTACATTCCCAGATGAGGTCAAACAAGGTGATGCTCTGACTTCTTATTTCATTTCTCATACTATAAACTCGTGTCCTTTTTACAATCTCTTAAGTTCCATATTTTTCACATATTTGTGCTTCTTCCGTCAGTGATTTTGCTGTTTCAAATATTTTGCAAGCACAGTACTGAAGTTATGCCTAGTGTTCCTAAGTGAAAATGTACTGTGGTGTTACATAAACTGCATTCATACATGAGTTACTGAGCTGTTGCTCATAAGTTCCATGCTAATGAATCAACAAAACAATATGGCATGTGCAGATAAAGGAAGGGGAGAGTCACTGATCTGTATGTGAGATAGCACCAGAGAGTGATTAAGTAACATCTATTATGTAGGATAAAGGGATAAAAAAGCTAGAAAACCAAATAATTTGCATATTCATGAGATGACTGTTGAACAGCAAAAATATAGTGAACAGCATTGTTGTGAGTGTGAAAGTGAAAGAAATTTACAGT
>NW_006408523.1:32140300-32166401 GCF_000296735.1 Chrysochloris asiatica | reverse complement strand
GAAAATGTTAAATACTGGTTGGCTTGTGTTTAGTTATAAAGAAATAATCATATATATTTAATCATTTATAAGATATATATATATTAAATTGGATGTAAAACAAGGCTTTTGTTGATCTGTTGACAATAATGTTGAAACCAGAGGCTTGTTTTATTATTTAATGTCATCTAGTCAGTTCTAGGTGTTCTGCTATGGCGTTGTGGGTTAATGCAAAGTTGGTTTGAACTACAAGGTTGATGGTTCAAGGTCACCAACTGCTCCTTCGAAACCCTTTACAGGGTTGCTATGAGTTGAAACTGACTTGATGGCACTTAACAACAACAAAGTTGGTTCCAACTCAAAGTTGGTTCCAACTCAACCTTTTATAGGGTTCTCAAGGAGAGACTGTTGGATATGAGCCACGAACCTTGCAGTTCAAACCACCCTTGTAGTTCAATGCTTATCCTACACTGTCACATCAGAGTAGGACTTTATCCCTACATTTCCTTTCAGGTCAATGGATCATTATTGATTCATTCAGAATTTACAGCAACTTAATGGAGTCCTGGTGTAACACTGTGGGTTAATGTGCTATACTGCTATACTGCAAAGCCATTTGAACTGCTAAGTCAGTGGGTCTAGCTCACTAGTCATTCCTAGGAAACCCTATACAAGGTGGCTATGGGTTGGAACCAACTCGATGGCACTTAACAACAACAACAATAGATTCATAAGTAAGGAAGAATAATGATAATTGGCTATAGGTATAAAGTGCCACATTGTAGAGCCCTTCATTGTTGACCAATGCTTAAAAATGGTTTAAAAATCTGTTATTCAAGACAGTAATAACACATTATAGATTTAAATTAATCCTATGCATAATCAGGAGTCCCTACATGGCTCAAAGGATAAATATTCTTGGTTGAATGTGTTAACTAATTGAAAGGCTGAAACATTGACTCTGCCCTGAGATAACTAAGAAGAAAGGCCAAGCTTTTTAATTCTAGAAATCAACAATTGAAAACCCTATGGAGCATAGTTCTGCTCTGACGCACATGACATTGTGGTCAGTCCGAGTCAACTCTATGGCATCTAGTGGTCTTGAGTATAGATATAAGTTTTCTTCTCTCTCGGCATCCTGTGGCAATCATAGCTGTACTTTCTAGCCTTTTCTTATAGCACTCTACTACTAAAGAATAAATTACCTTTTCTATATATAATTTCTACTTTTAAGAACTAGTACAAAATATGTCTCTTTCATAAAGCTTTCTCATAACACCTTAATCTGTGACTCACTATGTTTTCATGCCTTCAAGTCAATTCTGACTTACAGTGACTCTACAGAGTTTCCAAGGAGTAACAGGTGGGTTGGAACCACCAACCTTGTGGTTATTCCATAGGACAATAGCCCTTGCCAAAGGCCTTTACAACATTTACCAACACATACTTTCACAACCATTGATCTGTGAGATGTTCTATAAAATGAGGGATCTATTGGCAAATACACAGTATCATATTCTAAGAAGCCTGTGGGTATATGGGACATGGGGAGAAAACAAGAATAAACCAAAAGAGAAAAAGCATGTATAACTTGGCTTAGCTATTTTTTCCCCCAAACTTTCAATCATGGAATCATCCTGTCAAACATTTTCTAAAGATAGTTTTCTAAATGATATGCTTATTCTTCATTTCATTGTTCTTTTTCAGGCTTTCTTATTATTAAATTCACATTCCAGTTTTCAATATCTGCAACGTATTAATATACCTTTAGGTGACTCATCTTTCTCAGTGATCACATCTCTCTATCCTTAATCTCCTACTTCATTCTAAGACCTTAGAAACCCATTGTCCCTGTCATCATGAAATATAATAGTTCTACTTTGAGATGTCCCTAACAGAAGTATTACACCACTGCAGTAAACAGAATACTAAGACAACCCTCACTGACCTTCACTCTTGTATCTTCTTTCTCCTTAGTGTATGGCTAGAGTCTGTGAAGAAAATAAAATATCACTTCAGCAATTATATTCTGCTGCTATTCCTAACAGTCTCTGATTGAACCTGATCTATTAAAACAAGTCCTTCAGAACCAGAAATTCCCCTACCTGGTTTCCGAAAAGGAAGCAAGATACATTAAAAATGTGAGAGGTGTTTGACTAGAGGGTGGTTTTCTGTTCTAGCTTTAAGGTGGAGGAGACCACAGGGAAAAGACCTGATTTAAATGTTATCCATAGTTTTTCATTATCTGCAGAGTCAAAAGCCTTTGCACAGTCAATATAACACAGGTAAGCATATTTCTGGTATTGTCTACTTTCAGCAAGATCCACCTGATGTTACCAATGAAATCCTTAGTTCCACAACTTCTGAATCCAGTTAGAATTTCTGGAAGATCTTTGTTGATATATTTACTTGCATGTGATATTAATGATGTTGTTAAGTAATTTCCATATTCTATAGAAGAATTGATGCTTTTGAATTATGATGTTGGAGGAGAATACTAAAAGTGCCATGGGCTGCCAAAAGAACCAATAGATCTGTTTTGGAAGATGTGCAGCCAGAGTGCTCCTTATAGGCCAAGATGGCCAAACTTTGGACATATTGTCAGGAGGGAACAATCACTGGAGAAGGATCTTATGCTTGGTAAGATGGAGGGACAGAGAAAAAGAGGAAGACCCACAATGAGATGAATTGGCCAGGTGGCAACATTGATGGACTCAAGTGTAGCAGCAGTAGTAATGTTGGCCCATGATGGGACAGTGTTTCGTTCTGCTGTGCATGGGGTCGCTATGAGTCGGTTCCAACTCGGCACCTAACAACAACAACATTGGGTCTCCTTTATTTAGAATGGGCACAAATATAGACCTCTTGCAATCTTTTGGCCAGGTAACTGTCTTCCAAATTTCTTGGCATAGATGAGTGAGTGCATTCAGTGCTACATCAGCTGTTTATTTTATTTTTGTTATAAGATTTCTAATTTGCATACAAAATTCATTACAGGGGGGCAGGCTTGCAGGGTATACCCTTTGGTTGGTTGATGATGCATGGAGGGGATTGTAAACACAGCAATGAAACGATATACAATAGGATGAAAGTACAACTAATGTTCTCCCATGTAAACTATCACATAATTCAAAATAAAACATTAAAAACAACAACAAGAAAAATTCATTACAGATCTTATGCTATCTCTTGTTGATAGAAATGATGCTGGAGATCGCATGATAAAATTCAGCAAAATCAATGATTTTTTCATTTCAAATACCATCTTTAGGCAGCGTAAGAGACAATTATACAAATGGACTTAAGCAGATGGAATACGCAGAAATCTATCTGACTACATCTGTGGAAAGAGGCAGTGGAAAATCTCCATATTGTTAGTGAAAACAAGACCAAGGACAGATTGTGAAACAGACCACAATGTGGAAATGCTCATATGCAAATTCAGACTGAAGCTGAAGAAAATGAAAACAAGTCCACGTGAGCCAAAATATGACTTTGAACATATCCTACCTGAATTTAGAGATCATCTGAAGAACAGATTTTATACATTAAATAATAAACACTGAAGACCAGAAGAGTTGTGGAACGACACCAAGAATATCATACAGGTAGAAAGCAAAAACTCAATATAAAGATAAGAAAAAAGGAAAAGATCAAAATGGATGTCAGAAGAAACACTGAAACTTGTTCTTCAGCATAGAGATGCAAAAGCAAATGGAGGAAGAACAAAAGCTGAACAGAAAAGTTCATAGGTCAGCTCTGGGAAGACAAAGTCAAACATTACAATGAAATGTGCAAAGATCTGGAGTCAGAAAACAAAAAGGGAAGAACATGCTCAGCATTTCTCAAGCTGAGGGAACTGAAGAAAAAAATTCAAGCCGCAACTTTCGTTATTGAAGGATTCTCTGGGCAAATTATTGAATGATCCAGAAAAGCATAAAAATGGAAGGAATACACAGAGTCACTGCACCAAAAGGAAATGGTTGATGGTCAGCCATTTCAAGAGGTAGCATATGATCAACCACCAATGATCTGAAGGAAGAAGTCCAAGGTGCTTTGAAGGAATTGACAAAGAATAAAGCACCAGGAATTGATGGAATAAAAATTGAAATCTTTCAAGAAAGTGAGGCGGCACTGGAGGCATTCACTCATCTATGCCAAGAGATCTGTATTTGTGGCCATTCCGAAGAGAGGTGACCCAATGGAATGCAGAATTCATCAGATAATATCTTTGATATCCCATGCGAGTAAAATTGTGCTAAAGGTAATACAGTAATGGTTCCAAGCATACATTGACAGAAAACTTCCAGGGGTTCAAGTCAGATTCAGAAGAGCCTGTGGAATGAAGGATATCATTGTTGATGTCAGATGAATCTTGACTGAAAGCAGAGAGTAAGAGAAAGATGTTTACCTGTGCTTTATTGACTACGCAAAGATTTTTGATTGTGTGGATCAAGACAAGTTATGGACAGCATTGAGAAGTATGAGTATTCAGGAACACTTAACTGTGATCTTGAGGAATCTGTACATGAACCAAGAGGCAGTTGTTTGAACAGAACATGGGAACACTGAATGGTTTAAAACAAAGAAAGTTGTGCAACAGGGTTGTATTATTTCACCATACTTATTCAACCTGTATGCTGAACAAATAAACCCAGAATCTTGGTTCTTTGAAGAAAAATGTGGCTTCAGGATTGGAGGAAGACTCATTAACAATCTGTGTTGTGCAGATGATACAACCTTGCTTGCTGAAAATGAAGAGGACTTAAAATACTTACTGATGGAGATCAAAGACCACAGCCTTCAGTATGGATTGCATCTCAATGTAAAGAAAACAAAAATCCTCACCACTGGATCATTAAACAACATTTTTATCAATGGATAAAAGTTTGAAATTGTCAAGGACTTCATTCTTCCTGGATCAACCATCAACATTCATGTAAGCAGCAGTCAAAAATTCAAACGACGTATTGCATTAGGCAAATCTACACAAGATCTTTTAAAGTGTTGAAGAGCAAAAATGCCAGCTTGAGGAGTAAGGTGCGCCTGACCCAAATTATGGTATTTTCAATAACCTCATATGTATGCGAAAGCTGGACAGTGAATAAGGAAGATCATAGAAGAATTGATGCATTTGAATTACAGTGTTGGAGGAGAATATTGAAAGTACCATGGGCTGCCAAAAGAACAAACATCTGTATTGGAAGAAATTAAGTCAAGTACTCCTTGGAGGTTAGCACGGCCAAACTTCATCTCTCATACTTCAGACATATTGTCAAGAAGGACGAGTCGCTGGAGAAGGACATCATGTTTGGTAAGGTGGAGTTGTGTTGTTGTTGTTATGTGCTGTGGAATCGGTTCTGACTCAATGCGACTCCGTACAGGGTTTCTGAGCCTGTAAATCTTTATGGGAGCAGAAAGCATCAGCTTTCTTCCGCGGAACAGCTGGTAGTTTTGAGCTGCTGACCTTGCATTTTGATGTCTGATTTGTAACCACTACACTACCAGAGCTCCTTGGTAAGGTGGAGGGTTAGAGAAAAAGAGGAAGACTCCACAGTGAGATGGACTGGTAAAGTTTCAGTATCATTGGGCTCAAATGTTTCAACAATTGTGAGGTTGGCCCATGACCGGACAGTGAGTGCATACTGTCGCTATGAGTCAGTACCAACTCGATGGCACCTAAGAACAACAACATCATTCAATATTTTGCCCATAGGATGCTTCAATAAAAAATTGAATTTTTTCTTCAGTTCTTTCAGTTTTAGAAATACTGAGTGTGTTCTTCCCTTTTGGTTTTCTAACTACAGGTCTTTGCACATTTTATTTTAACACTTGATTTTGTCTTCTCAAGCTGCCATTTAAAATGCTCTGTTTAGTTCTTTTGCCTTCTCATTTCTTCCAGGTGCTTTAGCTTCTTTACACTAAAGGCAAGTTTCAGAGTCTCTTCTGACATCCATTTTTCTTTTTTCCCCCTTTTTAATGACTCTTTTCTTTCTTCCTACGTAGTATACCTAAACACTGGGAAATTAACTATACTAAATTAATTCATCTTTTGTATTCCTTAATATTGTACAGGTGTGACACTATAGGATAGTACTGAACTGTGAATGACAAGGTCGTCATTCAAACACACCAGTTGCTCCTCAGAAACGCTATACAGTGTCGCCTTGAGTTGGAACTAACTCAATTGCACTTAACAACAACAATATTACACTGGCAAATTGTTTTTAATTTGTATATGTTCCAGATTCAAGGTAATCACACACTGACACCAAAAGGTAAAATAAAAGTTCATTTCATCCTACTTATATCTCTAAAGGACAGTTTGAGATTGGATGATTCTTGTATGATCATGTTAAAAACAAAGAAAAATAAAAACGTATTTCTTCAATAGTTTATGTTAGCTCATGTTCAAATAAAAGAATTCATTTCTGATCATCATAAACAATACTTTCCTATGAGTATTATTCTAATTATGGACTAAAAGTAATTGTACATTGGTGTTGCTGTAGTTAAGTTCCGTGGAGTCAGTTCTAACTCATAAGGGTTTCTAAGGAACAACTGGTGAGTTGGAATCACTAACTTTGAAGTTCAAACTGACCTTGAGGTTAAGTGCTTATTCTTTGTCACCACACCAGATCTCCAATCTGATATCACAGGACTAAATAGCAAAATCCTAGTGTCTACTTCACCTTTTATAACTAAAATCTAGTGTCTACCTTTTAACAAATATGCTCTTTAAACAAGTTATTATTTTTTTTCTAAATGCGAATTCCTTCATGTCTATGCTGAAATATAGTTTACAAGGCTAATGCTTTAAGCTTGATTGAAGGTAAACTAATCCATAAACAAAATAAAATTGTTGGTCTGTGTGTCATTTGACTAAAATGGTAGTATGCGTGAAAAAATAAAAATAAGATAAAGAGAAACAATTTAATCACAAAATCAAGCCTGGGCCTAAAAGTGTGGGCCCCCAAGTCTAAAAATTTTATGAACAGCTTTTATATGAAGGGACTTTAAAATGTTTTTGGAAAAATTCCATTTGTTGTTGTTGTTAAGTGCCATCAAGTCAGCTCTGACTCATAGTGACCCTGTATAGGGTTTCTGAGGAGCTGTTAGTGTGTTTGAACTGCTGACCTTGAGGTTCTCAGTCCAGTGCTGATCCTACAGCAGCATACCAGGGATCTATGAATGACATAAAAACCAAGCCCACTGCCATCAAGTTGGTTCCCCCTCATAGTTACCCTGTATGGTGTTTCTGAGGCTCAAAACTATATGAGAACAGAAAGCTTCATGTTTATCCATGGAGCAGCTGGTGGGTTTGAACTGCTGACCTTCCCATTAGCAGCCTAGTGTATATCCTACAATGCCTTCAGGGCACTAACTTAAACTTGTAACAACCTTTCCTGTTAAAAGCAGGTGCTATTCTATAACTGAAATCCTGATGTGGTGCTATAGGATAAGCACTGGGCCATAAAGTCAGTTTGAACTGCAAGGTCGCTGGTTCGAACTCACCAGTCACCCCTGGAAAACCCTATGCAGGGTCACTATGAGTCAGACTGGATTCCACAGCATTTAACAACAATAACAACATTCTATGACTGAAAATGGAACGTATCTTGAATATTAAAGGCCCCTTTTTGTTTTTATTTATTATTGTTGTTAAGTGCCACCAAGGAAGTTCTGACTCAAAGGGATACTGTACAGGGTTTCCAAGGCACGGTTAGAGAGCTTGAACCACAGACCTTGTGGTTCAAACCAACTTTGCGGTCCAATACTTATCCTACAGTGCCACACCAGAACGTCTACTTCTTCTTCTTCTTACTTTTTTATTGTGAATTCAGTGAAAGTTTACAGATAAGACTATCAGCTTTATACTCAACAAATTTGTTTCATCTAACCATACCATTTGTTGAGTGTAAAACGTATGATCTTGTCTGTATACTTTCACTGAATTCACAGTAAAAAGTTAAAAAAGAGAAAAAAAGAAAAAAAAAAGGAGAAAAGGAAGTAGGAATCCTGGTGTCATCCCGCTTCCTCCCTCTGGTTCCTATTTCCATTCCACCCACCTTCCCACATTCCTTCTTCAGTACTTGTTGCCCCTTTAATTTTGAATGATTAACAGTTTCATCAAGGTAAGCATACCTTATTAGTGTTGCTGTTTCTCCCTATATACCGACTGCTTGACTGAAATTTCTACCACTAGGGTGAGCACTCCTTCTTTATAATATTGTTGTTGTTATTAAGTACCGTCTAATCAGTTCCGATTCATAGAAGCCCCGTATAGGGTTTCTGAAGGGTGCCTGGTGAGTTTGAACTATTAATCTGGCAGTCCAATGCATTATCCTGCAGCACCACACATGAGTGGAGAGGCTTTCACATCTGTGTTTATGTTATGCACATGTTAGGAAGCTCTATAATCTCTAATATGTCCTACAACATTACTAAACTTTTTAGGAATATCAAGGATACTGTTTTCCTCAATACAATCTCCACAGTTAAAACACTAAACAATTAAAACTGTAATTTCTTTTAAAACATTTTTCTTTAATGTAATTTTAACTAAACAGAATTTTAAAAAAAGTAAAGGTCAAATATGATATTGTTCTGTTTATAAAATCACCAAAAACTGTGTTTCAGAACATGGTTCTCTATTTTATTGCTTGTAAAGATGACCTAAAAATTGAGAAATATTTTTAATCATATACAAGGGAACTTCAAAAAGTTCATGGAAAAATTCTGTTATCTTTCAATTCTATTTTCCCATTCTTTTGGAAGCTCCTTCACACTATTTAGCAAATATATACTATGTAAATAACAATTAAAATTCAGATATGGAACAATAATAAGAGATTAAGAACACTGTTTATTCTCCTGTTCACAGAAAGTAAAAACATATTTTAGAAGTATAATTTGTTTATATGGTTATAGGCTTATGTTGATTTATCTTTAAAATCATCTAAAAGCCACAGAAGGAACCTGTATTCAGGCAAAATTATCATGTACTTGCATGTTTTTTATTTTATTTTAAATATATATGTATATATATTAATAATATACATGTTTTTGTTATTATGTGCCGTGGAGTCAGTTCCAACTCATAGCGACCCTGTACAGGCTTTCCGAGGCTGTAAATCTTTACCAGAACAGAAAGTCTCATCTTTCTCCCACGGAACAGCTGGTAGTTTCGAACTGCTGACCTTATGGTTTGCAGCCCGATTCGTAACCACTACGCTACCAAAACTCCCAATAATAATAAAAATAATAATAATAATAAATATATATATATATACAGTATAATTTGGTAGTATATCGTTATTTCCCCTGATTTGCTTATCATATATTCTATTCATCATCTCCATTTTCCAAAAATCCTCTTTAGTGTTTTAGTGAAGCGGTACTCTATTCAATATGCCAAGACAACATCAATTATTAATCACCATTAGCCCAGATAGACCCCATTCTTTATTGTCTTTTATGATCCAAGCTTCACGTGGTATCACACTTTTGCTAGAGGCAGTCACAAAGCCCCGTGCCACTTCATGGGAAGAAAACATAGAATACACTTTTTAATGGGAGTAAGGTTTTCAGAATATGTATATGCAGGACGGGGAATACTGTTACTGACATTTTGTAATATATAATCTGTCACTGCTGACTTCTTTTCAAATGAGACCTATCAGACTCTTGGTGTGCTACTGTAGGATAATAGTTGGACTCCTAAAACAAGGTTGGTGGTGCAAACCCACCAGACACTCCTTGAAAACCCTCTACAAGGTCGCTATGATTTAGAAATGACTCCATGGCACTTAAAGTAACAAAATGATCCTTTGAGTCATAGTTCCCTCCTAGGACTCAGCTTCATGTGGCGCTACGTGTGGCACCATGGGTTAATGCTGAACTTCAAGCTCGTTTCAACTGCAAGGTCGGTGTTTCAAGCTCACCAGTCGCTCCTTGGAAGACCTATAAGGGTTGCTATGAGTCGGAACTGACTCAATGTCACTTAACAACAACAACAACGTAACCTAGTCAGTTACCTTAGAAATCATTACATACATGAAACTTCAGTATGATTACTTGCAACACTATCTTATTTAGTCATGTAAATATCCATAAGTATCCTTTGACTTCAAGACAATTCATGGAGCCCCATGTGCTTCAAAGTAGAATTGTGCTAAATAGAGTTTTCAGGGGCTGACTTTTCAGAAGTAGACCCTCAGATATTTCTTCCTAAATGTTCCTGGGTGGACTTGAAATGTCAACATTTTGGGCAGCAGCTAAACATCCTAACTGCAACAAATAAGGACTCATGCCATTTATTTAAACCTCTAGTTTTTTAACTGATTTGCATATTTGTCATAGGACCCAATCCCAGACAGATTGTATCCTTGGAAGCATGTATGTTCCTTTGGCAACTATGGTTAACTTATGTACAAGACGAGTATAATTACTGATATTAATAAGACCTCTTTTTTTTTTTTTAACTAAACAAACTTCTAAATTGACATTATTAAAATAAAGCTCTAATGAACAAAGTTATTTACTAATTTTATCTGTAAAGTAAGTAGTAAATAAAACAAGTATCAGCAATCCACATATTCTAATTTGCTGTAATAAATCTTCCAACTCAAAATGTGTAAAATTCTATGAAATAATTTTCTGTAGCAATTATTTTTCAAGTGAAAACTGTTAAGTACTGAAAAGTATTCAATATCAGCTCTTTACACACGGTTCCTTAAAATGATCAGTATTTTATGTTTCTTTAACGGTAGTTGTATTTCATATGGTACTAAGATAAATTATTGGGAGTGTGATGGCTCTGTAGGATAAACACTGACCTTCAAACTACAAGGTCAGCAGTTCTAACCCACCAGCTGTTTCAAGGGCAAAAGATTAGTCTTCCTGATCCATCAAAGATTTACAGCCTTGGAAATCATATACAGGGTTGCTATGAGTAGGAACTGACTCCAGAACATTTAGCAATATCTACAAGTGATATTATGTCAATATAAACTTTTCTATTATGAGCTATGAATCCAGTTAATATAAATATTTTTTACTTAATAGTAAATAATATCTAAAATATTTTTCTGGATATCAGAACAGTTATCTTTTAGGTTTGAAGGGATAGTAGATTGTTATGCTGGGGAAAAGAAAAAAAAAAAAAAACTGAGTATTTATACTATCACTTTTCATTTGAAGATTTTCTATTTCTAGAAAAGTAATTAATCAGAAAGATAATTTTCTACGAGCATGATATAGGTGAAATTTATAATAATCTGTTTTTTTTTTTTTTCCTATCAAAGCTTAGCTATTAGTTATATGAGAACAAGCCAAAAAGTTTTGCTATAAAATAGAAACCTTTTCAAACCAGGATATCAAAATATAAAGCATTTGTTCCTTGACATATCCTCTATTTTTCATCTATACACTTCTCAAGGTGGTGTTTCCAGCACTCTAACCCATCCTTAGAAAAAATTCTGCCCTCTTGGATTTACACAAAGTTAAAACAGTAACTTGGCACCCTCGTGGGAATCAAATTGTGTTCCTTTTCAATGTTCCTTGAGTTTGGGGATCAAAAAGAAGCATGAACGGGCAAGATCAGGTCTGTAAGGTGGAAGAGGTGAGCCTTTGCTGCCCTCAAAGAATGAGCAGGCACAATGTCATAAATGACACACACACACACACACACACACAAAAAAAAAACCCACCTTTTTCAGAGCAATTTTCTTTTTCTTTTTCTCACTAGTGTAGCTTTTACTTATTAAAAAACGACTTCCTACATAAGCCCCTGTGATTGTCCTGTGTCCTTCAAAAATATCTTTGTAATCCCCCAAAATAGTCACCATAAGCTCCTGAACAGACCTCTATGCTTTGGATTTAACTGGCTAGGCAGATCTCCTCAGCAGTCAGTCTTGTCATTCTCTGGATCATACAAGTAAATCCAAAATTTGCCCCTAGTTACAACTCGTTTTAGAAAGTTGTCTTCACTAGTTTCAATCTTGCTTAAAAGACGGATAGAAAGAGCAGCTCGTTCAGTTATGACACCTGTGGAGTACAAAGATTGTAGAGCAGAAGATGTCCACTTTGATTTTAAAATGTCAAACCATGTGCTTTCCCAGAATCAGCAGTTATCCCATCAGTGACAATTCTGTGTTCTTCTTCCACCAATTTCTGGACTTTGGTCACAGCTTCATTCATTGACGTTGACGGTCTTCCCAAGCTTCCTTAAACTATTTGGTACATCTAAAGCTAAAGCTGTTTTATAAGGAGCTTTGTTAGCATAGTGGTTATGAATCGGCCTGCGAGTTGGGCTGCTAACCCCAAGGTCAGCATTTCAAAACTACCGCGGGAGAAAGATGAGGTTTTCTGCTCCTGTAAAGATTCACAGCCTCAGAAACGCAAACAGTGTCCTGTGAGTTGGAGCCGACTACACGGCACATAACCCCCACCACCAATGTGACTATAAAACAAGTGTATTATTCAGAGAACTTGTTTGCATTCATTCCCTGATCAGAAAGACGTGTTTAAACCTGTGTATGTATGAATTGGAATGCTAGTAGAAATATTGTTGTTGTTGTTGTTAAGTGCCGTCGAGTCGGTTCCTACACATAACAACCCTGGATAGGGTTTCCGAAGAGCAGCTGGTGAGCTTGAACCGCCGATCTTGCAGCTCAAGTAGCAATAGTACTCACCATCGTATTCTAATAGAGATAGTTAGTCACTATGCAAAATTACTACGTGGTTTATATTGTTGTTTATTGTGAAGTGCCGTCAAATATGTTCTGACCCATGGCGGTGGTTTGCAGCCCGATTTGTAACCACTTACGCTATCAGCGACCCTTATATAGGGTTTCCGAGGAGCGACTGGTGAGCTTGAACTGGCGACCTCACAATTTCAACCGTCCAGTGAATTAACCCACAGCGCCACAATAAGTATATTTAAATTTAAGATGATAAAATCCTTAAACAAATAAAAAAAAAATTCTCAATCTATACATTCATAAAAGACATTGCTTTCCAATGCTTCCCACCACTGGTCATAGCTCATGTTGTTGTTGGTAGGTGCCATTGAATCGCCCAGTCCTGTAACATCCTCACAATGGTTATGTTTTAGCGACTACAACTGCATAAAATGATAAACATTAAGAGGCATATTTCTTACTCCATCTATTGTTGAAACAAACAATTTAGGATAAATCTGCAATAATAAATTAAGCCAGTAAAACCTACAGTAGATTTAGAGCAGTAACAATTTTATATTAACCAGAATTATCCAGCTATTTATTTTTGGTTCTCTTCACTGAGTTACACTAGAGATAAGAGAATTGACTAGAGAGAAGAATTACTTCACAGCTTGGAGAAGGATTAACTCATGTTAAGAAACTTGAATCATGAAAGGAAATAAATATTTGGATAAACAACAGGCAAATGCTTACAGAGTCTTAATAAAACTTTATGTACAAGAGTCATTTATCAAATAAATCCACTTAAACTTTATTATTTATAAAAGTTCAAACCAATACATTTTGAGGAAAGACCTACTGAAAAAAATCACAAATATTTGTTTAATGTCTCTAATTTTAAATATGAGAGATATGTAAAAATATGTTTGTTTGTTTTTCTTTCTAGGTATGAATTTTCTAGTTGTGATAGAGATCTATAACAACAATTATGAACAAGTCTTTTGAAAATAGAACTGGAAATAATCAGGTTTCCCAAAGTCATCTAACTTCTCTGAGCCTTATTCCTCTATATTCTATGCAATGGTGACCACCATTGTCAATCAGTTTGTCCTACTCTGAGGACATGAGTGTTACTGTGATTATGGGAGTTATGTCATCAATATTTTCAATACCAGAAGGGTCAAGAATGGTGGACAGATTTCTGTGGTGCTTTCAGAATAGAACAAATTAGTAATAAGGAAAGGAGGACTACTTCTGAATGGTTAGCCACCATATAAACTTTATGAAAACAGTGGAGCATTGTTTGGTATAGTGCCAGAAGATGAGACCCTCAGCTTGGAAAATTCTATATATACAAGTTGAGAAGACTGGCATTCTCAAAGTAGAGGCGACTTTAATGACATTTATGGGGCAAAACTTTCGTGGCCTTCAATTGCTGATGGGATACAACTCAAAATGAAAATAAATATCTGTAAATGTTCATTAATAATTGGAACATGGAATGTATGAATTGTGACTTAAGGAAAATTGGAAGTCATCAAAAATGAAATGGGATGTATAAAGATTAATGTCCTAGCCATTAGTGAACTGAAATAGTATTGGTCATTTTGAATTAAATAATCATATAGTTTTGCAGGCTGCAAACCGCAAGGTCTGCAGTTAGAAACTACCTGCTGCTCCGTGGGAGAAAGATGAGGTGATCTGCTCCCGTAAAGATTTACAGCCTCGGAAACCCTGTTCAGGGTCGCTATGGGTGGAAACCAACTCGACGGCACTTAACAACAACAACAACGTAGTTTACTATGTCTGGAATGAAAAATATAAAAACAATGGTGCCATATTATATTTAAAAAGAGCATTTCAAAAAATCTATTTTGAAGTACAATGCTGTCTGCTATAGGATAACATCCATATGCATAAAATGAAGACTACTTAACACCATTATTTAAAAAATTTATACATGAACTACTAAAACCAATGATGAAGAAATGAAAGAATTCTACCAAATTCTACAGTTCAAAATTGATCAAATATGCAATCAAGATTCGTTGACAATTTTTGATTGAAATGGTGGAGTTTGAAACCATGAGGAAGGATCAGTAGCTGGAAATTATGGCCTTGGTATGGAAATGATGCAAGAGATTGCATCATAGAATTTTGCAAGACCAGTAACTTATTCATTGAAAATGCCTTTTATAAACAACATAAAAAGCATCTATACACATTGACCTCACTTGATGGAATACACAGGAAGCAAATTTACTATATAAACAGGAAGAGAATAAGGAGCTCTGGTAGCATAGTGGTTACGAATCGGGCTGTGAACCACAAGGTCAGCAGTTCTAAACTACCAGCTCTTCCGTGGTAGAAAGATGAGGCTGTCTGCTCCCATAAAGATTTACAGCCTCGGAAACCCTGTAAAGGTCGTTATGAGTCGGAACTGACTCCACTGCACATAACAACAATAACAACAACAGGAAGAGACTATGGAGAAATTCAAAATCATCAACCAAAACACAGACAGGAGCCCACTGTGAATAGACCATCAGTTACTCATAGGCAAGTTCAGGCTGAAGTTGAAGAAAATTAAAACCACTCTATGAGAGTAAAACTATGACCTTGATTATGTCCTGTCTGAATTTAGAGATCATCTCAAGAATAGATTTGATGAATTAGACACCAGTGACTGAAGACTACTTGTGAATGACATCCAGAGGGTTATACATGAAGAAAGCAAAAAGTCATTAAAAAGACAAGAAAGAAGAAAAGTACCAAAACAGATATCACAAAAGATGCTGAACCTTGCTCTTGAACATGAAGTATCTAAAAATGACTAGAAGAAATGAAGTAAAGGAATTTAACAGAACATTTCAACGTGTAGCCTGAGAAGATAAAGACAAGTATTATAATGAAATATGAAATGACTTAAATTCAGAAAATCCAAAGGAAAGAACACTCTCAACATTTCTAGTGCTGAAAAAACCAAAGAAAACATTTAAGCCTCGTCTTGAAATACTGAATGATTTTGTGGGTAAAATACTGAATGGCAGAATTGGAAGGAATACACAGAATCATAGAGTCCTGGTGTGGCGCTGTGGGCTAATGCGTCACACTGCAAAGTTGTTTGAGTTGCAAGGTCAGTGGTTCAAGCTCATCAGATGCTCCTTGGAAATCCTATATAGGGTTGCTATGGGTCAGAATCGACTCAACAGCATGTAACAACAACAACACAGAGTCATTGTGCAAAAAAAAAAACAAACAAACAATTGGTTTATGCTCAAGTATTTCAAGTATTTCAAAAGGTAGCATCTGATCAATAACTGATGGTGTTGAATGAAAAGATCTAAACTATACAAAAAACACTGGTGAAAAACAAGACTCCAAGAATTGAGAGAATATCAATTCAAATGGTTCAAGAAACTGATGCAGCACTGGATACATTCAGTCCTCTAAGTCAAGAAATTTGGAAGACAGCTACTTGGCTGACTGGAAATGTTCATATTTGTGCCCATTGCAAAGACAGTTGACCCAATGGAATGCAGAAATCATCAGACAATATCATTAATATCATGCTCAAGTAAAATTTTGCTGAGGAAACTATAAAATGTTTGTAACAATACATTGACAGTGAGCTGTCATAAAGTCAAGCCAGATTCAGAAAACAATGTAGAATGAGAAATATCATTGCTGATAGATATCAGATGGATTCTCGCTAAAAGTAGAGAATAGCAGAAAGATGTTCACTTGTGCTTTATTGACTATGCAAAGTCATTCAACTGTGTGGATCATAACAAACTATGCATAACATTTTGAAAAATGGGAATTCAAGAACAGTTAATTGTGCTCATTAGGAAGCTCTACATATACCAAGAAGTAGTCATTAAACCAGGACACAGGGATTTTGAATACATTAAAATCAGGAAAGGTCTGTGGCAGGGTTGTACACTTTTATAATAGTTTATGAGTCATTTTATGTTGAGCAGGTAATCCTAGAACCTAGATTATAAGAAGAATGGGGCATCAGCATTGGAGGAAGATTAACAACCTGTAATATCATATGATAAAACCTTGCTTTCTGGAAGCAAAGAGAACTTGAAATAATTATTAATTTCAAGACTGCAGCCTTCAAAATGGAATGCACCACAATGTAAGTAAAACTAAAATTCTCACAACTGGACCAATAAATAACATTATGGATAATTGGGGGAAATATATAAATTGTCAAAGACTTCATTTTGCTTGGACCCACAGTTTATGCTCATGAAACCAGCTGTCAAGAAATCTAATGACAAATTGAATTAGGCAAATCTGCTGCAGAAGTCCCCTTTATAGTATTGTTCGTTCTGATACATAGCTACTCTGTATAGGGTTCCTGAGGAGCAGCTACTGGGTTTGAACTGTGGAATTTTACATTAGCAAAACCTCTGGTAGCATAGTGTTTACAAGTTGGACTGCTAACTTCAAGGCCAGGAGATTGAAACTACCAGCTGTTCCTCAGGAGAAAGATTGGCTTTCTGCTCATGTAAAGGTTTAAAGCCTCAGAAGTCAGAACTGATTCAACAGCTCTTAACAATAATCCAGTGCTTATTTTACTGCACCACACAAAGACTCCTTTACAGTGTTAAAGGACAAATATGTCTGTTTGAGGACAAAGGTTCATCTGACCAAAACCATGGTATTTTCAAAGCACCTTATTCATATACATATATATGTGAAAACTGGAGAAGGAATAAGAAAACTCGAGAAGAATAGATATATTTGAATTATAATGTTGTTGAAGAGTACTGAAAGTACCAT
Organism: Chrysochloris asiatica; assembly: GCF_000296735.1. Taxonomy (NCBI): domain Eukaryota; kingdom Metazoa; phylum Chordata; class Mammalia; order Afrosoricida; family Chrysochloridae; genus Chrysochloris; species Chrysochloris asiatica. The sequence goes on along the minus strand of NW_006408523.1, from coordinate 32,148,939 downwards.
GGACTGCTGGAAAGACAAACAAATCTGTCTTGAAAGGCATACAGCCAGAATGCTACTTCGAGGCAAGGGTGGTAAGACTTTGTCTCTTGTACTTTGTACATGTTGTCAGAAAGGACCAATTCCTGAAGAATTACATGACGCCTGGTAAAGTGGAAGGTCAGTGAAAAAGAGGAAGGCTCTCAATAGGTTAATTTTATAAAGGCAGCCACAATGGTTCAAACGAAAAAACTAGCCTGAGGATGACAAAGAACCAAGCAGTGTTTCATTCTGTTGTTGTACCCTCTTACAGAGGATAGCTATGAGTCAACCAACACCAAGGCTCTTAACCACAACAATAAAATTGGAATAACATTTGCAGTTAAGGAGCTCTGGTAGCAAAGTGGTTAGGAGTCAGGCTCAAAGTCAGTAGTTCAAAACTACCAGCTGTTCCATTGAAGAAAGATGACACTTTCTGCTCCCATAAAGATTTACAGCCTCAGAAACCCTATGCAGGGTCTCTATGAATTGAATTGTCTCCATGGCACACCAGCACCACCACCAATATTTATTGTTACTTCATTATATTGTAAAGATAAAATAATTAGCACAATTTCTACTTAAAAACTTACTTTGTGTTTTGAATTATAAATTGTATTGTTGTTATCAATACTGAGTCCATTAACACCCCCAAAATAAATTTAACATAGTAGTGTTAATTTTCTATCAGAGACAGAAAACATGGGGTTGACCTATGCTCTTAACTGTGGCCAGTTGAAAACTTAATTAGAAATGCAATTTCACAATAAACACAAATAATTGCAATGTGGTAATGATAACAATTGTTTGAAGTAGGTGTGAAACAAAATACATATTTGAGAAAGAAAATAAAACATGTATGCAAGATCATTCCCTTTATCTATTTTTGTTCCTTTTCCATATGTATGTATTTATATTGGAGGATAATGAGAAAACAAGAAAGTTTGAAAAGGGGCAGAGTAAAGATGACTGGGTGTATTTATTTTCCGAAAGCATGCTTTTTCAGGAAGGAACAGACAGATGCAGATTCTCAGGGGCATTTGACAGTCCTCAACTTACTCATTTTAGGGAAATCAGTTGTTGAAGTTTTTTTCTTCTCTGTATGGAAAAGAGTATTTCACAATATCCCCTTGTTTACAGAACTGAAAAATATAGAACTAGGTAAGTTCAAACGTAACCTTCCTACTCACAATGAAAAACTGACTACAGACACTGCATAGCATACGTGCATACACATGTTTGGCAAATGGGTAGCTTCTCTATATGGGTTCTATGAAATGAAGAAAGGGACAGATATTTTGTTCACATTATGGTGGTGGTGATTATGTGCTGTGGAGTCAGAATCGACTCACAGCAACCACATTATAAACCTATGGAAATTAGTAACACTAGCAATATTTCTTAAACCTTTTGGTTTATATATCTGTTAAGAATACTAAAATGCAGATCTAGTTTAGGTCTGAAAATTTGCCTTACTTACAAGCTATATTAGGTGGAGGTGATGCTGCAGATCTGTGAACCAGAATTCTGAATAGCAGACATAGCAAACACCTAGGGGACTCAGAAGATATCATCAAGAACTACAATTGGATTACTATGGGTCCTCATTACTCTTTTTAAATGCAGATCCATAGAATTTATATAGTCATATTTAATTCTTGTATTTTTAATCATTTAGACACTTTTTTGCTCATATACTTTTTTATTTATTTAAAAATGTGCTTTAAAGTTGGTAACCTACTGAATAAATCTTGCTAAAGACCATGATAGACAAATCAGTAGGTCACTGCTGTTGTTAAGCGTTTTCAAGTCAGTTCTGACTCAAGCGACCCTGTATAAGGTGTTCCGAGAATGACTAGTGTTACCAGTCCAGTGCTTATCCTATAATGTTGCATCTGGGCTCTCAACACTATAAAATGTACACCAAATAAATTTTATACCAAACACATTTTAGAGTTAAAGGTATGGGTGCATACTGTTGTTTTGTTAAGTGCTGTTGAGTTGGTTTCGAGTCATAATGACCCTTTATAGGGTTTCCTAAGCACAGCTGGTGAGTTTGAGCTACCAACCTTGTGGTTAAAAGTCCAATGCTAATCATACAGTGCCATATCACAAGTCCATTGACAGCCGTCAAATCAACTTCCCATTCATGGGGATTCCATGCAGAGAACACAAGTCTGCCCAGTTCTGTGTCATTCCCATGACTGGTTGGGGATTGAAACATTGTTATCTACAGAGTTTTGTCTGTAGACTGGAACATTGTTATCTCTTTGATTTTTTTGGAGATAAATCTCCAGATCTTTATGCTTAGTATGTCTAGAGATCTCTTGAAACCTATATGTCATCATAGCTACCTCCTAGCTTAATACGGGGAGCATGGACCTGGTATGAAACTGGGTCTCCTGCATGGAAGGCTGAAATTCTACCACTCAACTATGGATTCCTGAATGATACAAATATTTATTGCAAATGCTTTTAAGTTTATCCTGAGAAACTAAACATAAAAATATTTTTTTCTTAATTCTTAGTCTTATTAAACTCTTCTCTACAATGGATCAAAGGAGTTCTGGTAGCATAGTTGTTATGAATCCAGCTGATAAGCTCAAGGTCAGCAGTTTGTTTTGTTCCGGTAAAGATTTACAGCCTTGGAAATCGACTCCACTGCGCATAACCACCACCACCACCCTACTGGATTAGTGTTAACAAAGCTGACTGCTCACATTAAAGTCAAATCTTAAAACACATTTTGAAGTACTTTAAAATTATGGAACATTTAAAGAAAATAGCAATGCTGATTTTGGCACTGTAGGATAAGCACTGAACTGCTAACTGAAAAGTCAGCAGTTCAAACCCATGAGCTGCTCCTAAGCACCAACTCAGCAGCACTTAACAACAATGTTGTTGTTGTTGTTGTTATGTGCCGTGGAGTCGGTTCCGACTCATAGCAACCCTGTACAGGGTTTCTGAGACTGTAAATCTTTACAGGGGCAAAAAGCCTCATCTTTCTCCTGCGGAACAGCTGGTAGTTTCAAACTGCTGACCTTGTGGTTTGCAGCCCGATTCGTAACCACTACGCTACCAGAGCTCCTAACAATAATAGCATATAATATATAGCAGTCTTGATAACACAGTGGTTCAAAGCTCGACTTGAACCCACCAAAATATAAACTGACATTCGGTTTTATGTTTGGCAGTTCAAACCCACCAACTGCTCCATGAGAAAATGGTTTGAAGTCTACTTTCCTGTTTTCACAAACAATATATAGTCTTGGATACCCTATGGGACAATTCTACTCTGTCTTTAGGGTTGCTATGAGTCAAAATCCACTTGAAGGCAACAGGCTATGCAGTATATGCGTCATATATTTCAAAGTAACATGCTTGCTTTACCTTTTTTTTTATATTATATTCACATTACCTGAATCAAAAATATAGGTGCTTATTTTTTATATCTATTGACTGATGCTGACAATGATGTATTTGTTTATTCATTTCTTCATTTCATGTAGAGGCTGATGCAGTGAATAAGAAACTATACAGTAATACAACACACTTACATTTTTTTTCCCCACTTGTCTAGAAGAGGTTTTATTCAGAGATCTTATTCTCTGATATGGAAAGTAAGAATATAATAGACATTTCCCCACATATCTGACCTAAGGAATTAGAAAGTTAATCTTCAGTATGCAGTTAGGATATGGAAAAAAAAAAAAAAAAAATCTCCAGTCATCAGCAAAGCCAAAAATATTCGTAGTTCACCCAGTTTTACACAATAATTGAAGTCATGAACTTAACATAGAATAAGAGCAGAATATATAGACTTTTATCCATGGAAAATGTTGGCTTCTAACATAAACTATTTTTAAGTAAGTGTCAGCTCTCTTTAAACACTTGCCTTTCTCTTGCAGTGGCATTAGCCCTGCTAGAAGTGTCCTCTAATGCAGTCTAATTGACAGTCTGAATGTGAAGCTCAGCCACAGGACCGCCTCTATGCTTACCATCCGGTCTGCTGTTCCTAGACAGACGTGAGTTGATGGTTTCAATTATGCAGAGGTCAGAAGATCATTGGCTGGTTGCTTTTCAAATGATCACGATCATTTTTGCAAAGGTTCATTCTTATCATTTTATGGATGTCATAACTTACAAAGGAAGTAAGGCAAGAAAGCACTTAGTCTTACTAGGATGCTAAAAATCTTTTCCAAAAGAATTAAGAATTAAAAGAACTAGGATCTGGGAAAACCAAAGTCATATAATTCATCATTTTGTATTTTAGGCAGTCTATATATAATCATGGTTTGGCACTGTGAGATAATGCACTGGATCACAAGGTCAGTTTGCACTGCAAGGTCATGGGTTCAAGTTCACCAGCCACTCCTTGGAAACTCTAATCAGGGTTGCTATGAGTAGGAAGCAACTCAAAAGCACTGAACAACCACAACAACACATATAATCATATTTGGGTAGGTAGCACAGCATATTTCATAAAAGTACATTTATTTTCATTGAACCCATCCTATTTATCTATTTAGGTACAAGTAAAACTAATATTTTTGGAATCATGAAAATAATTTTAAAATTATATTTGTTGTTGTTGTGTGCCGTGGAGTCGGTTCCAACTCATAGCGACCCTGTACAGGGTTTCCGAGGCTGTAAATCTTAACAGGAGCAGAAAGCCTCATCTTTCCCCCGCTGAACAGCTGGTAGTTTCGAACTGCTGACCTTGCGGTTCACAGGTCGATTCATAACCACTACACTACCAGAGCTCCTTTTTACGGGAGCAGAAAGCCTTTTCTTTCTCCCACGGAGCAGCTGGTAGTTTTGAACTGCTGACCTTGCGGTTCGCAGCCCAATTTGTAACCACTACGTTACAAATTCTTTATATTTTAGTTGTACAACAATAGAAATAATTTTGGACATAAATTTAGTCTTGAAATTATAAATTTCCAAGTAAAACTTGACACTTTTATGACAAATGAAAAATATAAAAAATAATTACTATATGCTCTTTATAACCCAATTTTTTGCTTTATTTTATGGCAATCAGTTTTTTTAAATTTTTAATTTTATTAAGTGTGATAGGTTGTCATAGTTACTGTTGATTGGTAGTAGAGAGAATTTTAATTTTGTATGTGGGGAAGAACAAAATTGTTTACTATCAATGATGAATTATTAATCTTTATAAACAGAAGTAATATAGTGTGTGTGTGTATATATATATATATATATATATATATATATATATATATATATATCACAGTCTAAATTTAGAGTGCCATCTAGTGATGAATATGATTTGTTCAATCAAATGAAGGATTTAAGAAATATTAACATTTATATAATTTCTTTGTTAAAATGAGTAAGATGGCTTATGATATTCATATGAATCTAATACTCAATTAACATGACAACTGAATAATTTTTATTTAAATTTTTTATTTGAAAAAAATATAACTGATGCAATATGTCTAACCTTATTAACAGTAATATTTTTAATGTAAATTAGCAAATAAATTAGGACACACTGGTATTTGCATAATGAACCCTGGTGGCCTTGTGGGTTAGAAGTTGGGCTGCTAAACCGAAGTGGCGCTGTGGGATAATGTGCTGGACTGCAAGGCCTGTTTGAACCACAAGGTTGACAGTTCAAGCTCACCAGTCACTGCTAGGAAACCCGGTACTACAGCAATAAGGAAGAAAGATTAAGGCTATCTACTGCCTTAAAGATTTATAGCCTCAAAAATCCTAAAGCGCAGTTCTAATCTATCATATATAGGGTCATTTGAGTCAAAATATCTCCATGGCAGTGGGATTAGGGGTTTGCCTTTAGGTTCCTGAGTAGCTCAATTGATTTCCTCTGGGTTACTAATCTGACGGTGGCAATTTGAACCTACCCAATAGTGTCATTGGAGTCTTGGTGTGTCGCTGAATTTCAATGTCGTGTGAATCACAAGGTTGTGGTTCAAACTCATTGTCTGCTCCTCAGAAACCCTATTCTGAGTCACTCTGTGTCAGAACCTTCTCAACGGTACTTAAGTAACAACAACAATACAATGGTGCCACCGGAGTCCTGATGTGGCGCTGTGGGTTAATGTGCTAGACTCCAAAGTCGGGTTTGAACCATAAAGTCGGTAGTTAAAGCTCACGAGCCACTCCTAGAAAACCTTACACAGGATCACTATGCATCAGAACCAACTTGACAGCATTTAACAACAACAATAGTAAATGGTGCCATTGGGTAGGTTCAAATTGCCACCTTCAGGTTAGTAACTCAGAGCAAATCATTTGAGCTATTCCGGATCCTAAAGGCAAACCCCACACACCCATGGAGTCTTGGTATAGCACTGCGGGTTAATAGGCTGTACTGCAAGATGGGTTTGAACCGTTAGGCATCGGTTCAAACTCACCAGCTTCTCCTCAGAAACCCTATACAGAGTCTCTCTGAGTAGGAAATGACTCGATGCCACTTAATAACAACAATGGTGCCATAGTAGAAAAGTCTGACAATCTGGTGTCACAGAGATAACCGTCAAGAAATTCTGTTGAGCACAACTACACTCTGCGACGTATGGGCTCACTATGAATCTGGATTTATTTGATGGCAACAGATTTTTCATTTTGGGTTATGGTGTTTGCATTAAACTATTTGTGGTTATTTAAAACTAATAAAAGGAACTGATAGCATAATGGATTACAAGCTGGACTGCTAATGGTTAAGGTCAATAGTTCAAACCTATCAGCTGTTACACAAGAGAAAGATGAGGTTTTCTGCTCTTATAAACATTTATAGCCTCAGGAATCTTATACAGAGTCACAATAGTTGGAACTGACTCTGTGGTACACAACCACCATCACCACTATCATTAATAAACCATATTCAGGATTTTTGGTAAATACTAGATAAACAACAACTGTCTACTGAGTGTCCAAATCACAGAAGAGATAAAGAATTGTTATTGTTAAATCTTTCAAAGTGCACCTATGCCTCACTTGTCAATTATCCTATCTGACATTGTGCAGTCACCATAATAGTAAAAACTCTATCTAACTACTTTGTGCTCTAATGATGCAATCTGGCAGTGATGAATGTGACGTCCCTGGCAGGGTTTCTGATTGGTGTTCACCATGTAACTGTATACAGGAAGTTTGTACTATATAGTATTGGTAGTTCACTGCCCAATATAAGAGGGGTCACAGTCTTCACAAGTTACCTGGGAGCCAGGAAGAATGGAGGGAGGTCTAGAGTAGGGTCACTGCCAGTTAAGTCCTGGTTATTCTGGGTTATTCAGAGGAGGCTGAGGTCAGGGTAGCAGCAGCCAGTGTCCAGATAGCCAACTGCCTTCGGGGCTGGAAAAGAAGCAGGACTCTGGGACCCATGCTGTTGTGTTTCCTGATGTCCCCTTCTGCGCTAACAAAGATGAAGGCTATACAGGCCACCTGGGTGAGGTTGGGGTCAATGGGTGAGTGGCCAGTGGCAGCTGCAGTTTAATATCAAGGGCCAAGAGTGTGCTTGGTATCATGACCTTAGAGGATACTCTGGATTTTCAAGTCTCATAGAGATATGTGAGCCAAGAGAAGCAGGGCCAGTAAGGGGACCCAGCTGCCAGTGTGCAATGCCTCTGTAGCACCCAGGCCCTTCCATCTGTGAATAGAAGGCCCTTGCCACTGGCAAATCCACCAAAGGTGTTTTGTGGTCATTGAGGGAATGAGGCAATGCGAACCATTCTAAAAATAGAGTGAGACCAGATAGAGATGGAACCCCATGGATGAAAAGGCGGATAGTGCTTCGGCAACCTTGGCTCTGAGAAATCAGTTGGTCTTCCCCACAGGTTGATGTGGGGGTATGTCAAACTTTCCTGAAGTGACATGGGGGAAGGAAAAGCAGCAATGTCAGATGACCTCAGTAGGAACAAGGTGGGATGGAATATTCACAAACAAGTGAAAAATGAGATTATGTGGTCATCTTCCATTTTTGCATAACACCAATTTTGATATAATGATCTGGACTTTGGAACATGACTATGTTGATAAATGAAGAGTGAGCGTATATTGTCTCAAAATATCAACGCAAAACAGTAACAACAGTATAAAGCAAATAAACAAAAACTTACCTTTTATAGAATCTCTCAGCTCTGAATAATTTGCTCCTTTATTAAGTCAAGTTCCAAAATGTCTTCAACTATATATTGTTTTTGAAATTCAATATCATAACTCATGAAAAGTCTAGGAAAAAACATAAATGGAATGGGAAAGAAAATAAAGAAATTAAATTGCAAAGGAAAACAATATCAAGGAAGAGAGAGTAGGAAAGTGGAGAGAAAGAAGACAGCCTTATTGGTAATGTGCTTTGGGTCAGAATTATGCTAGATACTATGATATATATCTATTTATTCCTACATAGTAGTTAACATTATTTAATAGGGAGCAACAAAGACTTAAGCATGTCATGTGCAGTGCTAGTATGTTTCGAAAATTTTACTTTCTTTTAAATATTATTTTATACAAATAATTGTTAATTACTACTTAAATCTATTGATGCTTTTGAGTTATGGTGTTGGAGGAGAATATTGAAAGTGCAATGGGCTGTAAAAGAACTATTAGATCTGTTTTGGAAGAAGTGCAGCCAG
>NW_006408523.1:32115391-32138715 GCF_000296735.1 Chrysochloris asiatica | reverse complement strand
GGAACCGACTCCACGGTACTCACCAACAAGCAACAACGCACTATTTTCAGTAACTGAATTAGTGATGACTTTGCGCTAGTAGGTAAAAGCTGGATTTAAATACATTTTATTTCTTAGAAATAGCTGAAATTTATTGTTTTCAGTTCACTTTCTAACTTTACTTGCCTTCTGGATAATTAATTACTGCTTCTCAATTTGTATAGGGTTGGTAGTTGCATAAACCAAGATGCCTATTCTCACAGTCCAGAATTTCAAGGGGGATTTCTAGAGGGTCTGATAATTTCCCCAATAGTTTCCTCCACTTCTAAGCCATATTTAGTGCTTAGTCAACAAAGTGCCCTAGCCAAGGACTTTAAACTTCATAGTATTTCCGGGACAAAAGTAAGAGAATGGCTTTGTGCCCATTCTTCCTAATCAAGAAATTCTAAGCAAGTTTTCAATATCTCAAAATGCATTACTTTGACTCTTCCTTGCAAATTTCCCAAAGCTACCATAGATGTTATTTATCATTGAAGTATTTCCATCTACTAATTCCAATGATTTACTTTTGCTCAATTACCCAGATGTCAACTTCTTTATTTATTCTGTAAGAATCTGAATTGATACACTGGTATTCTTCATTCATTCATCAGATAATTAATTCTATGCTGCGTTGCACATAGGAAAAGCCATTTTGCTAAACAAGATAAAGCAGTTGAGTTAAAAAATAATCTCACCTTTGTGAGTTGTTCTGGAAAGTAAAGAAACCAAGGAAAGGTCAAATCAATCAAAATGTCCTGCTTGATACATCCTTGGAGAGTTAAGCAATGAGTAGGGCAAGAGCTGTTTCTGATAAACAGGAACAGAGAATGGAAGAGCCCATAAGATGATTCAGCCTGAGGAATAATGCTTTGTACTTCATGATTAAATAGACGGTATCTTACTAGAACCCATGAAATTTCAACTTTCATAATTCATGAAGTGACCAGGGCAATCTAGTTATGTACTAAGAGAAAGAAGAAGCCGCAATGTCAAAGTCATTTTCTGAATATCATGCTGAATATTTATACTCTCAGACTCTAGTCCTATAGTAGGATTGTGTCTCCTTGAACCTTTAGAGCTAATGCCAGTGAATAACCCAGCTAATGAATATGAGCAAATGTGATGTCATCTCTGGGCCACAACATTAAATTTTCAATGCAAAAAATCTCCTGGGATTTCTATTTTCCTCACACAACAACCAGCATAGTTTAAAGGTGGCTCTTTTGATAGTAGGAGTCCTTTAGGAACTATACTGAGTGGATCATCATTTCCACTCCACAAAGAATTTGGAACCTGGGTGAGAAGTAAGTTATTGTTGCTTTGACTTTCGAGATTTGGGAGTTGTTTGGTCCTTCTATATACTATACAACTTAACATAACTTAGAATACCCTGACTAATGTAATCAACTACATTCACATTCAGTGTATATTTATAAGAAAAAGAATATTTATGCTTTGACACTGTTGTTGTTGTTGTTGTTGTTAAGTGCCATTGAGTTGGTTCTGACCCACAGCAACCCTGTATAGGGTTTCCAAGGAGCAGCTGGTAAGCTTGAACTGCCAACCTTGCAGTTCAAATGGTTTTGCCGTCTGGCACATTAAGCCACAGCGGAAGAATTTGTAGTAGTTAACTTCTTTTTATCCCACTCATGATCAAAGACTGGACCAGATCATCAATTACTCATATGCAAATTCAAACTGAAGCTGAAGTCCATGAGAGCCAAAATATGACGAATAAATCCCACCTAAATTAAGAGATCATCTGAAGAACAGATTTGGTACATTAACCACTAAAGACTGAAGACCAGAAGAGTTGTGGGATTACATCGAGAACATCTTCCAGGAAGAAAACAAAAAGACATTGAGAAGACATGAAAGAAGGAAAAGGTCAAAATAGATGTCAGAAGAAACACTGAAACTTGCCCTCCAGTGTAGAGAGGTTAGAGCAAATGGAAGAAATGAGGAGGTCCAAGAGCTGAACAGAAAATTTCAAAGGTCAGCTCGAGGAGATTAAGCTAAATATATAACAATGTGTGCAAAGATCTGGAATCAGCATTTCTCAAGCTTGGGGCACTGAAGAAAAAATTCAAGCCTCGACTTTCAATATTGAAAGATTCTCTGGGCAAATTATTGAATTATGCAGAAAGCATCAAGAGAAGATGGAACGAATACACAGAGTTATTGTACCAAAAAGAAATGGTTAATGTTCAATCATTTCAAGAGGTAGCATATGATCAAGAGCCAATTATATTGAAGGAGGAATTCCAAGGTGCATTGAAGGAATTGGCAAAGAACAAGGCACCAGGAATTGATGGAATAAAAATTGAAATATTTCAAGAAAGTGGGGTGGCACAGAATCCACTCACTTATCTCTGTCAAGAAATTTGGAAAATATCTGGCTGACAGATTGGAAGAGATCCATATTTGTGCCCATTCCAAAGAGAGGTGACCCAAGGGAATGCGGAAATCATTGGACAATATCTTTGATATCCCATGAGAGTAAAGTTTTACTAAAGATAATACAGAAATGGCTGCAAGCATACATTGACAGAGAACTTCCAGAGGTTCAAGTCAGATTCAGTAGAGGCCGTGGAATGAGGGATATCATTGCTGATGTCCAATGGATCTTGGCTGAAAGCAGAGAATATCAGAAAGATGTTTACCTGTGCTTCATTGACTATGCAAATGCTTTCGTCTGCATCATGACAAGCTATGGACAACATTGCAAAGTATGAGTATTCTGGAACACTTTATTGTGCTTGCTCATGAGGAATCTGTACATGGACCAAGAAGCAGTTGTTCAAACAGAACATGGGAACACTGCATGGTTTAAAGTTAAGAAAGGTGTGTGACAAGGTTGTATTCTTTCACCATACTTATTCAACCTGTATGCTGAACAAATAAACCCAGAAGCTGGGTTATATGAAGAAAAACTTGGCATCAGGATTGGAGGAAGACTCATTAACAACTGGCGATATGCAAATGATATAATCTTGCTTGCTTAAAGTGAAAAGGATTTAAACACTTACTGATGAAGATCTAAGAGCACAGCCTTCGGTATGGATTACATCTCAATGTAAAGAAAACAAAAATCCTTACCACTGGACCAATAAACAATATTCTTATCAAAGGAAAAACAGTTTGAAATTATCAAGGATTTCCTTCTTCTTGTATAAACACTCAAGGAAGCAGCAGTCAAGAAATCAAAGAACATATTGCATTAGGCAAATCTGCTGCACAGGAACTTTTTAAAGTGTTGAAGAGCAAAGATGTCAGCTTGAGGACTAAGGTGTGCCTGACCCAAGCCATGGTATTTTTGGTAACCTCATATGCATATGAAAACTGGACAGTGATAAAGAAGAGCAGAGAATTGATGCTTTTGAGTTACGGTGTTGGAGGAGAATATTGAAAGTGCCTTGGGCTGCCAAAATAACTATTAGATCCATTTTGGAAGAAGTGCAGCCAGAGTGCTACTTGGAGGCCAAGATGGCCAAACTTCATCTCTCATACTTCGGACATATTGTCAGGAGGGACCTGTCACTGGAGAAGGATATCATGTTTGGCAAGGTGGAGGGTCAGAGAAAAAAAAGAAGACCCCCAATGTGATGGATTGACCAAGTGGCAGCATCAATGGATTCAAGCATGGCAACAATAGTGAGGTTGGCCCAGGATCGGGCAGTGTTTCGTTCTACTGTGCATACGTTCACTATGGGTTGGGACTGACTCCATGGCACCTAAGAACAACAACATGAGCAAAGTTGAGAGCATTTTCTCAGTAAGCCAATTTTTGTTGTTGTTGTTGTTAGGTGCCTTGGAGTCTGTACCAGCTCATAACAATCTTATATACAACAGAATGAAACACTGCCCAGTCCTGTGCCAACCCTCACAATGGGCTCACTTGATATCATTGCTGTGCCACTATGCCAAATCGTTTAGTTAGTGGTCTTCCTCTTTTTCAATGATCCTCCACTTTACTAAGCATGATGTCCTTCTCTAAGGACCAGTACCTCCTGATAATATATGCAAATTATGAGAGACAAAGTCTGATTATCCTGACTTCCAAACATTCTGGCTGTACTTCTTGCAACACAGACTTGTTCATTCTTCTGGAAGTCCAGGGTACTTTTATTATTCACCTCCAACACCGTAACTCAAAAGCATAAAGTCTTCTTTGGCCTTCCTTATTCACAGCTCAACTTTCACATACATATGAGATTAATGGAAATACCAAGGATTGGGTCAGGCGTAACTTAGTCCTCAAACTGCCATCTTTGCTCTTCAACACTTTGATGAGGTCTTTTGCAGCAGATTTGCCCAATACAATACTTAGTTTGATTTCTTGATTGTAGCTTTCATGAGTGTTGATTGTTGAGTCAAGCAAAATGATGCCTTTGACAATTTCAAACTTTTCTCCTTTTATCTTGATGTCATTTAGTATTCTAGTAGTGAGAATTTTTGTTTTCTTTACATTGAGGTGAAACCCATACTGAAGGCTGTGGGTTTTTTTTCATAAGTAAGCATTTTAAGTACTCTTTGCTTTCATCAAGCAAGCTTGTATCATCTGTATACCGTAGGTTTTCATGATTTTTCCTCCAAACCTAATATCAAGTTCTTCATATAATACAGTTTCTTGGATTATTTGCTCAACATACAGCTTGGTATGGTGAAAGGATGCAACCCTGATGCATATCCTTCCTAAATTTAAACCAGTCAGTGACCCCCTTATTCTGTTCGAACAACTGCCTCTTGGACTATGTAAAGGTTGGTTCCTCATGAGGACAATTAAGCGTTCTGGAATACTCATTTCCAAAATGTTGTGTATCGCAGACTGTCATGATCCACACAATTGAAAGCCTTTGCACAGATCCATCTGACATCGCAACGATATTCCTTATTCCACATCATTGTCTGAATCAGGCTTGACTCCCTGGCATTTTCCTGTCAATGTTGCTACCAATTTTAGTTATCTATTTTGCATAACAAACTACTACAAAATGTAAAGACTTAAAACAAACATTTTTAATTATTTATAAATTTCCAGCAAAATTTCTGGAAAGGATTAGGCTGGGCAGTTCATCTGTGATTTTTGTTGTGTCAACTGGACTCTTCCATGGCGCTTCTCTATCCCTATGTCTGAAGCCTCAGTAAACTTCAATAACTCTCTCTGTATAAATCCTTTCATGGCCTCATATTGGGCTTTTCATAACTTGTTCCTCTCAGGATATTTGCATTTCTTTCATGACTGGCTTCTAAAAGGCAGGAAAAATAATCTACCATGTTAGCTAAAAGGTAGAACCTGGGATTCGCACAGCAAAACTCTGTCATATTCCTGGTCAGTGCAGTCACAAAGTCCACCCACCTTTAAGAAGCTAGAAAATTGGATGACACCTTTTTTGGAAGTGTGGCATACCACATTGTGGAAAACCATAGGGATGGACTATATCATTGTAAAATGATTTTCAAAATGAATCCGCAATATTAAGCATATTGGTGAGTTTCAGGAAGATGAAAATGCTAAATATCTCACAGAATATATATAGCAAGGATGCAACAGTAGAGTAAACCATAACAATTGTAAGGATGTGGCATAGGACCAGGCAAGGTTTCATTCTGCTGAGCGTGGTGTCACTAAGCGATAGGAGGACACATAGTAACAATAACAAAGTCTTTATTACATTTGCAAAGTTCTTTGTGCTAGGCAATTTAACATTTTCTAAGGTTGTACATTTTAGGGTTATGGACATATTTAAGGTATTATTTAATCTATCATAAAGTACTTCAGCCGTGTTTTATCAGATGAACAAGATGTTTCAGTGCTAAAGCAGCTGAGGATGTGGCAGAATGTGGACTATCTTGATTTTATGCTAAAAAAGGTTGTACTGAAACTATTTTAGTTTAAGGTATGTTAGTGGGTTGGGAGAAAAGAATATGTAATAGTCTTTGTATTTTTAAGATAAATTTACTGGATATGTGGAAAAAAATATTTAGGCAAAAGGAACTAGCTCAGAGACTTATATATCAAGAATAGATGATAATGCTCTATATTGTGACATTAATAATAAGCTTGGGAATAAAAAAAGAAGAAGAAGAGTTTCAAAGATATTTTTAGTGTCGAAAATACTGGATGATCAATCCCCCTCTCCAGGTTGTAAAAGGGTATTTGTTCATTTAGATAATCTTCCTCCAGTTTTCTGGAATATATAATATTATCTTAGTAACATATCACACATTGTTTTCTTCTTAGATTGTATTTTCTTGACTTGGCTGATTTTAAGAATGCTTAAAACCAAACATGCCTATGGTTGCTATAATTTTTCTTTTTTTTAAATTTAAGGTACATTCTTACTTGGTAACTATGGAATTTTGCCTATGGGATCTCAAAAGGTGCTTGTTCTGTATGAAATACGTATTACAGAGTAAAAGTAGTAATGTTATAATGCGATGTGGGGCAAAGGTGGCTCTGCAGTAGTGTTTGGGTGATGCATAAAGTCTTAGGAAAGGAAATAAAAGTCAGCTATCTATTCTTGGAAACGCACAAACCACCTAAGATTAAAATTATTAAGAGACAATGAAGAGAAAAGTCACAGAATAGATGATGGGGAAATAATACATTCATACGGACACAGAAATTTGCAATGAAGGAATTTTTTTTTAATTCTGAAAGTGTACTCAACTTATTCTCAGACATCAGGTTTGTTCTTTCATAAATACTTACAAAGAAATGTTTTACAGAACATTTGCAGCACTTTCTAAGAAATAAAATGTTTCCACATCCCATTATTCTGCCTGTCTGCTCCCACATTTGTAAAGCAAGTATTTGAAGATTTTGTTAAACTTTTCTATAAGATTTTATCTTTGAGAAAAATATACTGACTAAAGAAAGGATTTATGTTTAAAATAATAAAAAAGATGGGAGAGCATGTCCAGTGGTTAAGTGTCCCGCTGCTAATGGGAATGTCAGAGATTCAAATTCACCTGTTACTCTGTTGGGAAAAAACCCAGTAATTTGGTTATGTAAAGATTTCAGCCTCAGAAACTGTATGGGATAGTTCTACTCTGTCATATATGATTGATCTGATTCGAAAACAATTAATTGGCACATAGCAGCAATGTATGTGTATGTGCACAAATACACATATACATAAACATGTGGTTGCTTCACAAAGTTCATAGGAAATTCCATTATCTTTCATTTCCACCTTTCCATAAACTTTTTTAAATTTCCTAGAGTGTATACACACACAGAGAGATATGAAGCTTTATTGGGCAGTTTTACCTCAGAAAACAGTGAACTCAAAATATGTAATGTTTCTGCATACTGGGACACTTGACAACATCTTTTTATGCTTGTTTTACTTTAGGTGTACTTTTGCTGGCTTGGATTTATCTATTTCTTTGTATTTATTTTTGTTTTGAAGAATTATTATTTTATAACATGGAGACTTTCAGAGTGAATATTACAAAATTTACAACCAGCAATAAATCGCTTGATATAGAGCACAGTATATTTGAAGTTCAATTGATATTTGGAAAACTGTCACTAATGTATAAGGTCAATCAGAATGCAGAAGAAAAAAAACACTGAGCACTATTTACTAATTCATCAGTTATTGTTGACATCACAGTTTGATAAGTAACTGCAAAATGTATGCCCACAAAGAAAAGGATTCAATCTTAATTTAGAGCTTGGTGTTTTCTTAAAAAAAAAAAAAAAAAAAAGCAAACAACAGTATAACATTCCAATATAGATTAATAATAATTATTAGGTACAGAATAATATTAATGTTGGATGCATTGCATGTTATGCTTCCTTTTGGTATTCACAAGCAATTTTTTCTAATTCCCATAGAATCTGACTTATGGAGACCCCATACATTGCAGAGTAGAATGGCTACAACATAGCCTTTTCTTTTTTGTAATCTTAACAGAAACAGATCACCAGGACTTTGGTTTGCAGTGTTACTGGGTGGGTTCTAACTAGCAGCTTTCAGGTTAATTGTACAGTGAAAATCATGTGTGCCAGTGAGAAAGCTTCTCAAACCTCAGTGCTATCTAATTATTATTGCAGAGTTGTAATTAAAAATAACTGACTGATTTCAAATGACCCTCTAACATATTTTTAGGTATTCTTCTGTATTAGTGTACATGTCTGCTTTATTGTTCATCATTTTATGAAGAGAAAAAAAAAACAAACATGTTATAAAGTTGATGTCATATTATTCTTGTGAAGTAGATACATCTCTTTCACTTTTTAGTGAAAAATAAAAACAAACTAATTTATGAAATCATTGTCCTTATCTTCTGGATATAAAGAAGGTGAGCATAAACAAAGCTTAATGTAAATCACATAAACTGACAGTTTGGTTTGCCGGTGTGGACAAATGATGACACAAAAATGGAACAGTTAAAAATAAACAAAACATTTATAAGCCATATGTAGTCTGTACAAAAGTACTGCTTGGACATTAGGGGAAAAAAATCAGTATCTTACATGGAATTCAGTAGAATATATCTAATTTTTTTTTGTTTGTATTGATAGTAAATGAAAACCATTAAGTAGAAAGAAAAAAATAAAACAAAACCCAAATACCCCACAAAACCCTGCAGTCAAATGCTAATCCACTAGTTATCTAAACTTATACATATGCATATACACAGATGCACATGGAAAAAATGTAAGGATGTTCTGGTGTTTAAAAAAATTAGAATCAGATTTAATTCATAGAACATTAGGACTAGAAGAAACTTACAAAATGACATCATCCAAGCCTGTGTTTATTGCTGAGGAAAATTATTACTTCCCTTGCCAAGGTCATAGAGTAAAAGTGTTCAAAGTAGAATCAATTTCTCTTGCTAGTTCTGTTTCCTTTTACTAAAACACTTTGTCCCATCTATCTAGAGAACCAGGAAAGAATATAATAAAAGCACATTTCTAAAATCCCAAGATCATTTTAAGGGATAATACCTTCTCCCATCATCATGTTCTGGAAACTTGCCATTCAATTTTTGATCCCAAACATATTAGAGGCTTTGCTAACAGCTCTTTAAGTCAGTGACTCAACTAACACAAGGACATTTCTCTGTTTAACCTATGAAAAACATAGAATGAGGTTGGAAACTAAAATAAGTTTGATAACAGTGACACTTATTAAAACATATTTTTATTGTTCAGAAACATTCTATGCTCAAGTAAGGAGGATAGAGTAAGAAGAAAATGGAATTTAATCTTAACCTCTATTGCCTAGAATAAGAATTAGTGATACAAATAGCTTAATTTATTATCTTCCTTTAGCTTTGTCTGTTTGTTTCATTTTTTCTTATGTGCTATTTATTTCTCCTTATGCCGTGCAATGGGAAACATTCTTTGCTGCCCAGCCACAATCATAACCCCTATAACTCTACTCACTGAGCAAGTGTCACAAGAACTCCTATGCAACATTATATACAATAGACAGCAGCCAAAACCATCCAAACACCCCAAAATTTCACTACATTAAAAGAGAACTGTGCACACTTCCATTTTAAAACACATCCATCAAGGCAGGTAGTCCATGACTAAGAGCACACTAATGTAAATCTTCAGTTAAATATAAATACAATGATAGCACTATGTCTCAGAGACAACAGACAATTTCAGTTTGCACAAAGAAATATGAGACAGAGGCTTAAACAATTGACCAAATTGTAGAGACAGAAAATGTTTCAGAGGAAGAGAAGGTATTGAAATTACCTGATAAAGAATTAAAGAATATGATATTTAGGTACATTCAATAGATTTAGAGAAATAAATCTTCAGAAAAAAGCTTTAGAAACATTCAGAAAATGCTACAAGAACAGACAAATTAAATGAAAATTGGAAACAATACAAAATCTGCAAATATAAATTAAGCAGGTTAATAGTAAGATTTCAGAAATGGAAAAATACACTAAAGAGTAAAGGAGTAGATTTGAATCAACTAAAGGATGAATTAATGAATTTGAAAACAAATCTTTCCACAATGTTTTTGTTGTTAAGTGCCCTCGTTTTTAAGTTCTGACTCACAAATTTGAATAGCATTTGTGAGGAGCACCTTCTGAGTCTGAACTTCTGATCTTGTGGTTCACAGTCCAGTGCTGAACCTACAGCACTACACCAGGAGTCTGCTAAAGTAATTATAGAAAATAAGGGAAAAATCAAAAGAAAGCCCAAGATTTCAAGAGAAATATCTTACATGTGATTGGAATTCTAGAACAAGAAGAATATATTCCTAATATCATGAAAGATGAGAAGATAAAATATTCATGAAGCTGAGCAAACCTCAGAAAGGACAGACACCAAAAATAATCCAGAGATATTATAATCAAACTTTCCAAAACCAAAGACAATTAAAGAATCCTGAGAGCAGCTTGAGAAAAAAACAAAACAAAATAAAATACCTACAATAGTGAATAAATATGGCTAATCTCTGATTACTCAACAGAAATCATGCAGGCAAGAAAACAATGGAATGACATACATAAAACTCTTTAAGGAAAAAAATGGCAACCAAGAATATATATCCAACAAAATTGTTCCTCAAATATGATGATGAAATTAGGATATTCCCAAATAAAGATAAATGAAAGGAATTTGTACAAAGTAGACCAATTTTACAAAAAATACTAACGGGGATTCTTTGGACAGCAATCAACATTAGCAGACAATATCCTGAAATCAGCATATATAAAAACACATCAAAAGCAGTGCTCAGAAGGAAATTTATAGCAATAACTGCACACATCCAAAAAGAACCAAGAAAGAAAGTTAACACCTTAACCAAACATCTCTAAATATTAGTGAAAAGGCAGTAAACTAAGCCTACAGTCAACAAAAGAAATGAAAAATTAATAAAGATTAGAGCAGAAGTACATGGTAAATAGAAAACAGAAAAACAATACAAAGAACCAAGACAAGAATTTGGTTGTCTTTATTATACAGTACTGCTATAACAGAGATACCACAAAGGGATGGCTTTAACAAACACATTTATTCTCTCACATTTAGGAGGTTAGAAGTCTAATTCAGAGTGGCAGCTCTGTGGACAGGTCTTTGTCTCTCTCAGCATCTGTCAGCTCAGTAATCCTGAGAGAGATCTCCATGAGCCTTGGCTTTGATCTTTCCTTGGATATTGGAGCTTCACAAGTCAGAAACCTTGCATCCAAAGGATGCACTTTGCTCCTTTATTCTAGGTGGTTATAGGTTCCTCTGAAATTTGCTTGCCTGCTTAATCTCTTTTATAGCTCAAAAGAGGTTGACTCAAGACCCAACCTAATTATGTAGATTGCATCTGGGCTCATTAATACCATAGAAATTAAGATTTAAAACATATAGGATAGTTACAACAGATCAGGTCTGATCACATGGAGGGTTAATTCCTCTGAGCCGCTAAACTTCTGAAAATCCTGGCCTAGGTAAGTAGCCACAAAACCTTTAACTACCACATTGCCACTACACAGATGAAACATCCTGTCCTTTTAAATAATTGTAAAGGTGTAGACACAATGGAATCCTGGTGTGGCACTTTAGGATCACCACTGGACTGCAAACCATAAGGTTGGCAGTTCAAACCTACCTATCAGGGTTTCCTGATAGGAAACATTCTTTGTGGTTGTTCTGTGGTTAGGCCCCTTTCCTTATTCTAATTACCTAGCATTCTTTCCTGAAACAAAGGAAACCCTGATGCAATTACTCATTATTAGCTGCTTCTCTCTAAACAGTGACATTTAGGTGTCAGGGTTTCCAGCCCTTCCTATTTATAAGCTAGAGTAGTTGCAGATGCTCCTCAAAGATGTTGACAGTTAAGGTCCAAGACACTAGGAGAGAACACAGAGAACACAGGCTGACGGCCTAATCTCTTGTATGAAGGTAAATTGGATCACCATATACTGGCCCATACTTTTGTGTTAGCAGGATTTGTCTGTGAAAAGTTACAAGTCTTTTGACAACAAAAGAGGTTAGTAAGTTCAATAAACATAAGCAGACATAATATAGTAGCTAAGGATCCCAGCAGTGGACTTACCAGGTTACAGAGGGGAGATATGCTTTTATTTGTGACCATAATCTTGGGTGAGAACATTTGTCTGTTCTTGTAGCTACTTGCTGTACTTTGAATTCAACTTCTCCTGTTGCATTTATGTAATGCATCAGATTGTATTAGCAACTGCACAGACTCCACCCTCTTTAGCTTGTACATAGTTGAGGGCTATGTGATAGTCTATGACTATATTGGCCAATAGTCTAATGATTTTTTAAATTAAAATACTGAATTTACTTCACATGTATATTCTTGTCTCCCCAACATTTCCATTTGTGTGACCACTGCTATTACTATGTCCTATTATAACACTCCATACATACTTAGAACCAAGCAAAGGGTGGAGTTCCATCTTTAAAAACTAAACAGGCATTTTGGACAACACATTCTTGACAAAGGAACCTGGACACCATTTATCAGACATGGTAGGGAAAGTTCTCATTCTGCATTATTAAAAAAGGACAGCCAGATATCAACTGTTACAGAAATGAAACGAGTCAGAAAATTGTAACAAACTGCTTTAACTATTTTCTTAAAGAGATTGCCTCCACTGCCAGAGATTTTTGAATAGCCTCTTATGCATCATCCAAAAACAATTCTTCACATAATTAATGAATTTTGGAAGGAAACCACCTTTTTCTATACTTGCTTGCATTTTTGCTTTAATATCTTCTGCAGAACTGGGTCCTTTGGGTGTATTTTCTGTGTGTGTGTGTTTTTTAAAGTATTCTTGACCTTTTTGATCTTGGTGTTGATGATTTTGAGTCTTTCCATTATGGTTTGATTTTTATGCATTTTTACTTGGAGTATTCCATATAGATTTATTCACTCAAACTTTTTCTTCCTTTTCATCATCATCAGCAGCAAAATCATCATCATCATCATAATCATTATCAACATCTTCTTTATCTGCAGCAAGTTTTACTTTTTTCTGTGGAAACTTGTTACCACTCGCAGGGACAGATTGCTTTCCTGATATACTTAAGAGATTCACATCTCCCTCCTCTTTCTCATCTGACTCTGCATCTTCCATCACAGCTACTGAGTGGTTTCCATTAATATGCATAGGCCCTGAGCCACACTTTAACCATAAAACCACTGGTGGTGTTATTTCTATGCCCCCCAGGGAGACCGTTGGCTGTATAGACATTTTCAAAGTTTTCAGTATAACTTTAATTAGGCTACCTACATAATTCCTTGCCTCTGCTTCAACAATGTAAAATTCATCCTTTGCAACAGCCCCTAAACTAATCTTTCTTAAAGATAACCAGTGCTCATTTTCATCATTATCCACCTTAAAGGGATAATCTTTACTGGCTCTTAAATTCACAACCAAAAAGATAGTTTAGGGGCATCAGAGGGGCTCATGTCCATCTCTATCAAATTCTCCAGGGGGCAATGGTGCACACTTAGGGGTATAGAGAAGAAAGGCGGTGATAACAGGGTTGCTGCTACTGAAAACAGCTGTGCAGGATGGAATCACACCCAGTCTAATAATTTTTTAATGGTTCTCAGTGATTGTCTAGAAACTTTCCCAGGAGGGGGCCAGTCACTGGAGAAGGATATCATGTTTGGTAAGGTTGAGGGTCAGAGAAAAAGAGGAAGACATCCAATGAGATGGATTGGCCAAGTGGCAGTGTCAATGGACTCAAGCGTGGCAACTGTAGCGAGGTTGGCCCAAGATCAGCCAGTGTTTCGTTCTGCAGTGCACAGGGTCGTTATGAGTCGGTACCAACTTGATGGCACCAAACAATAACAACAAGGTCTATTTCATAAAGTTATGTCCAAATCCTAATCGACAGAATTAGGTACCACAGGAAATTTTGGCTGACCAATCCATTGGCCTTATTTCTTTTTCAACAACTGCTTCAAAACCACCAATTGCTTCTCAGAAACCCTATACAAGGTAACTATGAGTCAGAACCAACTAGATGACACTTAACAACAACAGCATGGATGCTAAATATTTTTCCTACTTAATGATGTAAAACAGACCTAAATGTATGATAGAAATGAATAATGAGTATTATAGATTACAATTGCTTTCTGCCAATACGTGATTGGATTTTCTGAAAGGGGAGCTAGGATTTGCTTGAAAGAAACACAGACTATTGGTTCGAATTCAATATCCCTGCGTATAGATTATTTGAGGCTTAGGTAAAAAATCTGAGTTCCTTCAGGAAATGTGTATCTAGAAAGACATGCAGACCTACATGGAATTGTTGGCAGAGGAAGAAATTTTAATTTAAAGAAAGGAGCTACAGAAAAGAGCAAAGACACTGGTGAGCAGGACAGTAAAATTTAGGGGTAAATAAAGGTGATGACCGACCAACATGATGAAGAGATTCTTAAAATGTTAAATACATAGTTACATATGAGTAGATATGGAGTCAATCACCCAAACTAAACAGACAAGCAAACCAATGTATCATAGTGGATACATCTTTAGAGTATTATTTTATATTCTATTGGGGTGGTGGTGGTTATGTGCCATGGAGTCGGTTCTGACTCATTGCGACCCTGTGTAGGGTTTCCTAGGCGGTAAATCTTTACAGGAACAGAAAGCCTTATTTCTCTCCTGTGGAACCGCTGGCAGTTTTGAACTGCTGATCGTGAGATTAGCAGCCTGACTGCAACCACTACGCTGCCAGAGCCCCTTATTTTATAGTATATAAAAAGGTGAAAATTACTATTCCAATGAATATTTCAGAAGAAGATAATCGAAAAACCTAAATTCCATGAAGGTGATTTCTCCCAATGGACATACAGTGTGGAAGAAAATAAAAGAATGTTTCCATTCTCTATATTATCAATATCTAAATGACTGGAAGTATTCAAGAAAAAACATGACCAATCCTTGTTAGATCTTCAATAAAGCAAACTGCCAGTACTTTTAGTATCTTGAAACTCAGGCATTTAACAACCTACCTTACATTTAGGTAATTTAGTTCCTGTAAGGGAAGATTGGCAGAAAAGAATGTGAGTGAAGCACTCTCTTTAACTAAAGAAAAATGGATTCCGGGCATTAAGTGCACAATCTTCTATCATGTTATCCTGCCAAGACACTTCACGTTTACATTGAAAGAATCATTCAGAGGACAAAGGGTAATTGAGATATCGACCTTAGCCACTCCTTGATCTTAGAAACCTGTCACCTCTCTATATAAAGTAATGACAGCTGTTGCTACTCAATTAGCCTTCCAAAAAGAGAAACAAAGTTCTCTCTGCATTGCAAAAAATCAAGTATCTACACAATATTATATCTGTGAAAACTTATGATAGATTCTAAAGTAGTGGTGGTAGGATTTTAACACATACTAGATACCAGGAATAAGGTAAAATCACCATGTTGCCTGAAAAGTAACTAGGTAAATCATCTCCACTGATTCTACATCAATCTTTTCTTTCACCTCTTCCATCATAAATTAACAAAGAAAGTGTAATTTTCTCAAAGTGGAAGTCTCAAGTGGAAGTCCTAAAGAATAATTTAGAGATTACTGGCGACTTTAATGTCATTTAGAATTTTGTTTGTAACCCTGAGTTGAGAAAGTAACATTCTACATACTTGAAATAGCTTTCTCTATTGTTAAGTATCAATTAGGTTAGAAGGAAAAAAAAATATATTGAGTTTTTCTTAAATATTAGATAGCATGAAATTTCCAAAGCAACATTGATTTAAGTTTCACTTAATAATATGAAGGCTTTAAGAAAAAAAAAAATCATAAGAGCAGGCTGAGATCTCAATTACATAACTATATAATATTTCAAAAAGAATCAAGTAAATAGGATATGTGTGTGCATGTGAGTGTTTGAGGATGGGAAATTGGTTAATATGAAGGAAATGAAGAAGGTAAATGAATATAGATTGAGCTTATATCAGTTGTTGTTGGTAAGTACCGTGGAGTTGGTTCCGACTCATAGTGAACCAACACAGGGTTCCTGAGACTGCAAATCTTTAAGATAGCAGAAAGCCTCATCTTTCTCCCACAGAACAGCTGGTAGGTTTGAACTGCCGACCTTGAGGTTAGCAGCCCTATTCATAACCACTAAACTACCAGAGCTCCAGTATATCATATAGTAAGTATAATTATACATAGCTCTTTTTTTTCTTATTTTACCTCAAAGCTGACTTAAGTGAACTGTTTATTATGTACCTTGTATTAATGAGAAAACTGAATCTGAGTGATTCAATATTATATCTAAGGTCAGAGATCATTGAAATTCAAACCAAGAAACCCTCAATTTCAAGCCTCATTTTACTCTGTATTCTTCATAAACCTATTCCAATTACATATCTTCATTGTTGTTGTTGTTGTTGTTGTTGTTGTTGTTAGGTGCCATCCAGTCCACACCAGCTCATAATGACCTTATGCGCAACAGAACGAAACACTGCCCGATCCTGGGCCAACCTCACTATTGATGCTATGCTTGAGCCCATTGATGCTGTCACTTTGCCAATCCATCTCACTGGAGGTCTTCTTTTTCTCTCACCCTCCACCTTACCAAACATGATATCCTTCTCCAGCCACTGGTCCCTCCTGATAATATTTCCAAAGTATAAGAGATGAAGTTTGGACAGCCTGACCTCCAAGGAGCACTCTGGCTGCACTTCTTCCAACACAGATCTGTTGGTTCTTTTGGCAGTCCATGGCACTTTCAATATTCTCCTCCAACATCATAACTCAAAAACATCAAGTCTTCATTACTGTGTGTTAATAAAGAGCTATACAGAGTTTCCTCCTCAAAGTAGAGTTGCCCTTAATGATGTGGATAGGGTAAAGCTTTCAGGATCTTCATTTGCTGATGTGGCATGACACAAAATGAGAAGAAAAGTTGCAAACATTCATCAATAACTAGAACATGAAATCCATGAATTATGAATCTAGGAGATCTGGAAGTTTTCAAAACTGAAATGGAACTCTAGTTCTGGGGGTCAACAAACCTAGCTCCCTACACAAATGCCTGGAACCATGTCACTCGGACAATGTGTCCATCAAAGGCACCCAACTCCACCAGCAATCCTCTGCTTTAAGGTGCTCAGATTTACCTCTATAGTTTGTAAGCCTAGTTCCCCAGACATGTGCCCAGAAGCACCCATTCTGACATCGATTTTCCTGCCAAGTATACTCGGCTTTCATTCTTCCAACAAACTTCTGGTTCTACTGTTTCATCACTTCTCTGCTATTTACTGTCTCTGGTATAACATGCATCAAGCAGTTCTGGTGCAAGGATCTTAGGTCCAAAGTACCTGCTATACTCCTATCCATTCTTTCTTGATGGTAGTATGATTCCTTTGTGTCTCTTAGATGGTTCATTTTACACCTAATGGGGTGGCAAAACTAACCAATCCCCACATTATGTTGTTTTTGCATGGCCCCACTCCACTCACCAGCCAGTTTTTCTTTCTGTGGTGAATTCCATAACATTGTTCCTGTGATGTTGGAAACTATGCCATCAGTATTTTAAACACCAGTTGGGCTACCCATGATAGACAAGTTTCAGTGCAGCTTCAAGACTAAAGCAGACTAGTAAAAGGGAGAGTCAGACCACTTAGGAAGCATTAACCACTGAAAAGCTGAAGAATAGCAGTAGATCAGTGTTTGTTATAATGTCAGGAGATGAACCTGCAGGTTGGAATATACTCAAAATATGACTGGGGAAAAGCTACCTCCTCAAAGTAGACTTGACCATAATGACAAAACTTTCAGGACCTTCATTTGCTGCTCATACACAACTCAAAACGAGAAAAAAAGAGCTGAGAGGAAAGAAATATACATTAATAATATGAATTTGAAATGCACAAAGTATATTTCTAGGAAATAATCTAGGAAAATTGAACATTGCCTAAAATGAGATGGAACACAGAAAGGTCTATAACCTATGCATTTAGTGAGTTGAAATAGACTGGCATCAGTCATTTTGTATTGACCAGTTATATTATTTACTATAGTGGGGCAATTTGAAGAAGAATAATGAAGCAATCACTGTCAAAAAGAGTATTTTGGGATCTATCTTGAAGCACAGTGCTGTCTATGGTAAGAGACTATCCATATGCTTACAAGGAAGAACAGTTAATATCACTACTCTTCAGATTTGCACATCGACCAACATATCCAATAAAGATGAAACTCAAGAGTACTACCAATCTCTTCCATCTAAAATTGATAAAATATGCAGCCAAAATACATTAATAATTATTGGTGATTGGAATATGAAAGTTGGAAATGCAGAGGAAGGATTAGAAGTTAGAAAATATGGCCTTGATAATAGAAATGATGCTGAAGACAGCATCACAGAATCTTGTAAGACTAATGACTTATTCATTAAAAACACCTTTCTTCAACAACATAAAAGATGACTATATTCATGGACCTCACCAGATGAACAAACCAAGAATCAAATTGAATGCATCCATAAGAAGAGACAGTAGAGATGTTCTGTGTCACCAGCCAAAGCAAAGCCAGCTGTGGAACAGACCATGAATTGCACATGAGCAAATTTAAGGTGAAGCTGAAGAAATTAAAACAAGTCCACAAGAGCCAAAATATGACTGAATATATATCACTTGAATTTAAAGATCATCTCAAGATCAGATTTGATACAGTAGATAAACACCAAGGACTGAAGATCAGAAGAGTTGTGGGATGAAATCAAGAGCATTATATATAAAGAAAGCAAAAGGTTATTAAAAAGACAGTGAAAAATGAAAAGACCAAAATGGATGTCATCAGAGTCTCTGTAACTTACTCTTGAGCATCGAGAAGTTAACACAACTAGAAAAAATGAGTAAGTTAAGGGGCTGAAGAGCAAACGTCAAATGGCACTTGAAAAGACAAATTCAAGTATTATAATGAAATGTGCAAAGACCTGGCATTAGAAAGCCAAAAGAGTGAGCACAGTAAGCAATTCTAAAGCTAAAAGAACTGAAGAAAAAATTTTGAGACTCAAGTTGCATAACTAAAGGATTACAGGGGCATAATGGAAAACTTTTACGCTTTTGTACCAAGGATTTTGAAAAAGTCTAATCTTGCCAACAGATTGGAAGGGATTCATGTTTTTACCTGTTCCAAAGAAAGGTGATTTGATGAAATGAAGATGTTATAGAACAATATTACTATCACATGCAAGTAAATTTATGTGGAATAGAATTTATAAAGGTTTGCAGAAATATATCACTTGGGACCTGCTAAGAATCCAAGCTGGGTTCAGAAGAGGATATAGAGTGAGCAATATCATTGCTGAAGTCAAGCGGATCTTGGTTGAAAATAAAGAACATCAGCAAGATGTTTATGTGTATAAACCCATTGAGCAGTTAGGTTCCAACGGATGACCTTGTGGTGCACAGTCCAATGCTTCCCTATGAAGCCTTCACACTTCCATAACATAAGCTATTTATGTAATCTCAGATAATAATAATTCCCTAGACCAAGATATGTTATTTTTTTTAATTACAATGGAAGAATATATGTAGTTGAACTTGATTTTCTGGTGTTTAATTTGCATAAATATTCATAACTGAAATTGATCCATAGATTTCTTTTTTACTCTGTTACCATATGTATTAATAAGTAAAATACAATGCAAAATAATTTTCATAAATAATAGAAATGGTGAATCTTTTTGTCATCCATCTAAAATATTGCCCATGTTTTTATTTTATTTTTCTGTAAATATTTTAGAATTTATATCTTTACCAATTTGAAATTAAAAATAATTTGTGTGTTTTTATTTAGCTTTATGATTATGAAGAACTCAAAAATATACAACAGAAGTAGAACATAGAGTAAGATCTCCCCGTAAACTTTCCACACATCTTTAACAAGCATTGCTATTTAGACAGTCTTGGTACATCTTTACAGACTAATAATTTTCTACCCCCATATCAGCTCAATTGCTATATTTTGAAGACACCCCTTGTTCCATATCCTTTCCTGAATTGGCTTGAATTTCTGGTTGTTCCCTATTGATATACTACTGCAATCGTTTCTGAATTGTGTTCAGCAAATTTTACTTGCATGTGCTATTAATGATATTGTTCACTGATTTCTGAAGAATCATCTAACAGAATGCAGAGATCGAAAGCTTTAGGGTGAATTATCTAAATACTAAGTAACTAATGTATGACCAATTTGTATATGTTCTTTTTGACAGTGAATGCAACAGCATTCCTCTTCAAGTTGTCATTCCTGGCACAGTAAACCATGTGGTCGTCAGATTCAAAATGGGCACTACTAGTCCATTTCAGCTCACTAATGCCTAAGATATTGATGTTTATCCATCTAAAAACCATATTTTATGTGTGGCACCATTCCTTTAAACTTGTTGTAAAGCTTCAATTATTTGGGAAGATATCTTGTTGCATTATATTTAAAACTAGATGTAAGTTCTGACCTCAAAATTATTTTTTCCATGGAACAAAAACTAACATTCTTTCCTTTTTTTTTTTTGAGGCATACCAAGATTGGTTTGAACTGCAAGGTCAGTGGTTCAAATTCACCAGTTGCTCTTCAGAAACCCTAACTGACTCTACCTCACTTAACAGCAACAATGAGACTTACTGACTCGATGGTGCTTAACAACAATGAGACTATGACAAATGTATTACTGACTGAAATTTTAACTTGTCTGCAACTATCCACTGACTGCAGATAAATGTTTGTTTTGTTTGGAATAAGACCATGAATGTATCAAGTCAAATCCTAGTAGAAATATTTTATGGCTTACCCTCATATATGCATTTATGTTACATGACTTAACAAGATCATTACTTTTTCTGTCTTCAACAGAATTTGAAAATTTCTAAGCATAATGCTGTTTATCCTTAGTCTTGTATTCTACAGGCAATCATTTTAGATCTCGTTTCCACAGATGCTGAAAATTAGAGAAACTTTATTTGATAGCATTTCTCATTTTTCAATGAATAAGATCATATTTAGGTAAAGTGCTTTTATAATTATCACTGTCACTTTATTGGCTAAATATTAATTTGTATATTAATGGACCATATTTTCTTGCTTCCAAATTGTGGTCACTATTCTGAATATCTGTAATAATTATACAATAACAATGATGGTGCATGTTTATGCTTTTGGTTTGCTTTATAATATCAGTTATTTTGCATATATGTTACTTTTTGAGGTATTAAGAAAGTAACTATATTGAGGACACATGTTTATATTGTGCCTATTTTTCTACTGGCTTAACCTGAGGTTTGATTCCTATATTAGGCATCTCTTTTAGTCATTTGATCAGGTAGCTAGCTAGCTGTCTTCCAAATTTCTTGGTATGGATAAGTAAGTGCCTCCATCACTGCATCAGTTTGTTAAAATATTTCAATTTGGATTCCATCAATTCCTGTTGTTGTTGTTGTGTTGTTAACTGCCTTTGAGTCAGTTCCAACTCACAGTGATCCTGTATAGGATTTCTAAGGAGTGGCTGGTGAGCTTGAACCACCAACCTTGAGGTTCAAACCAACCTTGCAGTCTACCACATTAACCCAAAGTGCCATACCAGCTTTGTTTTTCACTAATGACTTCAATGAAACTTAGACATCTTCTTTTCATACTATCAGTTTTTGATTATATGCTACTCCTGAAATGGCTGAACGTTGGCCAACTCTTTTTGGTATGTTTCTGTGTATTCCTTCCATCTTCTTATGATGTTTCCTGCATTAAAATGTGTATAGAAAAATGCCAAATTTTGTTTTATTTAAAACACTAAAATTTGAAATAATATAATATCACAAAATATTATACTGTCTGATTAAATTATGGTTTCTTCATATAATATGATGTTAAAAAATTACTAAGACAATTTGCCTTAAGAATGTGAGAAAATGATCATGCCAAATATTATACAGAGTATGAAATTAAAGTTGTAAAAATATGATATTTTATATAAGTAATACAGGGAATGGTTTCTGAGCATTAAATATGGTATAGTTCTGAGGTTAATTTAATTCTCACAGTTGATTAACCAATTTAAACTTTAGAATTATCTTCAGCCTTATGAGGTCAGTATTACGGATAAAGTGTTAATTAATTATTTCAAGCCTCACATCAGCCCTATAAGGTTAGTACTATTTCAATTCCCTGGAAAATGAATCACATAAAAGGTTAATTATCTTGCTTGAGAACACACATTTACAAAGTGGCAGAGATACAGTTTGAATCTAGGGTATCATACTGTAAAGCCATTGATCTTACTCTATGTCTGGAACTATGCAAATCATAATTTCTTTGGATTTCATTTTATGTTCTGAATTATGTAAACGTTTATATTTCACACATATATATTACATTCTTAATAGTAAAACAAACACATTAGTTCTCAGTGGGTTGTTGAGAATTGCTTGCTAAATAAATAGAAATACAAAAAGAAAAAACATGAACAATGTAAAATAGAGAAGTTTATAACAGAGAAATAAGTTTGGTGATGCAGTGGTTAAAGCATTTCACTTCTTATCTCAAGGTCAAACATACCAGTCACTCCACAGGAGAATGATAGGATAGCTCGCTTCTGGAAAGATGTACGGGCTTAGAAACTCTATATGACATCTCTACTCTGATACTGGTTTGCCTTGGCTTGTAATTGATGTGGCAGCAGAAGTTTTGGTATAAGGAAAGATCAGTAGTATTCCCTCTCCGAATATTTTAGGGATTGATTCAGTGATCTGAACATAGCAAAATCTGCCCTTCCTCAAGTTCCTTATGTAAATGGCACTCTATTATTGTTGTTTTGTGCCAAGTCAGTTCAGACTGACCCTGTATAGGATTACCCAGGAGCCTCTGGTGGGTTTGAATTGCTGATCTTGTGGTTAACAGTCCAATGCTTATCCAATAATTGACTTATAATTTAGATTTTCCCCAGATTACTTAACTAATCTAATGCAAATGCCATGTAAATACAATGTTATGTAAATATAACTTTAAGCTACCTTTTAGCCTTTGAGGGGTTGCTTTGACCACATAACTACTGTTTACATTTTTTTCTAGAATACTTTGCATGTGTGAAGCAGCAGTTACAACAGGCATGAAATTACAGTAATGTGGATTCCGATTCTGACCATGGTGTAGCGGTCTAATAAAGTCAAAAATTCTGAGGGAACTTAAATGAGAGGAGGCATAGCTACTTCTGTGAGCACTCACTCTGTGGGATATATATATACACATATATATATTATTATATTGTTGTTGTTGTGAAGGGCTATCGAGTCGGTTCCGACCCATAGTGACCCTGTATAGGGTTTCT
>NW_006408523.1:32113814-32114323 GCF_000296735.1 Chrysochloris asiatica | reverse complement strand
TAGTCAATAAAGCATAGGTAAACATCCTTCTGGTATTCTCTGCTTTCAGCCAGGATCCATCGGACATCACCAATGATATCTCTCGTTCCACGGCCTCTTCTGAATCCAGCCTGAACCTCTGGAATTTCTCTGTCAATGTATGATTATAGCCGTTTCTGTATTATTGTTGTTGTCAGCTGCCATCCAGTCGGAACTGACTCATAGCAACCCCATGCACAGCAGAACGAAACAATGTCCGCTTACCTATAGCAAAACTTTACTCGCTTGAGATATCAAGGAGATTGTCTGATGATTTCCACATTCTGTTGGGTCACCTCTCTTTGGAATGGGCACAAATATGATCTCATCCAATCAGTCATCCAGATAGTTGTCTTCCAAATTTCTTGGCAGAGATGAGTGAGTGCCTTTTGTGCCACCTCACTTTCTTGAAAGATTTCAAATTTTATTTAATCAATTCCTGGTGCCTTGTTCTTTGCCAATTCTTTCAATGCACTTTGGACTTCCTCCCT
>NW_006408523.1:32084121-32112582 GCF_000296735.1 Chrysochloris asiatica | reverse complement strand
GCATGGTTATTATCCTATCACTTACAGCATTGTACCTCATGACTGATCTGGATATGTTCTTTTTGACGATGAATGCAACACCATTCTTTTTCAATTTGTCATTCCCTGCGTAGTAAACCATATGGTTGTCAGATTCAAAATGGCCAATATCAGGACATTTCAGCTCACTAATGCCTAAGATATTGATGTTGATGCATTCCATTTCATTTTTGACAACTTCCAATTTTCCTAGATTCATACTTCGTACATTCCATGTTACGATTTTCAATGGATATTTACAGCTGTTTCTCTTCATCTTGATTTGTGACCCATAAGCAAATGAAGGGTCTGTGAACTTTTCTCCCCTGTGCTTAATTCGATAATGTCATCATAGTCAACTCTACTTTGAGGAGGCATTTTTTTCCCCAGTCGCATTCTGGATGCCTTCTCACCTTCTGGTCCTGTATCTGACAGCGTTTCTCTGCTATTCATAGAGTTTTCAGTGACTAGCAATTCAGAAGTAGTTTGTCACTCTTTCTTCCTAGTCTGTCTTTGTTTGGAAGTTTATCTGAAACCTGTCCACCATGGGTGACCCTGCTGGTTATTCAAAATTCTGGTGGCAGAGCCCTCAGAATCACAGCAACTCAAACTACCACAGCACAACAGACAGACAAGTGGTGGCCGTTTGGTTTTATGTCTATACTGTCTCTTTAAATTTCGATGTCAATCTTGGTACAATCCTGATATAATCAAGTTACAATCAAGATGTTCTCTACTAATCCTATCAATCCTAATACAATCAAGATATGCTCTCCCAAGATGGCGGCTCCTGGAACATCTGAATGTCTTGATCTAGAAAATAATGGATTTCTGGATTCTCCCGCAAATTCCCCAGCTATTAACCCTCCGAACCTCCAACCATACCTTTATATTTGTTCCAGAGTTCCAACACCATCTCATGAGCCCTCTTGGCCCGGTATTCCATGTTGTTGTTGACAGAGCTCCTCACTACACGTCTACCCAATCTGCCATCTTGAAGGTGGAATGCCTGGTAGTGTAGTGGTTAAAAAATCTGGCTGCGAACCCCGTGGTCAGCAGCTCAAATCCACCAGGCCCTCCACATGAGAGAGATGAGACTTTCCGCTCCTTGCAGTTAAATTGCCTTGGAGTCTGGCGCATTAACCCACAGCACCACACCAGGACTCCGAATCTTGCCGCTCCAAAATCTCGCTGCCGCTCCAAGCTATACACACACACATATACATATGACTTTGAAAGTTCATCATCAAATTCATTATATGTATATAATATATTGTATACTGAATTATTATATTTGAAATATACATATACATACATACATAATATTTCAAAAAGTATAAAACATATATGGTTTTTCATGAACTTTTAAAAATATATACTATATTTCAAAAAGTATAACTATATAATTATGCATATTTAAGTATATATATGGAATCCCAGTGTAGTGCTGCCAGTTAATATGCTGGACTGCAAAGTTGGTCTGAATCTCAAGGTTGGTGTTTCAAGTTCTCTAGTTACTTCTCAGAAACATACATGTTGTTGTTGTTGTTAGGTGCCATTGAGTAGGTACAGACTCATAGTAACCTTATCCACAACAGAACAAAACACTGACAGGTTCTGGGCCAATGTCACAATTTTGCTAAACCTGAGCCCATTGCTACTGCCACTGTGTCAGTCCATCTCCCATGGAGTCAGTCTTGGACTCCCATGGAGATGGACTTTTCCTTCAACCCTCCAATTTACCAAACATTATATCCATCTTTAGTGACTGGTCCATACTGATAATAAGTCCAAAGTATGATAGATGAAGTCTGGCCATCCTGGCTTTCAGGAGCACTCTGGCTGTACTTCTTCTAATACAGATTGATTTGTTCTTTTGACAATCCACAGTACTTGGAATATTGTCCCCCAAAATCATATCTCAAATGCATCAATTCTTCTATAGCCTTCCTTATTCACTTTGCATGCATATAAGGTTGTTGAAAATACCATGGTTTGGGTCAGGCACACTATAGTCCTCAAACTGACATCTTTGCTTTTCAACACTTGAAAGAGGTCTTGTGTAGCAGATTTGCCTAATGTAATATGTTGTTTGATTTCTTGACTGCTGCTTCCATGAGTGTTGATGGTTGATCCGAGTAAAGTGAAGTCTTTGACCACTTTAATCTTTTCTCCATTGATATGGATGTTGTTTATTGGTCTAGTAGTGAGGATTTTTGTTTTCTTTACATTGAGACACAACCCATAAAAAAGGTTGTGGTTTTTTATCTTCATCCTTAAGTATTTTAAGTCCTCTTCACTTTCAGCAAGCAAGATTGTATCATCTACATATTGCTGTTTGTTATCCTCCCATCCTGGTGCCACCTTTTGCTTCATATAATCTAGTTTCTCGGTTTATTTGCTCAGCATACAGATTGAATAAGGATGGGGAAATAATACAATCTTAGGGCACACCATTCCTAATTTTAAACCTCCGGTGCTCCCTCCATCTCTGTGAACAACTGCTTTTTGGTGTATGTTCATGTTCCTCATGAGCACCATTAATGGCTCCGGCATACTCATACTTCCCAATGTTGTCCATAGCTTGTTGTGATCCACACAATCAAAAGCCTTTGCATCATCAATAAAAGCAAATATCTTTCTGATATACTCTGCTTTCAGTTAAGATCCATCTGACGTCAGCAATGATATGCCTTGCTACATGTCCTTTTCTGAATTCAGCTTGAACCTCTGGAAGTTCTCTGCAGTATGATTGCAGCTTTTTTTTGTATTATCTTTAGTTAAACTTTATTCACATGGGAAACCAATGATATTGAATGAAAATTTCCACATTTTGTTAAGTCACCTCTCCTTGGAGTGGGCACAAGTACAGATCTCTTCCAGTCAATTGACCAGGTTGTTGTCTTTTAAATTTCTTGGCATAGGTAAGTGAGTGCCTCCAGTGCTGCATTAGTTTGCTGAAAATTTTCAATTTATTTGACATCTTTTCCTGGTGCTTGTACTTTGCCAATGCCTTCAATGTAACTTGAACTTTTTTCCTTCAAGATCATTGGCTCTTGATCATATGCTACCTCTTGAAATTGTCAAACATCGACCATTTCTTTTTGGTACAGTAACTCTGTGTATTTCTTCCATCTTCTTTTGATGGTTTCTCCATTGTTCAAAAATCAGCCCATGTTGTTGTTGTTGTTAAGTGCTGTCAAGTTGATTCCGACCCATAGTGACCCTGTATAGGTTTTCAAGGAGCAACTGGTAAGCTTGAACCACCAACTTTGCAGTTCAAATGACTTTTCAGTCTGATGCATTAGCCCACAGCACCATACCAATCATTGTGGTTGTTGTTTTGAAGTACTATTGAGTCAGTTCCAAACCATAGCAACCCTGTATAGGGTTTCCAAAGAACAGCTGGTGAGCTTGAACTGCCAACTTTGCAGTGTAAATGGCTTTCAGTCTGGTGCATAAATCCACAGCACCGCACCAGGACTCCATAGAATCCTTAAATATCACAAGACGAGATTTTAATTTTTTCTTCAGTTCCCTTAGCTTGAGGATCACTGAGCATGTTCTTCCCTTTTGATTTTCTAACTCCAGGTCTTTGCATATTTTGTTATATCATTTAACTTTGCCTTCCTAAACTGACCTTTGAAATTTTCCATACAGTTTTGTACCTCCTCATTTCTTCCATTTGCTTTAGCATATCTATACTGGAGAACAAGTTTCAGAGTTTTCTGACATCCATTTTGGTCTTATTCTTCTTTCTTGTCTTCTTAATGACCTTCTGCTTTCTTCCTGTATGATGTTCTTGATGTCATCCCACAAGTCTTTTAGTCTTCAGTCTTTAGTGTCTAATGCATCAAATCATTTTGTCAAATGATCTCTAAATTCAGGTAGGATGTGTTCAAGGTCATAGTTTGGCTCTTGTGGACCTGTTTTAATTTTCTTCAATTTCAGGCTGTAATTGCATATAAGCAATTGATTGTCTGTACCACAATGCCCTTGGCCTTGTTTTAGCTGATGATATGCAGCTTTACTAACATCTCTTTCTACAGATGTAGTCAATTTAATTTCTGTGTGTTCCACCTGGTGAGATCCATGTGTATAGTTACCTTTTATGTTATTAAAAAAAAGATTTGATGGGAAATAATGTTAAGATGCTTGACTGACTTATGAATATTGATTTCCTTTGCCTACTATTATAAAATAGACACTTGAATGGG
Source organism: Chrysochloris asiatica (assembly GCF_000296735.1). Lineage (NCBI taxonomy): Eukaryota > Metazoa > Chordata > Mammalia > Afrosoricida > Chrysochloridae > Chrysochloris > Chrysochloris asiatica. Next base: position 32,108,347 of record NW_006408523.1, on the reverse strand, counting down.
ATAGAAAGAAATGTTGGGAAACATGATTACAGAAAGCTTGTAAGCGTGTTGTCAGCTTATAACTGACTGAAATACCTATAAGGGGTTCTAGAACTTGCCCAGTGAAATAGGCTTCTTGCAGAGCCTATGCAGTATAAAGGACCTAAGGTGGAATTATGAGAACCATCCAGAACATTCTGAAGGGAGACAGTCCCACTAGAAAGGACAAGCAGACCAGCCTGAAGCAAGTACAGCAATACCAGATACATTTTCAAAGAAAGATCATCAGGAAAAATCCAAAACAAAATTGGCAATATGATTGGCTACTATGAGAACAAGCAAATGGTTAGCCAGGGATCCATCAAGGCAAGCAATCAAGTCCCTTCAGGACAAACTCCCAGTTTCCAGGCTGAAACTAAAAGGAAACACATGAGCAGGCATGTAAGCTTGCTGGTGGCCATGTTGGTCTATTGGTGAGTGGAAGAGGGGGAAAGACAACAATGAAGAAATGAGTTCAACCATGCGCCATAGAGTCCCATTGACCTGAATATGAGAGAAGAGGAAGGGCTGGTTGTTCCAAAATGTGGTGAGATCTGGGGATTCCTGAGCCCATGGACAAAGACATTGCCATGGAGGGCTAGAGTTGAGAGTGAAGCATCCAGCTGATACGAAATGACAGATGATGCACAAGAATGCCCAAACTTGCCGTTAGTACCCATTTGACCTAGCCTTGATGGCTTGATAATCAGAACTCAACTAGAGGAAGATAAAAAGTAAAATTTTATTAAAGGAAACAAGTGTAAATTGCTACAATTTGATGAACTTGACCTATAATTATGGATGTAGTAGCTCAAAATACCAACTGAGAGGGAAGGAGTCTTCATATCAAATATCAACCCTATCTCCTCTCTATACAGGATAGATAAGGACAGGCAACTTAAGCATTAACTTCCTAAAATGAGGGAGTGATAAAAGCGTAAAGTGACTGGCTTACATGCTTTCAAAAGAGAGTTTAGTTTAAGAGTGTGCAGGGGAAAGTAGAGTCCCTACTGAATAGTTTTCATCTTGTCTAAATGGATCTGGTGAAAAGAGATGGGGATAAGATCTTCATGATTCAATAGTGAGTAACTATTCTCATTAATTGTGACAGTCACAGCTATAAATGTAGAAGTTTTGTAACTAAAATGCATGAGTAGCTAATCTTACAGTACAGAAACAGAGGACCTTAGGATCATTAAGAGAGATGAGCACAAGCAGAGTGCAGGACCCTATCCACAGCAGCAGTAATACAAGAGATGGAGACAGAGATGAGGACATGGAGAGAGGGAGAGACTGAGGACTCTGGACTCATGGAAAGAGAGGGACAGGGTGCTGGCAGTCAGGAAGAAGGCTTGAAGAATGTGTCTTTTGGTTGTTTAAATTATTATATATTCCTGAATGTTTCTGTGTACATCCCCCCAAAAACAAAACAGGGAATGAGTGCAAATACTGCTGAATGATGATGGATGGAGGAGATTGTAAGCATTGTAATGAAATGATTGGGTAAAGCCGATGTTCTCCCATGTAATCTAACTCACAATAAAAACTTATACACACACACAAAGGTATTTGCAACAAACAAACCATTGGTTTTGCAAAATTCTATCGTGCAAGGAGCTCTGGTAGCGTAGTGGTTACGAATAGGGCTGCGAACCTTAAGGTCAGCGGTTTGAAACTACCAGCTGCTCCGCGGGAGAAAGATGAGGCTTTCTACTCCCGTAAAGATTTACACCCTCGGAAACCCTATACAGGGTCGCTATGGGTCGGAACCGACTCGATGGCACATAACAACAACAACAATCATGCAATCTCCAGTATCGTTTCTATCACCAACACCGTATTTTCCAATCACTGATACTGCCTTTTTGTTTCCATTTTTTGCATTCCAATCACAGCCATTTTCAATACATCTTTATTGCAGGTTTGATCAACTTCAGACTGTGGAAGTTGATAAAATTCTTCAGTTTCATCATCATTGGCTTTTTTAACCTTTTAGACAATCATTTCTATTCTTTTATACTGTTCTCAATTTAAAAAGTGTTAGTTTTTAAATATTAGTTGTATGTGGCAATTGAAAAAAAATCAATAACTTTTCTATATTGTATTTTGAATGGATATTTATCTTTGCTTAATTTTGAATAATGGTTTATTATTATTTGGAAAATATCTGTTCAGTGACTTATACAAATGTGAATGTCAATATATAATACCTCTCAATATTAAAAAGTTAATAAAATATATTTGTAACTATCTCCAAATTATTGTTGTTGTTAGGTCCCATCAAGTTGGTACTGACTCATAGTGACCTCACTAACAACAGAATGAAACACTGCCTGGTCCAGGGCTAACCTCACAACTGTTGCCACGCTTGAGCCAATTGATGCTGCCACTTTTCCAATCCATCTCGCTGGGGTCTTCCTCTTCTTCTCTGACCCTCCACCTTACCAAACATAATATCCTTCTCCAGTGACTGATCCCTCCTGACAATATGTCCAAAGTATGAGAGACGAAGTTTGGCCATCTTGGCCTCCAAGGAACACTCTGGCTGCACTTCTTCCAACACAGATCTGTTGGTTATTTTGTCAGCCCATTGCACTTTCAGTATTATCCTCCAACACCATAACCTAAATGCATCAATTCTTCTATGATCCTCCTTATTCACTGTCCAGCTGTCACATGCATATGAGGTTATTGAAAGTACCATGGCTTGGGTCAGATGCACCTTAGTCCTCAAGCTGACATCTTTTCTCTTCAACACTTTAAAAAGGTCTTGTGCATCAGATTTGCCTAATGCAATATGTCATTTGATTTCTTGGCTGCTGCTTCCAAGAGTGTTGATGGTTAACCCAAGAAAAATAAAGTTCTTGACAACTTCTATCTTTTCTCCATTGATAAGAATGTTGTTTACTGGTCCAGTGGTGAGGATTTCTGTTTTGTTTACATTGAGATGCAATTTTTATTCTGTCAGTTCCTGGTGACTTGTTGTTTGTCAATTCTTTTGATGTACTTTAGACTTCTTCCTTCATTATCATTAGCTCTTGATCATATGCTACGTCTTAAAATCTTTCAAGAAAGTGAGGAAGTACTGGAGGCACGAAATCATCTATGCCAAGAAATTTGGAAGACAACTATTTAGCAAACTGATTGGAAGAGATCTGTATGTGTGCCCATACCAAGAGAGGTGACCCAACAGAATGCAGAAATCATGGCTATGGATAAGACATTCTCTAAGTCCATGAATGGTAATTTTGGCAGAAGCATTGCATGTAGGGGAGAAAAATCCATATCCAGAATAAACAACTATTCTAGTAAGATCAAAATACTGCCATTTCAATGGTGGCAGTTGTCTGACACAATTAACCTATTTCCTGAGGAATGGCCCCATATCTCAGACTCAGAGTTGGTTTCTGCTGCTGGTAGTTTGGGCACTCAGTAGCAGCTGTAGTCAAGTCAGCCTTGGTGAGTGGAAACTCAAGTTGCTAAGCCCATATAAAACTTCCATCCCTGTCATCACTGTTGTGTCCAATCAGCCCCAATGTAGTTAGGTGTCTTAATACAATTAGGGCAATTCCCACTGTCAAATCTGGCTTACATAAAATTATAATCACTACAGTCTTCAACTATCACTCGTCTGTCAGTCTGTCGTACTGTAGTGGCTTGTGAGTTGCTGTGATTCTGAAAGCTATGCCACCGGTATTTTAAATACCAGCAGAGTCACCCATGGTGGACAGGTTTCAGATGAGCTTCCAGGTGAAGACAGACTAGGAAGGAGGAGTGACAAACTACTTCCAAATATTTAGTCACTGAAAAACTTATGAAAAGCAGAGAAACACTGTCAGATATAGTGCAGGAAAATGAGCCCCTCAGGTTAGAAGGCACTCAAAATGCTACTGGGGAAGAGCTGCCTCCTCAAAGTAAAGTTGACCATGATGATGCAAATGAAATAAAACCCATGGGAGAAAAGCCTGTGGGACCTTCATTTGCTTATGGGGCACAACTCAAAGTGAAGAGAAACAGCTGTAAACATCGATTGAAATTGGAACATGGAATGTACAAAGTATGAATCTGGGAAAATTGGAAGTTGTCAAAAATGAAATGGCACGCATCAACATCAATGTCTTAGGCATTAGTGAGCTGAAATGGACTGGCATTGGCTATTATGAATCTGACAACCACATGGTTTACTATGCCAGGATGACAAATTGAAGAGGAATGGTGTTGCACTCATTGTCAAAAAGAACATATCCAGATTAGTCATAAGGTACAACGCTGTCTGTGATAGAATAATATCCATGTGCCTACAAGGAAGCATTTAAAATATTTACTGATGAAGATCAAAGAGCACAGCCTTCAGTATGGATTACATCTCAATGTAAAGAAAACAAAAATCCTCACCACAGGACCAATAAACAGCATTCTTATCAACGGAGAAAAGATTGAAATTGTCAAGGACTTCATTCTTCTTGGATCAACTCAAGGTAGCAGCAGTCAAGAAATCAAACGACGTATTGCATTAGGAAAATCTGTTGCAAAAGACCTTTTTAAAGTCTTTAAGAGCAAAGACATCAGCTTGAGGACTAAAGTGCACCTGACCCAAGCCATGGTATTTTCAATAACTTCATATGCATGAGAAAGCTAGACAGTGAATAAGGAAGACCGTAGAAAAATTGATGCTTTTGAGTTATGGTGTGGGAGGAGATTATTGAAAGTGCCATGGACTGCCCATAGAACCAACAGATATGTGTTTGAAGAAGTGCAACCAGAGTGCTCCTTGGAGGCCAAGATGGCCAAACTTCGTCTCTCGTACTTTGGACATGTTGTCAGGAGGCACCAGTCGCTGGAGAAGAGTTTCGTATTTGATAAGGTGGATAGTCAGAGAAAAAGAAGAAGACCCCCAACGTGATGGCTTGCCCAAATGGCAGCATCAATGGACTCAAGCATGGCAACAGTAATGAGGTTGCCCCAGGCTCGAGCAGTGTTTTGTTCTGCTGTTCATAAGGTCTCTATGGGTCAGTACCGACTCAATGGCACCTAACAACAACAACAGTCTTCAAGGAGGCTAGGCATCCCTTCATAAATATGTTCCTCACTTTTGTGATAATGTGTGTCCTCTGGGCTTTCTATGCATGGGTTTATGAGTCTACCCTGATAAATATAATCTAACATGTCAATTTCCCTAAGCTTTTGGATGCCTTCCTCTACAGAATACCAAGTCAGGTCTGATACTTCAATTCGATATATTGTAGATGACCACACAATCCATGTAAACCAATCCTACAATTAGATCCTCTTCTAACTTCTTGAGCTGAAACATTGAATAAATAATCTGTGCTCAGTGGGCCCATATCAAGAAACTCAGCCTGATCCAACCTTATGTTTCTTGCACCATTATCCCACATCTTTAATAGTCATTCCAACACATATTCTCCAGGTTTCTGTTTGTATATATTAGAAAAATAAGTTTTTGTTTGTTTATTTGCTTTGCTTATAGTGTATTTCTTCCTGGGTCATAAACTGTACTTTACCTTTTCACTTTGGGGGGCTTGCTGTGATGTATGTCTAATTATAGGTCTAGAAGCAGCAATTGGTAGAAGTGTTTCTAGCAGATAATAAGGCAGGCTGCTGCTGACTTCCATGATTGGAATGTCAAAAAGCAGGTCACTGACTCTAACCCAAAGAACTGAAAGTCTGATGATCCAGATGCAAGATCTAGACCCAACATAGAAAAAGAAAGTTTTGCCTGAGTGTCTAATATATTGGAAGCAAGCCACACCCCCGAGTAAACTTCCTTTCAATTGAGTGGCTGCTCATAACAGACCTCATCATAGAGTTGATTACACCATATTCAATCTCATTATGAGGATAGCTACATCTCAGTTGCCAAACCATTGAGAATGGTAGCCCAATCAAGTTGACACAAAACCTTAACTATCACAGCATCTATAGGCCAAAATGGTGAAGCAGGTTGTTTAAATTTCCACCTTTAACTAATGTGTGTGGAAAGCCTCATCTTTTTCCTGAGGAGTGGCTGATGGTCTTAAACACTGACCTTGTGGTTCAAGGTCACATATGCACACATGAATTAACACATGTGTGCATATAAATGGTGTGAAATTGTGTGTGTGTGTGTTTTGTTTTGTTTTTTTAGGATATAATAGTTTTATATTAAAATAATTGTTTCAGATTTAAGCATTTGGAAAACCTTTTCACAAATATTTAGATTAAAAATGTAATTGCAAAACACACAAAGTGTACTTAGTTCTTACATGTGTTTCCTTATATTTGTTACAGACGACTTCTAAATTTTGAAGAATTTCTATGGTCATGCTCTTTGGATTCTCTTTTACTGATTTATTTTGTTGCTATATTACATTCTCTTTTTTTTTAAATGACTGAAGTGGTTTGTGGTTGTGTTGGACTTTCTTTATTATTTCATTAATTAGATATCACATGTTGCAAAAATATTCTCATTTTGAAAATTTGGAAACATTAATTCAACTTCACAGAGTATATTCACATAAGACTTACTAATAGACAAAGAGCAATGTGCTTCAAGAGAGACTGTAGGCAAACATCGGAGGAACATCTATGTTCCTTGACCACCATAATCAAGCCAGGCTTGTCAAACCCATTAGATCACTAGCAAACGTCAGTGAAGACATTGACCCTGGATTAAACAGGAGGTTTGGATCTTAATTTTTTAAAAAAGCAGCTCATAAAATCCCACTGCTTTTATTTATGCTTGCCAAGAGCAAAAATCAAACATTTATGCATTTCCAGAAATGAACATTGAACTTTTTCTGTCCATTTCGAAATCAACTTCTCTCAATATATGCTGTTCGATTATTAGAATATCCAGCAAAGTTAACTCTCTCAGATCTATTTAACTGAATGATATACAAATTTAACATTTAACCCTCCTCCAGAAAACAAACAGACTTCGGTTATGTTCTTCCCATGTTGTATGTAATTACTCTTTATGTTAGCCTCTTTTCTCCATCGAGTTTACTGTTGCTGTTAGTTGCCCTTGAGATGGTAACAGTCATGTGACTGTATGTTTAACAGAATATAGTTTTGCTTTACACAGGGCCACCTTCATGATTATTGGTATACTTGAGATCATTTTCTAGCACTAATATAATTAGGTAATATTCTGTTGTAATATTCCACCAGGTTTTCATTGGCATTTTCCTTATTTCTGTTGACTCTGTCCTTTACTGAACCTGTTTGGTGTCAATATATATATTAAACCATTATTTAAGAATTAAGACTGACATTTCCCCCACTCATTTTTTTTTCTTATTGGTTAGTGTGCTTTGTTGTTGCTAGGTGCCATCAAGTCAGTATCGACCCATAGCGACCTTATGCACAGCAGAACAAAACACTCCCCAATCATGGGCCAACCTCACTACCATTACCACACTTGAGTCCATCGATGCTGCCACTGGCCAATCTATCTCATTGGGGGACTTCCTTTTTTTCTCTGACCCTCCACCTTTCCAAACATGATATCCTTCTCCAGTGACTGGTCCCTCATGACAATATGTCCGAAGTATGAGAGACAAAGTTTGGCCATCTTGGCCTCTAAGGAGCACTCTGGCTGCACTTCTTCCAACACGGATCTATTGGTTCTTTTGGCAGCCCATGGTGCTTTCAATATTCTCCTCCAATACCATAACACAAATGCATCAGTTTTTCTATGGTCTTCCTAATTCATTGTCCAACTTTCACATGCATATGAGGTTATTCAAAATATCATGGCTTGGGTCAGGTGCACCTTAGTCCTAAAGATGACATCTCTGCTCTTCAACACTTTAAAAAGTTCTTGTGCAGCAGATTTGCTTAATGCAATACATCATTTGATTTCCTGTCTGCTGCTTCCATGAGTGTTGATAGTTGATCCAAGAAAAATGAAGTCCTTGACAACTTCAATCTTTTCTCCATTGTTAAGAATGTTATTTATTGGTCCAGTGGTGAGGATTTTTGTTTTCTTTACATTGAGATGTAATCCATACTGAAGGCTGTGCTCTTTGATCTTCATCAGTGAGTGTTTTAAGTCCTCTTCACTTTCAGTAAGCAAGGTTGTATCATCTACATATTGCAGGTTGTTAATGAGCCTTTCTCCTGTCCCAATGCCTCATTCTTCTTCATAGCGTCTCATATTATTTACTCAGCATAAACCCTTAAAATGGAATCCTGGTGTGGCACTATGGATTAATGTGCCAGACTACAAAGCCATTTGAACTGCAAGGTTGGTAGTTTAAGCTCCCCAGTCACTCCTTAGAAACCCTAAACAGGGTTGATATGGGTCAGAACCAACTCGAAGGCACTTAACAACAGCAACAACAACAAACCATTAAATATTATTTCATTTCCTCAAGTCACAGAATCTGGAACTACAACTCGATTACTTTCAAATAATGTTGACAAGCACTTATTTCCAAACAAAACTCATTCCCATTAAATGCAGTATCCTGCATTTATTATGTATTATCACTCCTACATCTTCTAAATATCAGTTGACAAAGTGTTTTGCATAGTATATAAATTTTGGTGGAGATAAGTAGCTACTGATTATAAGTCTCTACTTTTCTTGAGGGAATGGGACTTCTCTATAGAACAAGAACTGGAAACCACAGATACATGGTTTGGGTGCACCAGCCACTCAGTGTACAAAAGATGAGTCTTTCTGCTTCCACGAAAATGCAAACAGTCCAGGAAACCTTATACAAGGTCACTATGAGTTAGAACCAAGTCTACAGCACTTAAAAACAACAGCAAAAACAGCCTTTGTGGAATTTCATGAAATAAAATTTGACTTGCCAAGAAAAATATTGTCTAATTCAGGTTATTGTAAACATCAAGTACTTTTCAGGTTTGCTTCTTGTTTAACAGAAACTTCTTGACAAATGTTCTAATGGCAGTAGGGATGCAGCAAATTTAAAATTTTATCCCATGTCTTTATTGAGTTTTAAAAGATGTAGGATAGAGAGGTTCTTAGGCTTATGTTGAAATCTGTCCTAATCATTCTTTCACTAAGATGCATCACTTGTTCTCAAAGTATGTTTTACATTCTGAGCTTCCTTGAGTTTTACTCACAAGATAGGACTACACTGTAATTTTTATCTAAACTATAGGGGTAGGAGAGTGTAGTTCTCTGTACTCATTCCTATCTCTTCATAACAAAACCTTACTCTCTTTGAATGTTTAGTATTTGATTCTTTGAAATAGCAGACTCTTAAAGATGAGAGGTTTTTATTTCAATGTTATTGTTCCTTCTCTAAATATAAAACTATAATTTGGAGCACAAAGTCATTCACTCTGTTCACTCTGAATTCATTTTGGTCCTCCTTTCACTGCATATTCCTGGAAGCCATGGATGATGCTGATGCAGTTAGAAGAAGATGGAAGACAAAAAGAAAAAAAATGGATGTGTTTAAGTGAGGCCTTAGTTAGTAGCTCCAGATTTTATTGCAGCATGCCTACATTTTGAACAAATATTTTCTTTTGATCAAATTAAGCATAACACACATTCAGAAACCTTTGCAAATTTTAAGCGTACAACTCATTATCCAAGTGAAGAAATAGAACATTCCCAATATGTTAAAAGCTGCCCATATACAGAGTTATTATACTTGTTCTGGTTCTAGAATTCCACTTCTACAGTTTAGAGCAGAATGCACTTACCATCGTACATTTCACATACCATCACTATGAAGATCACAACTCATTACCATCTAATTTCTAACATTTTCACTTTGAAGTCAATTGTTAATTATAATTACAATGTGTTGCTTTTTAAAGGGAAATTATCTCTACAACCCCACTCTCTTGCTAGCTACTCTAAAGATCAATCTTCTATTTAGTTATTTAATATATTTATAAACTTCATTGCACACAAACTACACACATATACATCAACATATGTTTAGGAAATTATTCTTTAAGCTCTAAATTTAACTTAGATTTGTATTGATTTTTGATGGTTTGGCTTTTATGGAACTGATGAAGATTATGGAGGGCCTCAAATTCCTTTCCCTAACATGACTCCTTTCTGGCTCTGACTGCATTAAATAGTATAGATTCAAACTGTCACTCAATGCGTATCTCAAAGATGCTCCTGGATTCTAGTCTAACATTAGCTGAAACATTTCAAAATACATTCCTTAACCATAAAGAGAAATTAAGTCCAGATGTGCTACAATATTGATGTACCTTGAAAACATTATATTGAGTGACAGACTCCAGTCACAAAAAGTCAATGTTGTCTGACAACAGTTATATGTAGTAGCTACAATATGCATGTATATAAAGACAAAAGACCAATCAATGGTTATTACTTGGAGCCAAAGGGAAGAAAGGAACAAAGGGAATGCAATGTTTGGAAACCACTGAGCTTCAGCACAGGTAATGAGTATCTGGAAATGGAAAAGGTTGAAAACGATATATATCATTTAATAAAACAGAACTCTCCGTATGCAGAATATTGACATACAAAATGTTTTGTTGTATATTAAGCGCACCTTTATTTATAAGTTTGCTGAGGTTTTAGGGAGATATTTGAATCTGTGAATAGATATATTCATGCATTTTTTTTTTAATTCTCAATATTTACCTTTTCAAATAAGGCCATAGTATAACTCTGCCTTTATTTGTTACTGTTTTACATGTATTTTAGGTCTTTTTCTAGCTTCTTCCTCAGCATTCTTATCAGAGTTACTCTCGTTTTACAATATTTCTTAAACAATTTTGAGCAAAAGATTTAAGTTGTCTTTGTTTTCTTTTGTTCAAAGCAATTATGGACCATCTAACTTGGTCTTTAAGAAGAAAAACAGTAAAATAAAACATACACACACAAAAAAACAAGAAACAAGAAGATGATATGTACCATAAGAAAATTGTTCCAATACAGATTTTCTAAAGTACATGGCCTATAGCAAAAAAAATATATCCTGTGTGTTCAAGTTTACCCAAGAAGTCAACAAAACAGGACTCCATCAAGTCTATAAAAGCACAGTAATTGGGACATTGTTTCTATTGTAATTATGTTGTGCCCTGGTGTTGGTTCTGACTGATAGTGAGCTGGTATAGGGTTTCTGAAGAGCTGCTGGTGGGGTTAAACTGCCAGCCTTGTGGTTCAAAGTCCAGTGCTAATTCTACAGTGCTACACCAGGAGTCTTACTCATGGCATAAAACCCATTTAACCAAACCAATTGCCACTGAGCCAATTCTGATTTTTAGTGACAGAGTAGACCTGCCCCCAGAGGGTTTTTCAGGCTATAATGTTTATAGATGCAGATTACCAAGTCTTCCTTTCTTGAAGCAGCTAGTTGCTTAGCAGCTGAGCTTTTGGTTAGCAGCTAAGCATGTAACTGCTGCAGCACCAGGGTTCCTCATTTGAGACTAACCATACCTACTTTAGCCAAAGACTTGGGTTTACATGATATTTTCTATTGTTAAATGCTGACTCATAATGACCCTGTATCAGGTTTCTCAGGAGTGGCTGATGGGTTTGAACAGCCAACCTTGCTGTTCAAACTGACCTTGCATGGGTCCAGTAGATTAACCTACAGTGCCACACCAGCACTCCTACATGATATAGTTGTTGTTGCTATTAGATGCTATCGAATCAGTACCAACTCATAGCGACCCTATGCACAATAGAATGAAACATTGCCAGGTCCTGGGCCAACCTCACAATTGTTGCCACACTTGAGTCCATTGATGTTGCTCTTTTGCCAATCCATATTGCTAGGGGTCTCCTTTTTCTCTTACCCTCCACATTACCAAACATGATATCCTTCTCCAGTGACTGGTCTCCCCTGACAATATGTTCGAAGTATGAGAGATGAAGTTTGGCCATCCTGGCTTCCAAGGGCACTCTGAATGCACTTCTTCCAACACAGATCTGTTAGTTCTTTAGGCAGCCCATGGTATGTTCAATATTTTCCTTCAACACCATAACTCAAAATCATCAATTCTTCTACAGTCTTCCTTATTCACTGTTCAGCTTTCACATGTATATGAGGTTATTGAAAATACCATGGCTTGGATCAGGTGCACCTTAGTCCTCAAACTGACATCTTTGCTCTTGAACACTTTAAAAAGGTCTTATGCAACAGATTTGCCTAATGCAATACATTGTTTGATTTCTTGACTGCTGCTTCTATGAGTGCTGATGGTTCATCCAAGAACGAAGTCCTTGACAACTTGAATCTTTTCTCCATTGATAAGAATGTTGTTTATTGGTCCAGTGTTGAGGATTTTTGTTTTCTTTACATTGAGATGTAATCCATACTGAAGGCTGTGCTTTTTGATCTTCATCAGTAAGTATTTTAAGCAATTTCAGCAAGCAAGGTAGTATCATCTGCATATTGCAGGTTGTTAATGAGTCTTCCTCCAATCTTGATGGCACATTTTTCTTCATAGAACCCAGCTTCTTGGATTATTTGCTCAGCATACAGGTTGAATAAATATGGTGAAAGACTATAACCCTGTCGAGTTTCAAGAAAAAACGCATCAATACTTTACATGTGAACATAATGGAAGAACAGAATGATGAATGAATTTTGTACTGTAGATATGCTAGGGTTGTTGTTGTTGTTGTTGTTGCTAAGTGCCACTGAGTCAGTTCCAATCCACAGCAACCCAGTAAGGTTTCTGAGAAGTGGTTGGTGAGCTTGAACCACCTACCATGCAGTTCAAATCAACTTTGCAATTAACCCACAGCAACACACCAACACTCCATGCTAGGGTTAAGACATCAAAAAGAGACAAGATAAAAATTACGAATTTTTACATAAGCTACAGGGAACACTAAGATTGCATGTAGATAACTCTTTAATTTCTATTACAGAAGCAACCCTAGGAGGTGAATGAATGAATTATGGACTGGAAATATATTTGAGAGAGCTGCTTTAGGGACTCCTGGTGTGGTGCTGTAGGATCAACACTGGACGGCAAACCATCAGGTCGGCAGTTTAAACCCACCAGGTTCTCCTCAGAAACCCTATACAGTGTCGCTATGAGTTGGAACTTACTCGACTGCACATAACAACAACAATAACAAACCTTGGGATTAGCAGTCCATTGCCTATCTTACAGTGCCCAATATTAGAGCAGAGAAAGCATTTCCTTAAAGCATCATTCTGAGAATATGCCCATTATGTTCCCCTAAACTGTTGTTGTTGTTGTTGTTAAATGTGTCAGGTTTATTCTGACACATAGTGACCTTATAGAGGGTTTCCAAGAAGTGGCTGGAAGATTTGCATTATTGAAACTGTGGTTAGCAATTCCACCAACTCCTCCTCCGAATTCCTATACACGCTTACTGAGTCAGAACTAACTTCACAACACTTATCAACAACAAGCAAAGGTTAGACCAAAAATGCACCACTGAATTTGAATAGAGATGATCATCCCTTAACAATGGGGCTCATATCCTTTTGTTACAAAGGAGCAAAAGGATCAAAATAACTTAGTCTTCAGATTTCAGAAAAGGATTTGTTGGGATTTTGGGATAAACACTCTCACACTCATATTGACACCATATAATTATATGAGTGACTCAGAACATGTCAAGGAATCAGGATGCCTATGAACCTGACATAGATTTCAGTGGTTTTGGAAATTCTTTGCTGCACACACAGTTTAAAGTAGAAAAATCTATTCCTGGTACTACAAATTCTGTTGTCATTTCTTCCTTCAAAAAGTCTCACCTTGTTCAGCTAGCTTCTGGAAACTGGCCCTAGGCTCCTACTATGTTTTTTCGTGTTCAGGCTAAACCACTTCAGGCAATGACTTTTAGCCAAGTATCCAAAGGTCAGTTCATGCTATCACCTCTCATATTCACATGGAAATCAAGCTAAACTATTGCTTTATTTCCTGGGTATCTTATATGATTTAAGGTTGTTTATTAATATCTCTACCACTTGTCTGTCAGTTTGTGATTTTGTGGTGACTTGTGTGTTGCTATGTTGCTATAAACTATGCCACTGGTATTTCAAATACTAGCAAGGACAATTGTAGCAGAGCTTTTAGATTAACAAATGCAGACTAGAAAGAAGAAAATTGGTCAGTGAAACTCTTAGGAATAGCATAAACATAAAGGGCCAGAAGATGAGCGCCTCAGACTGAAAGGCATTCAAAACATGATTAGGAAAGAGCTATCTACTCAAATTTCAGTTGACATTAAAGACATGGATGAAGTAAATCTTTGGGAACCTCCATTTCCTGATGTGGCCTGATTCAAAATGTGAAGAAACAGCTGACAATAAAATTATTGATAATTAAAAATCAGAACACAGGATGTAGAAATGAATTTGGAAAAGTTGCAAGTGGTTAAAAAAGAAAGAAAATGTTTGAAGGGCAATATTCTAGGCATTAGTGAGCTAAAGATAACTGGCATTGACCATTTTGAATCAGACAACCAAATGGTCAGTTGTGTCAGCAATTGAAGAGGGATAATGTTACATTTCTTGAAAAGCAGAACATGTGAAGTATTATCCTGTTGTCAGTGATAGGATAATATCCATATGCCTGCAAGGAAAATTGTGGTTATTATTCAAATTAATACAATTACTATTAATGGAAAAAATGAGAAAAAAGGATGTTTTTTACCAACTTCTGTATATTGAAATTAATCAAACATGCAACCAAGATTCATTGATAATTATTATTGATTGGAATGCGAAACTTGAAAACAGGGAAGAAAAATTGGTAGCTAGAAAATATGGCCTTGATAAAAGGAATGATACTGGAGATCACATGATAGTATTTTGAAATACCACTGACTTATGGATGACAAATAGCATTTTAAAAATAGTATAAACAATGACCATATATATAGACATCATCCGAAGGAATAAACAGTAGTCAAACTGATTACATCTGTGAAAACATAGGATGCAGCTCAATATTCTCAGTCAGAACAAAGCCAGGAATGGATTACCCATTGTTCCAATGTAAACCAAATAAAATTATAACAAAGCCACGAGAGTCAAAATATGTTTGCCCATAAGTTATGCATATCTATACCTTTACTGTAAAAATATTATTTTATAATACATTTTACCAGGAGTTCATAACGGTTAAAATTACCCCACTTCATACCACACTTGGAATTGCAGTCTTTCAAAATTCTTGTCACACTGCTGCTTATAAAGAAAAAAAATTATTTTATTTTCTCTTACACTTATGATTACCAATGGGCACATTTAAAAATATTGATTCATCAACTGTAATTTTTCTTTCATGGAATCCCTGATAAAACCTCTGCCCATTTACCTAGTGCATTGCTGGAATTTTTCTTAAAGCTTTATAGTATTTTTAAGAAAATTTTATTTACTAATACCATGCAATCTATATGGAGTCCTAGTGTAGTGCTGTGAATTAATGCACTGAACTGCAAAGTCAGCTTGAGCCATAAGGCTGGCAGTTCAAGCACACCAGCTACTCCTTGGAAACCCTATACAGGGTTGCTATAATTCAGAACTGACTCGACGACACATAACAACAACCACATAGCAACATGCAAGCTATATGTATTAATTATTTCTTCCTTCTGTTTTGTATTTTTATTTCCTCTATGATTTCTTAGTTGAAGAAATAGTCCTAATTTTTATGTAATGATTTATCTTTTTCTTTAGGGTAAATAATGCCTTTTGCATTATTTATTCTGAGGTTATGGAGAGAGTTTCTAATATCACCTTCTCAAATCATTATAATAAACTTTTGGCTTTCACATATCGGTTTTAAACTACCCAAAATGCCTTTCTATATAGAGTGAGGAATATTGGAATGGAATTTTTGTTTTTACGTTATTTACTGAAAACTCTATCCTTTACCAAGTAATCTGCACTTCCAACCTGTCACATGTCAAATATTTATGGATGCTTTCATCCATTTGAGGGATCTGTATGCCATTCTATTTCTCAATTTGCTTATATGTGCATTAATACCAACTTTGCCTTAATAGAAGGAGGCTTCAGAAAGTTCATGGAAAAGTGGAATTACAAGTTCATGCAATTTTTCCATGAACTTTTTGAACCCCCGCCATAGAAACATATGCTAGTTTTTTACAGTGGATAGAGCACATTTTCCATTATGTTCTTCAATATATCTTGATGAAAATTGTCTATGCCATTTCCATATAAATTTAGGTTATGATTATTAAGTTCTATACTTATACCCAAAAATGGTATTTACCTTGTAAATGCTTTGAATCTCTAAATAATTTGAAGAAAATGGAATTATTCACCATATTGAGTGTTATTATTCGTTTAACAGCTTATAAATCTTCATCTATTTAGGTCAAGTGAAAACTCATATTATTTGATTTCTTCTGACTTCCCTCTAATGCTGTAGAAAAATCAGTTATCAATATCTCTGGTACTTCTGAAGTAATGAATTAAGTTTGGATTGCTTTATTTAAAAAAAAAAAAAAAGGTCTTGCTACAAGTGCTTTTGTATGACGTGTCTATGTACAAATTGGGAGATTGTGGTTGTTGTTAAGTGTCGAGTTTATTCCAACTCATAGAGACCCTATATAGGGTTTCTGAGGAGCAGCTGGTAAACTTGAACTACCAATCTTGTGGGTAGCCCTCCAGGGCCACACCAATATTCTGATACATGGAGAAATGGGTATTAATGATCTTTGATTCCAGAATTCCCATCAGGTGACTTCCTTCAGAATAGGCTATAGTGTGATTCCCCAGAACTGTTGAAAAAAATTTAATCTTAATTGACTTCCCGTTCTTAGCCAGATAACTCTGACTACAATCTGATCACTATTACTTAAATCTTACTGAGAAGTCTACTAAAGCCAGCAAAGATTTGTCCAATACCGTCTTCTCTCACATATATCTGAATATCTGCAGGTATCCATTTTGACTCACTGCATGGCATGGGAAGATTTTATTTGGCTGGTGTCTTGGATAACAAACTAATTGGACTGACTACCCTTAGGCATCCTTGTAAAAGTAAAGCTAGGATTAATCATTCTACTTAAATAATTGGGTTCTCAGAGTTAATCAACTGACAGGAAGTCTAGATAGAAGGAACACAAAACTATGACTTAGGTCCCATTTGGGATCCTCAACAATAGCAAACATTTTATTTTCTTATTGCCATATACATAAGCACTTCAGAACCATACTTCTTTTGTGGTAATCAAGCATTAATTTATTTTGATATCTAAATCATGATGACTATCAATTTAATAGTGATAATTGTTGTTGTTGTTCTTAAGTGCCATTGAGTTGGTGCTTACTCACTGTGACTCATTATAGGATTTCCACGAAGTAGCTGATGGGTTTGAACAACTGACTTTGTGGTTAGCAGTACAGTCCTTACCCTACAGTGCCACATCAGGACTCCAGAAGTGTTCATAACAGACTTCAATAAATACCATTAGATGATTGTCTCAAATACCACCAGTAGCTCATGTAACATAATGACAGCACCAGGCTGTTAAAATTAATGCTCTCCTTGGTCCTGATAGCATAGTGATTACACATTGGGCTGCTAATTGCAAGGTCAGCAATTCAAATCTTCCATTCATTCCATGGGAGAAAAATGAGGCTTTCTGTTGACGTAGAGATTTACAACCTCAACAATCCTATACAGAGTTGCTATGAGTCAGAACCAACTCAGTGGCACACACACTGGCTACTCAGGGAAGATTACTGAGGTTTTACATATATTGTTACTTGTGTGGACCAGCAGTCATTTATCCTTGCTTTAAATTATTCAGATAGAAGAGCTGTCATAAAAGTAGTTACTGACTTTAGCTGAAATAATCAACGACATCAGTTTGGTCCTTAAAGGCATTTGAGTCAGCCTCAAGTCACTGTCCCGAGTTGTTCTTTGTAATACAGTTACCCTAGACTTCCTTCTTTCAGGCAAAAGTAGAGTCTCTACAATCCAAATGTTTTGCAGTATTTGAAGAAATGCCTCTAGCCAAAAGGAAAGATCAATACAGAAATTTAAGAAAAAGTTTCCAGGTTTCCTATGGTAGTATGTTCTACTGATTTATAGGAGTTCAGCTGGCAGCAAATTGTTTTGGTTTGCTTTGTTTTTTTTAATTAGCTCTGGAAGACTTTCAGCCACTCTATTATTTTCTCTCTCATGTGAATGCCCTCCTTCTAAAACTAACTAAACTATACTAGAATTTATCACTCTCTCTCTTCTATGTTTTCATTACCACAACCCTCTATAGCTTATTTTTGTCTTCCTCTTCTATATCAATGTGGTGAAATTAATTTCTTTATGTGGCTTATAACCTTGGTTGTGTATAAAAAGACAAAACAAGAAAAATTCTGAGAAGATTTTTCTCCCTGGATCCTCAAGAGCTGCTTCACTTTCTCTTGTTATAGTCACTCTAGACTTTTGGAGAAGCTTGTCTCTTTTGTCCAGGTAAGAGTTAGTTTCTCCCAGCAGAAAATGATAATTATAATGGAAATAGATGGAGTCACTTTCAAGTGAGTAGATACTCTGCTTAGTATATAGAAGGGATTGGTTTATATTGTATAAGTTGCTGTTGTTGTTGTTGTTAGTGTCGTCGAGTCGGTACTGACTCATAGTGACCCTTTGAACAATAGAACGAAACACTGCCCAACCCTGCGCCAACCTCACAATTGTTGCCACACTTGAGCCCATTGATTCTGCCACTTTGCCAATTCATCTCACTGGGGGTTTTCCTCTTTTCTTCTGACCCTCCACCTTAGCAAACATGATATCCTTCTTCAGTGACTGGTTCCTCCTGACAATATGTCTGAAGTATGAGATGAAATCTGGCCCTCCTGGCCTCCAAGGAGCACTCTGGCTACACTTCTTGCAACACAGATCTCTTTGTTCTTCTGGCAGCCCATGATTCTTTCAATATTCTCCTGTAACACCATAACTCAACTGCATCAATTCTACAATTTTCCTTATTCACTGTAAAACTTTTGTATGCATATGAGATTATTGAAAATATCATGGTTTGAGTCAGGCACAACTTAGTCCTCAAGCTGACATCTTTGCTCTTCAACACTTCAAAAAGGTCTATTGTAGCAAATTTGCCTAATGCAGTATGTCACTTGATTTCTTGACTGTTGCTGCGATGCTTCCAAGAAAAATGAATCCTTGATAACTTCAATCTTTTCTCCATTGATAAGAATGTTGTTTATTAGTCCAGTGGTGAGGATTTTTGTTTTCTTTACGTTGAGATGCAACCCATACCAAAAACTGTGGTCTTTGATCTTCATCAGTATTTCAAGTCCTCTTCACTTTCAGCAAGTAATGTTGCATCATCTGCATATTGCAGGTTGCTAATGAGTCTTCCTCCAACCCTAGTGCCATGTTTCTCTTCACATAGCCCAGCTTCTCAGATTAGTTGCTCAGCATAGAGGTCAAATAAGTATGGTGACAGAATATAAGCCTGTAGCACAACTTTCCTAATATTAGAACATTCGTTGTTCCCATGTTCTGTTCTAACAAATGCCTTTTGGTCCATGTACATGTTGCACAACTAAGTGTTCCGGAATACTCATACTTTGTAATGTTGTCCAGAGCTTGTCATGTTCCACACAATCAAAAGCCACACAATTAAAAGCCTTTGCTTAGTTAATAAAGCACAGTTATACAACTTTTTGGCATTCTCTGCTTTCAGCAAAGATCCATCGGACATCAGCAATGATATCCCTTGATCCATGTCCTCTTCTGAATCCAGCTTGAACCTCTGAAGTTCTTTGTCAATGTATGCTTGCAGTTGCTTCTGTTTACATTTAGTTAAACTTTACTTACATTGGGTATTAACAATAATATCTGATGATTTCCCCATTCCACTGGATCACCTCTCTCTGGAATGTGCATAAATATGGATCTCTCCAATCAGTTGGCCAAATATTTGTCTTCTTCGCATAGATGAGTGAGTGCCTCTAGTGCCGCCTCACTTCGTTGAAATATTTCAATTTATAGTCAATCAATTTCCGGTGGGTACCTTGCTCTTTGCCAATTCCTTCAATGCACCTTGGACTTCTTTCAATATCATTGGCTCTTGATCATATGTCACCTCTTGAAATGCTTGAACATCAACCATTTCCTTTTGGTACAGTGACTCTTTGTATTCCTTTCATCTTCTTTTGATGCTTTATACATCATACAATAATTTGCCCAGAGAATCCATCAATAACAAAAGCCAAGGCTTGATTTTTTTTCTTCAGTTCCCTCAGCTTGAGAAATTCTGAGCTTCTTCTTTGCTCATTTGGTTATAATATTTGACTTTGTATTCTCAAACTGACCTTTGACATTTTCTGTTCAGCTTTTGTATTTCCTCATTTCTCCCATTTGCTTTAGCATCTCTTCTGACATCCATTTTGATTTTTTCATTGTTTCTTGTCCTCTTAATGACTTTTGCTGCACTTCTTCAGTTTGGTCAAGCATTTCAGTTTGCATGTCATCAATTCCTAGAGCCAACACCTTTCTTCATCTCCATTGGTTCTTGATCACAAATTACCTCTTGAAATGGCTGAGCATTTTTTTTGTAAAGTAACTCTTTATTTCATCTTCTTTTGATGTTTTCTGTATCAACCAATATTTTGACCTTTAATGAAATCCTTCAACATTGTTAGTTAAGACTTGAATTTTTTCATCAGTTCTTTCAGCTGGAGAAATGTTGAATGAATTCTTCCCTTGTGATTTTCTAACTCCAAGTCTTTGCAAGTTTCATTATAATATTTGTCTTTTTCTTCTCTATTTTCCCTTTGAAATTTTTTGTTCACCTCTTTTACTTCCTCATTTCTTCTAGTTGTTTTAGTTTCTCTACACTCAACAACAAATTTCAGTCTATTCTGACATCCAGTTTTGCCTTTTCTTTCTCTCCTGTCTATTTAATGATCTTTTGCTTTCTTCATTTATGTTGTTTTTAATGTCATCCCACAACTCTTTTGAGTTTCAGTAATCTGTCTAATTGATCATGTCTGTTTGAGATGGTCTCTAAATTTGGATGGCAAATTCTCACGGTAATACTTGCACTCATTTTCATCTTCTTCAGCTACAACCTGAAGTTACATATGAGCAATTCATGGTCTGTTCCACAGTCTGGTCCTGTCTTTGTTATGGCTAATTATTTTGACCTCCTACATGATCTCTTCCACAGATGTAATAGATTTGATTCCTGTGTATTTCATCTTGTGAGGTCCCTGTGTTTAGTCACCTTTTATGTTGTTTATAAAAGGTATTTGCAATGAAGAAGTCATTGGTCTTGAAAAATGTGATATCCAGCATCATTTCTATCATCAAGGCCATATTTACCAGCTACTGTTCCTTCCTCTTTTCTAAAATTTGCATTCCAATCAGCAATAATTATGGGTAAAACTTGATTGCATGTTTGGTCAGTTTCAGCTTGAAGAAGACAGTAAAATTCTTCCACTTTCGTCATCAGTGACTTTATTAGTTGGTCTGTAAATTTGAGTAATAGTGTTATTATCTGGTGTTTCTTGTAGGCATATGGATAATGTGTTATCACAAACTACACTGTACTTCAAGATAGATCCTAATGTACTCTTGTAAATGATGAATGTGATGCTATTACCTTTAGATTTGTTGTTCCAGGCATAGTAAGCCATATGATTGTCAGACTCAAAATGTATAGTATCAGTTAATTTCAGCTCACTAATACATGGGATATCAAATTTTTACACATTCTATTTCATTTTTGACAGTTTACAACATTCTAGATTTAACTTTGTATATTCCATATTTTGATTATTAGTGAATATTTGCATATCTTTCTTGTTTTGAGTTGTGCTTCATCAAGAAATGAAGGTCCCCAAAACTTTGCTCCATTCATATCATTAGGGTTAACTCTACTTTGAGCAGGTAGCTCTCTCCTAGTCATATGTTGAGTGCCTTCCAACCTAAGGAGCTCATCTTCTGGCACTGCATAGGACAATGTGCCATTGCTATTCATAAGGTTTGCAGTGACTTACCATTTAAAAATGGTCTAACTCTCCTTCATTTTTTTTCTTAGTCTGGAAGGGCCACTGAGACCTATTCACTATGGGTGATACTGCTGGTATTCAAAATGTTAGTGGCATAGCTTCCAGAAACATAGCAACAGACAAATAAAGAGTGGATAAGCAAACTATAGTACACATTCACAATGGGATACTATGTAATGCTAATGAATAATGATGAATCTGTCAAACATTTCATAACATGAATGAACATGGAGAAAGTAAGTCAATAATAAATATACAAATATTGTACTACTATAAAAAGTCATGAAAATATTTTCACATTAGCAGAAATATTTGTCATGGTTATCAAGTGAAGGAAGGGAAAGGAGGATGAATCACTAGTTAGAGGGTAGACACATTAACTTGGGTGAAGACTAAGGCAAAAAAAAAAGAAAAAAAAACAATGGTTATCTCTGGTTATGGAATACAAAGGAAAGAATTGTATCAAAGGACTTATTGCATTGGGTAAATATGCTATGGAAGAAGTTTACAGTGTTAAAAAGCAAATATTTCACTTTGAGAACTAAGGTGTACCACACGAAATCTGTGTTATTTTTAATTGCTTCATATGAATGTGAAAGCTGGACAACGAATAAGTAAGATGAATGAATAACTGATATATTTGAATTGTGCTGCTGTGAAGAATATTGAAAATACCATGGACTCTCAGAAATGGAGAAAATCTGCCTTGGATAATGCACAGTCAGAATGATCCTTTGAAGGTAGGATGGCAGGATTTCATCCTATATGCTTTGAACATGTTATCAGGTGAGACAAGTCCTGGAGAAAGACGTCATGAATAAATTAGTGAAAAAAGGCAGTTCAAGCAATAAACAATGAGGAGTCTCCATCTTGGACATTTAAGTTCAGACTTAATATTCACTGACACCTTTCAGATGCAATTTTTAAATATATATTTTGGATGCTATAACACTATTTCAATAACCAAATTCATACATGCATATATCATCAAGTTTTAATTTATATCTCACATATATATTATCACGTTAAATGTCAATATATATTGTTATGTTTGGTTTTAATTTCTTAATAAGTTTTTGTTACTTTGATCTTTTTGATGTTATTTTTAATCTTTAAGTTAAAGAATTCTGTCAGATACATAAGCAACTATATGATGTGGACCTGACCTGAATAGAAGATTAAAGTTTCGGCTATTTCTGCTATCCAGTAAGGATTGAGCAGGTAAATAAACATCAACTTGAATAATATTCTTTTCCTATTGGGTGTGTCACATTTCATAAAACTATATGGGGAAACAGCTATCAAGAAAAAAAAACAGCAGTTCAGAGACAGCAATTGAATAACAAAAGTTCAAACCAGTATCTTCCAACAACTGCAGTTCAGATACATTGTCACTAAAAATATCTCTGCCCCATATTTATATTCACAGAGCTAGAATTGAACAGAGCCCTCTTCCCCTGTGGCCACTTTAGAGAAGGGCAGAGGAAACTAGTGACATACTAAAAGTCTCTTCAAAAGTCAAGAAGTTTAATGAATAGATGTAATGAATTCTATAATTCCTTTGGGTTCATTTTGACTAAAGTTGAATGCAAATAATTCATGATGGAAAGAGGCTCTCTGCTTGTTAACTCCAATAAGCTGCCTGGTATTAGAGTGGGATGGATCCATGATGGTATAGTGGTTAAAGCTCCTGGCTGCTAACAGAAAGGTCTGAGGTTCAATTCCACCAGCCACTTCATAAGAGAATGATATAGCGATCCAGTTCCATAAAGATTTATTCCTTTGGGCACCCTAAGGGGCAACTCTACTCTATACTGAGTTGAAATTTACTTGATGGAAGCAAGTTTATTTTATTATTATTATTGAGGGAAAACTACTTGGAACTATAAATTAAAGACAGTATTTTAAAAATGCTGGAAAAGAAAACATTATTCAACCTCAGCATTTGTGTCCAATGACCATAAAGTAAAGATTCCAAATGATTCTCAAAATTTTGCTTTTGGAAAGCCCTATTAATTGACAGAAATGGGCCAGGAGATTAAAAATGTCTGCCATACTGATTAAATGCATTAATGCTAACTGCAAGGTTAGCAGTTTGAATTCACTGACTGCTCTGCAGGAGAAAGATGAGGTTTTCCACTCCCGTAAAGATTTACAGTCTCAGAAACCCTCTAGGATTGCTATGAGTCAGAACCGACTAGACAATACACAGACACATCAGCAAG
>NW_006408523.1:32075491-32080561 GCF_000296735.1 Chrysochloris asiatica | reverse complement strand
GATTTCATTGTTCTTGGATCCACCATCAATGCCCATGGAAGCAATGGTCAAGAAATCTTGTGACATGTTACATTGGACCAAATAACTCCAAAAGATTCTTTAAAGAGTTGAAAAAGAACGATGTCATTTTAGAATTAAAATGCAACTACATACAAAAGCTGGACAATGGATAAGGAATATCAGAGTAGAATTGATGCCTTTGAATTTATGTTGTTGATGAAAAATGGTGACTATCACAGACTGCCAGAAGAGTGAAAAAATCTGATTTGGAATAAATACAGCTAGAATGTGCCTTAAAAGTGAGGATGGTAAGACATTGCCTCACATACTTTGGGTATGTTTTCAAAACGGACCTTAGAGAAGGACATTGTGCTTGGTAAAATATTTTGTCAGGGAAAAAGAAGATCTTCAACAAGATGGTCTGATATAGTGTCTTGAACAATGGGTTGAAACATGGAAAATCTGAAGATGATACCAGACTGGGATTTGTTTCATTTTATTTTACATAGGGTTGCTAGGAGTCAGAACCAACACAAGAGCGATCAAGTCATGGAAAAGACTTGCACTGAACTATTAACTTAAAAGTTGGCCATTCAATCCCACTTGTTGCATAGTGGAAGATCTAGTGATCTGATTGTATGAATTTTATAGTCAAGAATACCCTATGGAACAATTCTGCTCTGCAACACATGGGTTTGCCATAAGATAGAATCCACTTGATCACAGTAAGTTTTAAAATTAATATAGAAATCAAATTGAAACCCACTGCTGGCAAGTCAGTTTCAATTTTCTGCACCTCTATAGGACAGAGTGGAACTGCCCCATAGTTTTTCAATACAGTAAATCTTTAGCAAACTCACATCGTTCTCCTGCAGAGTAACTGGTGAGTTCAAATAGATGATCTTTTAGTTAGCAGCTGTTTACCTACTGTGCCACCAGAAATTCTTAATTAACACCAGGAATTTTTAATTAACATATACCACCTCTCAATTGGAGTTCTTAATTAACATATACCACCTCTTAATTGGAGTCCTGGTGTGGCGCTGTGGGTTAATGCCCAAGACTGCAAAGCCATTTGAACTGCAAGGTTGGCAGTTCAAGCTCACCAGCTGCTCCTCAGAAACTCTATACAGGGTCGCTATGCGTTGGAAGAGACTTGACAGCAATTAACAACAACAACAAACCTCTCAATCAGACATGTTTCTGGGATGAACATTCATGGTTAATTCTCATCTCTATAATCTTTATATTGCAAGTAATCTCTATATTACTACCTTTCTTAGGAAACAAGTTTATTTATATTAAGTAGTACAGGAACTTTTTAAAGGAGTCACATTCTGTTGTTGATCTTTTTACCAAATCGACTCAGACAATGAAGTCAATGTCAAAGACTCAAATAACTTCAGGCAACAACAATGATTTTGGAATTATGATGACTTAATTGAAACATTACAATACACTCAAATTTATCCCAAAATTCTGCTAATAAGAAATTACTCTGATTTAGCAATTTTAATAACTAACATATGAGCAGTTTGAGATAGCACTGCTGTTTAAAAATGCTCTGGTATCATGATTAGGTATTAAGGTGAATATTTGTGTTTATATGCTTTATTTGATATTTCTGAATATTAATTTATTAAAACAATTTCACTATTTACTTTTGTCTACTGTCTGATAAATATTCACATTTTAAATAGAAAAATAATTGTACCAAAAATCTTATATTATGCTTTCATTCTGTATATAGAATGAATGTAAAAAAGCAAAATAGTTTTAAAAAGAATAAGCTCTTCGTAATTGTTGCTTTTTCTATAACTACAAAACACTTTCACAGTTTATTTTGTTATCTATGGTCTGTTCAGGAGAATGTTCCTTATTCACTTGTAAAAAATGTGTATTGTATTCTTGTTGGTGGAGTGCTTTGCATAAGGATATGAGGTCAAGGTGGTTGATTGTATTGTAGGTGTCTTTGCTCAGGTTCTTCCTAGTTGTTCTCTTTCATTGAAAACGATATATCCAGAGAAGCAGCAATGCCAGAGATGGAGGTAGAGACTATGACATGGAGAGATGGAGCAGCTGGGACTCTAGCCTCAAGAAGGGACTGTGTCTTGGCAGCTGGGGGCAGGCTTGCAGGGTATGCCCTTTGGTTGTTTGAATGGTTATATATTTTTGAATGCTTGGGTGTACATTAAAAAAAAACAAACAAATAAACCAGAGAGAATGGAAGCGAATGCTGTTGAATGATGATGCATGGAGGCGATTGTAGTCATTTCAATGCAGTGAAATTCGATAGGATGAATGCAAAGCTAATATTCTCCAATGAAAACTGTCAGTCAATTCACAATAGAAACTTAAAAAAAAAAAAGTGATATATTAAAAATCCCCACTATAATTGTAGAGTTTTCTATTTCTTTCTTCAATTTAGTTACTAGAGATTATTTATTTATTTTAGGTTCTTTCACTGAGAACATAGATATTGTAGTTATGTTCTCTTGTTCAGTTGACATTTTCATCATTAAATATTGTTTTCTTTGTCTCTTATGCTGTTTTTTGCCTTAAAGTCTATGTAATCAGAATTTAGCAGTATCACTCAAGCTTGGTTTTTTATTACTGTTAGCTTTTTATATTTATTTCTATTCTTTGATTCTTAATCTCTTTTCATATTTGTGTGTAAAGTGTTGTCTTGAAGACAGCATATTGGCTCCTATTTTCTCATCCATTTAGCCGGGCGACAGGTATATGGGAGCCACAACACTAATGAGAGATGTATACCATAGATTTGTCAAACATTTGCAATGAAAAGGGGAAGAGTATACCTAAGGACAGAATTCTGAAGGGTGGGGAGAGGAGGAATGGAAACAGAAATAAAGGGAAGAAGTGTATTATGTTGTTACACTGAGGGGATTGCAGTGGAGATGAAATTAAGTGTATCATTTGTTGAATATAAACCTTCACTCAATTCACAATAAAAAGTTAAAATAAATACTGTGTAGTACCAATTAAATGGCACTGACAATATAATCATACACCTTGCTTACTCTTTCAGCAAAAGAATAAATAGTTCCCTGGTTTCAAAATTATACTTATTCCACCTGACCCCATTACAGACAATAAAACAGATCTAAGCATAAAGAGATGAAATATTTTTATTGGTTTAGAAAGAATATGTGTCCACATGGGAGCAGAATAAGAATGGTTTTATAGTTCTAAATATGCTTTCTTATTTAATGTGCACCTGCTTAAAGCTCAGCCAAATTATGGTACATGAGACAGCTCTATTTTCTCATTTTCTTTGTGAATTAAAAGTAAAATAAATGTGCATTTGAGCCTAGACAGCAGATGGTCTGCAATAGGTATAAACATATTGTACCATATGTCTGAATGGCACTTTCAGAAAGTACTTGGCACTGCAAAAATATTTCACTTTCAGTAGGCATATGAATATACATACACTACTACATTCAAAGATAAAGTGACTGATTTATTCCTTAATTTCTTGGGGGATAGAGTATGAAGCCCAGGTGGAAAAGAGTCCTTTGTTGATATGTGATATATTAGAGAAATGTAAAGCCACCTAGGAAGATAAGTCTCGGCACTGTTCGTCCATAAGCCATGAAG
Source organism: Chrysochloris asiatica (assembly GCF_000296735.1). Lineage (NCBI taxonomy): Eukaryota > Metazoa > Chordata > Mammalia > Afrosoricida > Chrysochloridae > Chrysochloris > Chrysochloris asiatica. The sequence goes on along the minus strand of NW_006408523.1, from coordinate 32,076,940 downwards.
TCGCATGTGAAAGTGTGTCCTAGTTTTAAAGCAGTTCCTTAGAAACTGGATTCCTTGAGAAGAAATTTTAATGTGTTGGTGACCCTTTTGACTCTTCTTAGATCATTCTCTGTTCTATTCCATTCCCAGACACTTTCTATTTATCACTGCACAGTAATATATTTTTTAAAAAATTATTAAAGACATCGATAAAGTGGGAAAAATTGCTTAAAAAAATGTAGGGAGAAATGGAATCTCAGAAATATTAACTGCCTTATTTCGTATGATGGTAATTAATGTCGATCCAAAAAGTAACGTAGTGAGTTATACATTTGGCTAATTGCAAGATAGCAGTTCAAATCTACCAGCACTCTACAGGAGAAGCATGAGGCTTTCTGCTCCCATGAAATTTTGCAAGCTTGGAAACCCTTATAAAGTGTTGTTATGAGTCAAAACCATCTTGATAAGACACAACAATGATAGCATGTAAGCCATACTTTTAATCCCATATCTGATATTACATGTGCATGTATTTTAAGATGCACAAATATATCTTACGTCTATATTGAGACCTTGTGTGGTGCTGTATTATAAGCACTGGACCACAAGGTTGTTGCAAACTGCAAGGTTTGTTGTTCAAACTCATCAGTGGCTCCTTGGAAACCCTATACAGGGTAGTTATGAGTTGGAGCCAACTCAATGGCAGTTAACAGCAACAATAATGATATTGAGTCCTGTTTCACTTTCATCTTTTAGAGGAGAAATGAATGCATAGATAAGACTTTCTTCTCTCTTTGGATTTTTCTTCTGGATGAGTTTATCCAATCAAATGGTTGCAGGTGTCATTTATCCAAGATCCAGACCCTAATATTCAAATAACACATCAATTTGAGTATAAGGATTGCAATGAATTATATTACTAAATCATTACAAAACACAGTGCTTTTTGCACTGGTTCCCCAACCAAGGCTAATCCAATCCAGGCTTCCATTGCATAAAGTTTGCCTCTAATAAATGCATGCATCATGAATGAAAGTATCTATGTCATGTTTTGTCACCTACTTGTATTCCCACTGCACCATTCAAAAAACAGACTGTTGTGATTAAGTGCCGTCGAGTCAGTTCTGAGCCATAGTGGCCCTGTATATGGTTTCTGAGAAGCAGTTGGTGAGCTTGGACTGCTGACCTTGTTGTTGAAAATGGACTTTGAGGCACAGTGCATTAACGCACAGCACCACACCTGAACTTCAAAGGTAAGCGTCTGCTGAAGGATCTAGAAGGCACAGAAGAGAATGTGAGATAATGAATAGAATCGTGTTATAAATTTGTGCCATTTTATTATGTCTGTAATACTAACTTTATTTTGTATTTTCATAGCCTTAATTTATAACATTGCCATTTGCTATACCATAGAATATAAAAATAATTTCAAAAATACTTTAATAAAATAATTTCGTTACATATAAATAA
>NW_006408523.1:32067290-32075031 GCF_000296735.1 Chrysochloris asiatica | reverse complement strand
AACAACAACAACAACAACAACAACTAATAGCGATGATGATGATATAAAAAAGTGTTAACTAAAGAAGTTCTCTATGCACATATTAATTGGATTGGCCATAAGTAACTTAAGAAGAAATCTACTGAGTAGCTTTTTGTGGGAAAACATAAGAATGGCTTATTGCCTTTCTGACTGTTCAGTTCCTCTTTGGGTAGGAGGAGAATTGGTCTCAATACAGAAGTATGTCTTTAAGATAATTTTAATCACCAGTCACACATATAGTTTTTAAATTACCCTGGAGTACAGTTTTGCAGTACATAAGAATTTAATAGGATAATCTAAACCTGGTCCTTAGTGTCAGCTAAAATACAATACTTTTAGATGAAATTAATTTCTAAGCCATAGTTCACAAAAAAGCTAAGCAATTTGCTACAAACAATTATTATCGACTACTCTGATGGTAACATGAAGTTAAAAAGAAATGTATTAGTCTATTTTAGGGTCTGAATTTTCAGTTCATAGTCCAACACTGTCCCTGTATCTGATTTCTATTAAGTTGGGAGATGAAAGGCATTGTATGTTTTCAGAGACCATTAAATGGGAGTTTGGATTCTGTTGTTAATTCAAGCTAGACATATTGCAGTACATATACTTAGAAAGGCAATGTTGTTTAGAATGTTTATTGCTCTTTCCCAAGTATTGTGTTGTTGTTGGTTTTTTTTTTAATTTTGGTGAATTATGTTCTTTTTATAATTAATATGAGGTAACTATACAGCTCTTACTAGAAAGGAATGATGATATTGCTATAAAGTAACTCATGTTGTTTTTGTCATTGAGTGCCGTTGTGTCGATTCTGACTCATAGTGACACTATATAGGGTTTCTGAGGCTTTAAATACATGTGGTAGTTGAAAGAGTCAACTTTCTCCTGAAATAACTGCAGATAATATCAGTTAACATTGATACAATTATTTTTTACAATTCATATAAATTATGTTTTAAGAAAATAGATTTCATAAGCAAGATATGCAGTACTATACATTGATTTCCAGCAATAGTACTAAATATAAATATCAAAACCTAAAGGTCAGCAGTTTGAAACTACCAGCTGCTCTGCAGGAGAAAGCTGAGGCTTTCAGCACGTTTAAAGATTTATAGCCTCAGAAAGCCTGTACAGGGTCACTATGAGTCAGAACCGATTCCAAGGCACATAAACACCAACCACCAACCACTTGTCATTGAGTTGATTCCAAACTTCATACCATAATAGCCCTTATTCTTCATTTCAAGGATTCAATGTGGAGATTCTGCCAGTTGCTGAGTATAACTGTTCCAATTATGCATTCCTCAACTGGGTAAATCACAATATGATGAAGTCATGAACCCTCTTCTATCATCGTGAGATGGACCTTAGCTAAGACTTAGTTAATAACTTGATATTCCCCCACTCTGACATTGATATCCTAAGGCATTAGTGAGCTGAAATGGACTGGTTCTGACCATTTTGAATCTGACAATCCCATGATTTACTATGAACAAAATGACAGTTAAAGAGGACTGGCATCACAATCATCAAAAAGTTCAATATCAAAATCTGTCTTGAAGTACAACGCTTTATCTGATATGATAATATCCATATGTCTACTAGGAAAACCAGTGAATACCAATATTATACATATTTCTGCACCAACCGCTAAAGCCAGTGATGATGAAATTGAAGAATTTTACCAACTTCAGTCTGAAATTGAACAAACACTCAGGCAAGATATATTGATAATTTCTGGTGATTGTAATATGAAGGTTGGAAACAAACAGGAAGGATCAGTAGTTGGAAAATATGCCCTTGATGGCAGAAATGACACTGGAGATCACATGATAGAATTTTTCAAGACCAATGACTTCTTCATTGCAAACACCTCTTTGAAACAAAATAAAAGCTGACTATACAAGTGGACCTCACCAGATGGAATACACATAAATAAAATTGACTACATCTGTTGAAAGACAGTGTGGAAAAGCTTCATATCATCAGTCAAAACAAGACCGAGCAGACTGTGGAACAGAACATCAATTGCTCATATGCTAGTACAGGCTGAAGTGAAAGAAAATTAAAACGTGTCCATGATAGATCAAATATGACCTTGAATATTTCCCATCTGAATTTAGAGATTATCTGAATAACAGATTTGATGGATTAGACACTAAAGTCCAAAGACTAAAAGACTTCTGAGATGACATCAAGAACATCATACAGGAAGAAGGCAAAATGTCATTAAGAACAAAAGAAAGAAACAAAAGACCAAAAGGATGTCAGAAGACACATCTGAAACATGTGCTCCAGTGTAGATATGGAAACAAATGGAAGAATTGAGAAGGTACAAGAGCTGAACAGAAAATTTTGAAGGTCAGTTTGAGAAGACAAAGTTAAATATTACAATGAAATGTACAAAGACCAGGAATTAGAAAACCAAAAGGGAAGAACATGCTCAGAAATCCTCAAGCTGAGGGAACTGAAGAAAAAATTCAAGCCTCAAATTGTGGTATTGAAGGACTCTATGGACAAAATATTGAATGATGCAGAAAGCATAAAAGTAAAATAGAAGGAATACACAGAGTCACTGTAACAAACAGAAATGATCGATGTTCAATCATTTCAAGAGGTAGCAAATGATCAAGAGCCGATGATTCTGAAGGAAGAAATGCAAGCTGTATTGAAGGCATTAGCAAAATACAAGCACCAGGAATATATGGGATACAAATGGAAATATTTCAACAAATTGATGCAGCACTGGAGGTACTCATTCATTTATGCCAAGAAATTTGGAAGACAACCACCTGGCAGTTGACTAGAAAAGATCTCTATTTGTGCCCATTCTAAAGAGAGGTGACCCAAAGAAATGCAGAAATCATAGGACAATATCATTGATACTCCATGTGAGTAAAGTTTTATTAAGATAATACAAAAACAACTTCAAATATACATTGACAGAGAACTTTCAGAGGTTCAAGCTGGATTCAGAAGAGGACCTGGAACAAGGGATATCATTGCTGACGTCAGATGGATTTTGACTGAAAGCAGAGAATGCCAAAAAGATGTGTAACTGTGCTTTATTAACTATGCAAAGGTTTTCAATTGTGTGGGTCATGACAAGCTATGGACAACATTGCCAAGAATGAGCATTCTGGAATATTTAATTGTGCTCATGAGGAACCATTACTTAGACCAAGACGCAGTTGTTTGAACAGAACAAGGGAACACTGAATGGTTTAAAATTAGGAAAAAGGCATGTGCCAGCGTTGTACTCGTTCACCAAATTTTTTCAATTTGTATGTTCAGCAAATAATCTAAGAAGCTAGATTGTATGAAAAAAACAAGGCACGGGGGTTGGAGGAAGACTCATTAACAACCTGCGATATGCAGCTGATACAACCTTGCTTGCTGAAAATGGAGAGAACATAAAACACATATTGATGAAGCAATACAGCCTTGGGTATGGATTGCATATCAATGTGAAAAAAAATAAAAATCCTCACCATTGTACCAATAAATTACATCCATATAAATGGAAAAAAGATTGAAATTGTCGAAGAATTCATTTTGCTCAGATTAACCAATCTGAAAGCTTCAGTAAAGACTTCAAATGACATATTGTATTGGGAAAATCTGCTGCATAAGACCTCTTTCAACTGTTGAAGAGCAAAGATGTCAGTTTGAGGACTAAGGTGCACCTGACCCAATCCATGGTATTTTCAATACCTCATATGCATGCAATAGTTGGACAGTAAATAAGAAAGACCATAGAAGAATTGATGCATTTGAGATATGGTGTTGGAGGAAATATTAAAAGTACCATGGACTACCAAATAAATAAATAAATAAATCTGTGTTGAAAGAGTGCTCCTTAGAATCCAGGATGACCAAATTTCATCACTCATACTTCAGGTATATTATCAGGAGGGACCAGTCACTGGGGAAGTATATCATGTTTGGTAAAGTAGAGGGTTAGAATAAAATAGGACGACTCCAATGAAATAAATTGGCACAGTGGTGGCAATGATGGACTCAGGCATAGCAATAGTTGTGAGGTTGGCCCAGGACCAGGCATTGTTTCATTCTGTTGTGCATAGGGTCATTATGAGCTGTTACCTACTCGATGGCACCTAACAACAGCAACAACACAGTGGAGGGTCAGACAAAAAGAGGAATACTCCCAACGAGATGGATTGGCTCAGTGTCAGCAGCAATGGGATCAGTCGTAAGAATGATTGTGAGGTTGGCCCAGGACCGGGCAATATTTCATTCTGTTCAGCATAGGGTTGGTATGAATTGGTACTGACTTGATGGCACCTGACAATAACAACAACCAAAAAATAATTGTTGGTAGGACCATCCAACAATCTTCCCTGTCATTCTGACAAAATTGCAGAAAAGAATCAGACACAGGCTCACCCAGAATCTTATTTGTCACAACTACTTGATATCGTTGTAGTTATTCTTAGGTGCAGATGATCAGATGATTTCCCTGTCAATGCATTGTTGCAGCTATTTAAAAAAAATATTTTTTCCAACGGTCACGCTAATGGAGGGGGTGGCGGCTGAACGATGTGCGAGAACTGCGCAGACCTGGACCACGGAGCTGCGGGGTGAGAGGTGTCTGGAGACCAGGTTGACGGAGGGACACTGCCTAGCGGGAAGAGACTGCAGCAGCCAGCCAGGCTATCCTACTTACCCCGGACACGAGGGTGCCATCCTGGCCTAGCCATTGGATCATGGCTTTGAGGCGGGCTCAACCAACTTAGAGTCAGTCCCACAGCGCAGCCCAAAGCATCTCATTACAACCCTGTCGCCCCTGCTGCGCTTCCACCTCTTGATTATGCAACATCCGAGGATGGAAATCCCACCTTTGAGCCGGACTTAAGGGCCGTAGCGCAAGGAGATTCATGTTTAACAGCGACCACACAACCGCCACTTATCTGTCTGTCATGCTGTGGTGGTTTGAATTGCTGTGATTCTGAGGGCTATGCCACCGATATTTTAAATAACCAGCAGGGTCACCCATGGTGGACAGGTTTCAGATGAGCTTTCAAACAAAGACAGACTAGGAAGAAAGAGTGACAAACTACTTCCGAATCGCTAGTCACTGAAAACTCTATGAATAGCAGAGAAACACTGTCAGATACAGGACCGGAAGGTGGGAAGGCACTCAGAATGCCACTGGGGAAAAAAATGCCTCCTCAAAGTAAAGAAAAGCTCACAGAACCTTCATTTGCTAATGGGCCACAAATCAAAATGAAGAGAAACAGCTGTAAACATCCATTGAAAATCGGAACATGGAATGTGCGAAGTATGAATCTGGGGAAATTGGAAGTTGTCAAAAATGAAATGGAACGCATCAACATAGATATCTTAGGCATTAGTGAGCTGAAATGGACTGGTATTGGCCATTTTGAATCTGACAACCACAGTGTCAAGGAAATGGCTCACACATTGTATTCCTTATAATGGCTTACATCCGGTTGCATTCCTGAATGTAAGATGGATGAAGATTTTTGCTATCTGAATAAGCATAGCTTTATTCAGGAGGTGGATACACATAGCTGATCCATACATGCACCATTAAATGAAAATAATTCCTATTGAGTTGATTCTAACTTACAGTTAGCTTATAGTAGAACTACTCCGTGGGGTTTCCAAGGCTATAACCTTTACAGAAGCAGCCGGCCACATCTTTATTCTATGTAACTATTTTGTTGTTATTAAGTGCCACCCATGAGTATCAGTTCCAACTCATAGGAACCCTGTATAGGGTTTTAAGGAGCAGCTGGTGGGTTTGAACTGCCTTATGGTTGACAGTCCAGTGCTGATCCTACAGCACCACACTAGCCTCTGGTGGGTTCAGATTTCAAACATTGTAAACAACAGCCAAACATTTGAGCATTGTACTACCAGGGCTCGTTACCTCACACAGAGGGATCTAAAAGAAAAGAAAATATGATTTGATGAGATTACTGAATGAGTTGAGGTTATCTAGTATTTCATTGCTATTATGTTTCTAATTATGAACAATTCAGCTATCATATTTGTTAATAATTACACTCCAAGTGGTTGATGTGAGGTCATGCATGTGAAAAACCTGTGTAAATATATTTGGAAACCAAAGCCTGGGAGCCTAAAAACATTACTAAAAGAAAAAGAAAACAGAACGAAGTAAACCTAGCTGCTATTTAAATGGTTTATTACCCAGGGTGACCTCCTATGCATTGAAGTAGCACTGTGCTCCGTGCAATTTTAATGGGTGATTTTTCTCTGCTAGATTGCCAGGTCTTTCTTTTGAAGCACCTCTGTGTGAGCTCAAACTTCCAGCCTTTCAGTTAGCAGCTGAGTGTGTTAACTGTTGCATCACTTATAGATTTCCTAGAAACCTTAGTGTTAGACACATATGAAGGAGATTTCGTAGTGTAGTGGGTTACATGTTGTGCTACTAACCACAGTCTGAATCCATTAGGCTCTCCATGGGAGAAAGATGAAGTTTTCTTCTCCCATAAAGATTTACAGCATTAGAAACCCTATGTTGTTGTTATTGTTGTTAAGTGTCGTCGAGTTAGTTCCAATCTATAGCGATCCTGTCTAGGGTTTCCAAGGAGTGGCTAGTGACCTTAAACCACTGACCTTGAAATTCAAACTGACCTTGCCGTCCAGCACATTAATGTACAGTGCCACACATTAGGACTGTCTAGTCAGAGATGACTTGAAATTACTTAATTACAACATCTATATGGTATGAAGGAGCTCTGGTATCGTAGTGGTTACGAATCAGGCTGTGAACCTTAAGGTCAGCAGTTCGAAACTACCAGCAGTTCCGCGGGAGAAAGATGAGGCGTTCTGCTCCCATAAAGATTTACAGCATCGGAAACCTTGTACAGGGTCACTATGGGTAGGAACCAACTCGACGGCACATAACAACAACAACAACAACAACATATAGTACTAGACATTATGCCTGTCTTTTGTTCATCTTTGTGCATCTATACTGGTTAGTTGTATGATAGTTTGTCGAGTAGTACTTGCTGAATACAAATAAATAGTAGTTGAAATAGTATGCATGAAATATATGAGTTATCTTGACCAGAAAATTCAGTCAAATGTATACATAGAGAGGGACAGAGAGATTTAAGGAAATGGCTTATGTAATTGTGAGGAAATGGCTTGCGCAGTTGTGGGGCTGGCAAGTCACAAATCCATGGATCAGGCAGCAGACAGAATAAATAGTCTGCTGTCTCACAGAGTTGTAGGGCTTAAAGACCTAAATTCTGCTGGTCAGGCAGCAAGCCAAAGATTCTGCATGCTTATGTCCCAAGAACCAGAGGTCACACAATGAGAAGATTGCATGAGGTTGGAGTGAGAGATCTTTTCCAGACTATCCATTCATATATATTGGAGATAGGTTCCATAGAACCCCCACTTTAACTGCTTAGCTACTCACATCAGATCACAAAATGGAAAGTGATTACATAGTATCTGCCAAACCACCAAGAAACAAAGCCTTGACAAATTAACATATAATATTAACATTCACAATACATATATTAAAATATTTAATGTTCATTAATTAGCAATTTGTTGTTGTTGTTGTCAGGTGCCATCGAGTCGGAACCAACTCATAGAGACCCCAAGCACAGCAGAATGAAACAATGTCCGATCCTGGACCAACCTCACTACCGCCGCCACACTTGATGCCATCAATGATGTCACCTGGCTGATC
>NW_006408523.1:32050851-32066885 GCF_000296735.1 Chrysochloris asiatica | reverse complement strand
GTCGTCTGATCTCTTGACTGCTGCTTCCACAAGTGTTGATAGTTGATCCAAGAAGAATGAAGTCCTTGACAACCTCAATCTCTTCTCCATTGATAAGAATGCTGTTTATTGGTTCAGTGGTGAGGATTTAGTCATGCATTATTCCTTAATTCAATTTATTAGAATGAATATATGCATACATATACACATAAGACAAAATTATGACAAAAAGAGGAAATATTTTCAAAGTGGTGCCTGGCAAATCACTTCTCAAAAATGCTTCCTTTGACAACTAGAGAATGCACATGTAAATTTACATGAAGACCTTATTGTCTGCATTTCTTCAAACTACAATTAAATGTTCATCTTTAGGGTGTATATCAATTTAGACACATATTGATTTGGAAGTCTTCTAGGTTGCATGTAAATATGGTGTGTATATTAATTCTGGGGTCTTAAGTGTACTGCTGGCAGTATTTGGTTCAGATGTTAGCAAGCTCTGCACTTATCAAAATAAGAAATGGATTTCTTTTTAACTTTTCTCATACAACCTGAAAACTTCAAATTGTGTTTAGGCACCCACATTGCTGATCAATCCAGCTCTATATGGTAAGATGTTTTAGAAAGATGTGGTCTGTATCAGACTCCTTGTAATTGTGAACATTTATGTGAAGATTATTTGACAACACAATGTCAATTTTGTAATCAATTATGTATTGATCCTTTAAGATACACATCAGATGGTATTCAGGACACAAAGTGCTAATGAAAGCTAACACAGACACATTATGGCTTTTTTTGTTTAGCAGAGTTTATCAAAGTCATTTAGCATCTGGTCAGATGCTCTTATAAGGGACATTTGCATCTACCTGGTTTCTGATCTCACCTATTAAATTCCAGACCTGTTTGTTTTTGATTCCTGCTTTACCCTATCAATTCCCATTTGAAATCATCTTGCAGTTTTGATGTTTTGATGTATGTAGGAGCCCTAGTATGGCAATATTGGATAAGAGCTGGGTCACGAAGTCAGTGTGAACCACAAGATAGGTGGTTCAAACACTCTGGTTGCTCCTAGGAAACCCTATACAGGGTTGCTGACCCACAACTGACTTAACAGCACTTAACAGTAACATTAATTCTGATGCCTTGCCTGAAAACTGCTTTCAAGATGTCAATAAAACCGGATGATTGATTGTATTCAGATGCCAAATATATTAGAAAACTACGGAAGTCCATTTCATTACATTATTCCAGAAGATATTATTTTTGGGTATCTGCTTAAAAACAAATGCAAGGTAATGACTTTGTATGTTTGTATTTAAAATTCAGTCATAAGGTCAACAAAACATGTGATCTGTGGTAATAGTATATTAACTTTAAAGATATCTTCCAGTACAAATCAAAACTGACTATACATAATCATTCAGATATGTTTTTGAAGAAAATTCCAAATTAAAATTTGAAGGTTATTGTAAAGATATTCCTCTTATACGTTTGTAATAGAGTGAACATTCTAATAATTTATTTTTCATTTAATAAATAAGAAGTATTATAATGCAAAAGAGTCTAAGACCAGTAATGTCTAAGTTCTGAGCTGTTTCAGTGAAAGACTGGTGATTTGAATCCACTGGCTACTCCACAGGCAAAAGATGTGGCAGTCTGCTCCTATCAAAATTTAAAAAGCAACAACAAAAATTCTACTGTTGTTTTGTCAATTCCAGCACATAGTGGACCTGTAAGACACAGGAGAACTGCTCCATAGAGCTTTTGAGAGTGGACATCTCTATGGAAATAGCCTCATATTTCTTTCACTGGTGGGTTTGTTCCATTAACCATATGGTCACCGTCCAATGCTTAATCCATGGTACTACCAGGGATGCTTCCTTAAAAATGGTTGTTAGGTGTTATCAAGTCTGTTCTAACTCACAGTGACCCTGCAGAAGGTTTCCAAGGATCAGCAGCTGGGTTGGATCCACTGACCTTGTAGTTTGCAGTTCAGAGCTTATCCTGGTGGTGGTGGTGATATGCCATGGAGTCAGTTCTGACTCATAGTGACTCTGTATAGGGTTTCCAAGGCTGTAAATCTTCCCAGAAGCAGAAAGCCTCATCTTTCTTCCATGGAGCAGCTGGTAATTTCGAACTGCTGACCTTGGGGTTAGCAGCCCGACTCTTAACCACTATGCTAGCAGAGTTCCTTAGTGTTTATCCTACAGCACAACATATCCTGATTCCTGTAGGTTTAATGGAATCCTGGTGCATAAGCACTGGACCACAAAGTCAGTTTGAATTGCAGGTTGGTGGTTTAAACTTACCAGTTGCTCCTTGGAAACCATATACAGGGTCACTATTAGTCAGAACTGACTCAATGGCAGTTAATAACAACAGAGCAAATAGATTTTATATAAGTTCTGTTTTGGCACTATAGGAAAAACACTAGACTGCTAACCTCAAGGTTAGCAGTTCAAATCCACCAGTTGCTCCTTGGAGACCCTACACAGGATTGCTATAAGTCAAATTCAACTTAATGCCACCAAACAACAACATAATGTTGATAAAGGATTCAGAATGGGTTCTTAGGCAATGGTTCTGGGGTGTTTTGTTTGTTTGCTTGCTTGTTTAGGTACTATAGTGCTAGGAGTACCTAGGTGGTAGAAATGGTTAATGTGCTTGGTTGCTAATTGAAAGACTGAAGCTTCATCTCAACCCAGAAATATGTTAGAAGAAAAGTCTGGTGATTTACTTTTGAAAAATCAGCATTGAAACCCCTCTGAAGCACAGTACTACTCTGCCATACATAGAGTTGTAATGAATCAGAATTGACCCCAAAACAAATAGATTTCACACACACACACACATACGTTCACACACACATATATTTATGGATTTTGCTGTAGTGCTATAGGATAAGCATTGAGCTGCTAACTTGAATATCCATAGTTTAAATCTACCAGCTGCTCCTTAGAAACATTATACAGGGTTGCTTAGAGGCAGAACAGACTCAACGACACTTAACAACAACAACATCATGTCTATTTACCATGTTTATTTGTGAAATCATCCGTAGTATGTAGATTTTTAGAGGCCAAAAATGGTACTGGCTTCGTTATTTGATATCATCACATAATTTAGTAGATGACCTGGTATGTTTATTAGAATATATATTGCTTACATAATAATGCAAAGTGTAATTGATGTGCAAAATGCAACTGAAAATGACTCATTTTACATGAACATTTATGAGAAATTGTTCAAAATATATTATGCCCATCAGAATATGATAACACTATAATCACAGCATGTAGTATATGTAGTAGTGTAATCAATATATCAACACTTAAGCATAATTTTCCACATTTAAAGAGAAAAAATAAAAGTTTTACAGTATTTTTTAAATTTAAGCAATTTGAAAAAAAAAGTCAATCATTTTAAGGAAACAACATACTCCTAATGGTCCTCAAAAATACCTTAAGTATTTAAAAAGATTATCATTTTGAAAACATTTAGAATATTTGAAAGAGACATTGAAAGAAGACAAAAGAATTCTTAACAGCCATGAGTCAATAAAGCATTAGGAAATGTGGTTTTATTGTATGCTGCTTCGCACTAACAAAAGCCATTTGTAGGCTGGGAATGAGTGGTGGTGTAATGGCTGCCTAAACAAATTGCAGAAGCAATAATCCAGTTTCACATTTGAAGATATTGGCACTTTTTCTGAAGTTAAATGCAGTGAAGCCTATTACATTTGTGTCTTATTAACCAGCTTCAAATAGGGCTATGAAGCACTTTGTTCTTACTTTACTGGAAGCCCTAGAGACATTCTTTTGCTGCTGAAAGATTTGCTTTTGCCACATTGTTTGGTAAATTTCCATTTCTAAAAAGAATAAAATCAGGGGGATTTTGAAGTGTACTTAAAAAGAAAGAAAGCAATTGTACTGTGTTTTATTTCCCTAATCGGACAATGAGAAACAGCTCAAAACATAAATGCTGGATGTGTATTTTCCCCTGGAGATTTTGAGATTTAGAGTGGACAGTTGTTGGGATTAAAAGCAAAAACTATGCACAGCCAGATGAAACTTCTGAGATATTGAATTTTTTTCTACTATGTATAAACAAATTTTAAAATATAAATTGGTCAATAATATTTCTACAATCATATAATACTAAGTATTTATTTAAAATATGTATAAATATACAAATTTGAAGAAAGCATTTCACGTTTTAAATATTTTTATTGTTTAAAAATACCTCCGTAGAAAAATGGAATGTGAATTGTAAGAAAATAAAGCTATAAATTAGATTTATAAACTACAGGAAAACTGATTCCTATAATATATTTTAGGCTTTATAACTATTACTATTGAGTGGATTCCAAACTCATAGTGACCCAATATGTTTATTAGAATATGTATTGCTTTCATAGTAATGCTAAGTGTAACTGATGTACAAAATACAACTGAAAATGGTGTGGTATTGTGCGTTAATGCACTGGTCTGCAAAGTTGATATGAACCACCTGAAAGGCTTGTGGTCCAAGCTCACCAGCCACTTCCTGGAAAACCTATACAAGGAGCTCTGGATCGGAACCAACTTGACAGCTCTTAACTACAACATAAAGGACAGAGTAGAACTGTCCCATAAAGTTTCTAGTGTTGCAAGCATTGGACTTCTAAATGCAAGGTCTGTGGTTCAAATCTACCAGCTGCTCCTTGGAAATCCTGTACAAGGCTTTCATAAGTCAGAACTGACTCTACAGCACACAACAACAACAAGAACAACAACAATTTTTACAGAAGCAGACTGACACATCTTTATCTTGCTGAGCAGCTGCTAGGTTCTAACTGCTGACCTTTCAGTTACCATTCAAGCACTTAACTGCTATGTAACCAAGGCTCCAACTTATGCATCATAGCCCACTAACATGGAGTCTATTCTGATCCATTGTGACCCTACATGGGGTACAACAAAATCAGTAAAAGAAGCTTAAAAATATTTTTGCTTTTCTCCAGAAGCATATAAATATATTTTTAAAAAGGTGAATTTTGAAGTTAAAATTACATGGCACAGGCTTTAAAATGTAGCTTACTGAATATAATATTAAGTAAATTACTCCCTTTTATTGAGTCTTAGAAGTTCTTACTAGTCAAATGCCATAGCTATTGTTATACAGAACTGATTGAGTGGGTAACCACATGCTGTGTTCTAGTATAGAAAACATTGTAAAATATATCATCAGAGAAGGTATTCAGGAATATCTTGTTCTCTTTCTGTGCTCTGTAATGTATCTTAATATATGCTTCCACAGATCCTCAACTGTAGGAGCCATGCTTGATTCATAAGGGTCATAAGGATTCATACATAAGGATCCCTGTTAGTATAGTGAGTACATGTTGGGCCACTAACTGCATTATTAGCAGTTGAAATCTACCAGTTGCTCCATGGGAGAAAGATAAAGCTCTCGCTCCAGTAAAGATTTACAGTTTAGAAATGCTATACAGGGTCAGTGTGAGTTGACTGTAATCCAACAACAACATTTACATGGATATTTGCATTAATTATGCATTGGGTGAATGAATGAACTATATTAGATTCTCTAGAATTATATAGAATAGTATTTAAAAGATATGAGAAATAATTGGTGTAGCAAATGCTACCTTTAGCAAATTGACCAAAAAGGAAGAACTCACTAGTTATTTATGAAACTGAAGGAAAAAATTCAAACCTTAAGTTAAGTATTGAAGGATTCTGTGTGCTAAATATCAAATGATGCATCAAAAAAAGATGAGAGGAATACAGTCTCTGTGCCATAAAATTGTCATTCAATCATTTCAGAAGGTTGCATATGATCAAGAACTGATGATATTAAAGAAGTACAAGCTATACTGAAGATACTGGTGAAAACCAGGCTTCAGGAATTTATGGAATACCAACTTAAATGTTTCATTCAGCAAATTGGGCCAATGAGTAAGCCCTCATTTCTCTATGCCTGGCTAACCAACTGGAAGATATCCATATATGTGTTTATTCCAAAGAAATGTGATCCAACAAAATGGGGACATTATCAATGAATATCATTAATATCACATTCAAGTAAAGTTTTGCTGTAGATAATTCAAAAATGTTTGCAGTTGTACATCAAAAAGAAACTGCTAGAGAGTCAAGGTGGATTCAGAAGAGGACATGAAATGAAAAATATCATTACAGATGTCAGAAGGATCTGGGTTGATAGCAGAAAATACCAGAAGGATGTTTGGCAGTGTTTTATTTACTATGCAAAGGCATTTTGATCCACTGTGTGGATCATAATAAGTTATGGATAAGATTGAGAAGAATGGGAATTTTTGAACATTTGCTTGTGATCATTGGGTAGCCTGTTTGTCACTGGGGCAACGCAAGGGGAGACTTTATGCATTAAAATCAGGATAGTTGTATGTCAGGGTTGTATAAATTTGCTATAGTTATTCAATATAAGGAACTCTGGTAGCGTAGTGGTTACGAATCGGGTTGCAAACCTTAACATCGCAGTTCGAAACTATCAGCCGCTCCATGGGAGAAAGATAAGGCTTTCTGCTCCCGTAAAGATTTACAGCCTCGGAAACCCTGTACAGGGTTGCTACGGGTCGGAACCGACTCGACGGCACTTAACAACAACAACAATTCTATCTATATACTGAGCGAATAATCTAAGAATCTGGACTGTATGAAGAAGAATGCTGTATCAGAATTGGAGGGAGACTCACTGACAACTTAAGATACACAGATGGCACAACTTTACTTGCTGAAAGCAAAGAGGACTTAAAGCTCTTACTAATAAATATTAAGAACTGCTGCTGTTGCATTATAGGACAAGCACTGATCTGAGAACTCCAGGTTTGCAATTCAAATTCACCAGCTGCTCCTTGGAAATCCTAAGAAGTGTCACTATGAGCTGGAACTGACTCCACAACAACAACAATAAATATCAAAGACCACATCCTTCAGTTGTCAAGGACATCAGTCTTCTTAGATCAGCTGTCAACACTCATGGAAGTAGCAGTCAAGAAATCAAACAACGTATGGCATTAGGCAAATCTGCTGCACAAGATCTTTTTAAAGTTTTGAAGAACAAAGATGTCAACTTGAGGACTAAGATGTGTCTGACCCAAGCCATGGTATTTTCAATAACCTCATGTGCATGCAAAAGCTGGAAGTGAATAAGGAAGACTATGGAAGAACTGTCGCTTTTGGGTTATGGTGTTGGAGGAGAGTGTTGAAAGCACCATTGACTGCCAAAAGAACTAACAGATCTGTGTTGGAAGAAGTGCAGCCAGAGTGCTCCTTGGAGGCTAGGATAGCCAAACTTTGTCTCTCACACTTCGGATATAGTGTCAGGAGGGAGCAATCACTGGAGAAGGATATCATGTTTGGTAAGGTGGAGTGTCAGAGAAAAAGAGGAAGACCCCCAGCAAGATGGATTGGCAAAGTGTCAGCATCAATGGGCTCAAGTGTGGCAATAACTGTGAAGTTGACCCAGGACCGGGTAGTGTTTCATTCTTTTGTGTGTTGGATCGCTATGAGTTGCTATTGACTTGATGGTACCTAACAACAACAACAGCCTTCAGTATGGAATATACCTAAAACATAAAAAAACAAAAATCTTCACAACTGAAACAATAAGCAATGATATAATAAATGGAGAAAACTGTAACATTGTTATGAAATTCATTTTACTTGGATTCACAATTAATACCCATGAATGCAGCAGTCAAGAAATCAAATAGTGTATTGAATTGGACAAGTCTGCTGCAAATGACCTCTTTAAACTGTTTAAAAGCAAAACTGTGATTTTGAGAGCTCATATGTGCCTGACACAACCCAAAAACCTACTGCAGTTTTGAGTTGATTTCAACTCAAAGCAACCCCAGATGTCTATATTCCATTATCTAACATGCATAGGAATCACAGTGCTGGTGAAAAAATATTAAATACAACATTGACTTCCAGAAGAACAAATTACCCAATCTTGGAAGAAATACAACCAGAATACTCATTAAAAGTGTAGATGAAAAGATTTGTCTCACTTACTTTGGGTATATTTTCAGAAGTTACCAGTCCCTGGAGAGAAATGCCATGCTTGATAAAGTAGAGGGGCCAGTGAAAAAGAAGAAGATCCTCCTATAGGTGGATTGACACAGTGAGTTCAACAAAGGTCTCAAAAATAGAAATGATCATGAAGATGCAGCAGGACCCGGCAGTGTGTTGTTCTGTTACACATAAGACCACTATGAGTTGGAACTGTCTCAAAGGCCCCTAACAAAAAGAAATATTTTGCTCCCATTAATCCTTCCCACAAGAATGACATAAATCCGACTTATATTTTATATGCCAAAAAATACATTTTGTGTTGAACATGTTTATAGCTTTATAGGCATTCAACTAATGCTTACTAACTTAAAAGATTCTCATACCCATTCAACATTATTCTGTGATCCACAAAAATGAAAACCTCAGACTTAGCAAAGACTCATCACTTAGTTGTTGAAGCTATTAGGGTCAAGAGACATTAAATCACTTTTCTTTGTTGACATAAAATTTAGAGCTACAGCCAGGAAATTGTCCCCAACTCTCTTGATTCTAATCTGTTGCATTATTCTTTAGAATGCTTTACTTCCTTATTTGGACAATTCTTCTCAGAGAGAGCAAATACAAGAAGAGGAATGAATGGAATTGGGCAGCTTGATTGTCAGAGTTTCAGTGAATAACTCAGGGGTTCAAAGCTTTCAGTACAGTTTTGGTGAACATTCTCTAAAAGTTAATGATATGTTATATTGTTCCCTTATAAATTATTGAAATGCCAGCACACAATACTCAAGAGTTTAGTCACAAAAGTACAATGTAGACAAAGCTATAATAAGGCAATGCATTTATATGTAAGTTTAGTACAACCAGTTTAAGAGCAATATATAGCAATTATAGAAACATTGAGTTTTTATTTTTAAACTTTCAGGTATTATGAAAAGGATAAAGAAATATATACAGAAAAAAATGGAAAAGAAAATAAATAATAACTTTTCAAGTAAAAGTAGATGCTTCAGAAATAGAATGGCATAAACAACCACAAAAACAAGAAATCGTTCTAACAATTTCTATTAAATATTAGTGTATAAACAGATAAATAACACATTGTATATGGTCTTAAAGAGCTCACTATTCAAAGAATCCCTTTGGAAGTGATATAAATACTTTTAAAATACTGTAACTTTTAATGTTCACAATAACAACATAGCTGTTTTCATTGTCTCCATCTTTTAGATAGAAAATCTGGCATACAGAGATATAAAAATGTGGCTCAAAAACTCGTATTTCATTAGCAGCAAAGATAATGTTTAATCATAAGGCCTCTCAGTTCTGAAACATTAGACTCTATAGATAGATAGATAGATAGATAGATAGATAGATAGATAGATAGATAGAGATAGATAGATAGATAGATAGATAGATAGATAGAGAGAGAGAGAGAGAGAGAGAGAGATAGATAGATAGATAGATATAGATATATAATATATGCACTATTATGATATTAAGCCAGTATGCTACAAAGCCTGATATAAAACCAACAAAAACAAAATGAACACAGGAATGGGTCAACCATTCAAATTGGAAAGTTTTGAAATACAATTTTAAAAATAATAATGGGCTGGTGAAATATTATCTTTAAAATCCAAATAGTCTATTTTATATTTTACTTTTAAGACAATAATAAACATTTTGGAACACAGTGCCTCTATAGGATAAGCACTGGACTGTGAAATACAGTTTGGTGTCTGGAACCCACTAGCCCTCCATGGGAGAAAGATGAACTTTCTGCTCCTACAAAACTTTACAACCACAGAAACCCTATGCAGGGTTGCTATAAGTCAGAACTGACTCAATGGTGCTTAACAACAACAATGAGCATTTTTTTGTTTATTGTTTTATATTAACTAAAATATAATTCTTTTTATAATGTTTAATTTAGTTTCTTCAACATTGCAAACTAATATATATTTTATGGACCTTGGCGGAGCAGTGTTTAAGAGCAATTAGAACACACCAGATACTCTAGGGAAAAAAAAAATGTAGTAGGCTGCTTCTGAAAAGATTGCAGTATTGGAAACCTTATGGGCTCTCCTATTCTGTCTTATCAGGCTATGGTTTTATTGTTGTTGTTGTTGTTTTTGATTAAATACATATTTTGTTTTAATTTTATATTCTATCATTTTGCAATGTTGTTGTTAAGTGCCGTCAAGTTGGTTCCAACTGAAAGGGACCCTGAAAAATGTTTCTGAAGAGCGGCTAGTGAGCTTAAACCGCCAACCTTGCAGTTCATATGACCTTGCAGTCTAGTGCATTAACCCACAGGGCAATTGACACATGCTAGTATAAATCTTTTCCATTAAGTATGATCATGTTGATTCCAATTCATAGAGACACTGTCTTTGGTTTCCATTGACCATGTTAGTAATTCAGTGTTTATCTTACAGTGCCACTCCAGGACTAATAATATAGATCGTCATTCTCTGTATCAAACAAAATGTCTGCCCATTCACTCAACAAGTAAGTATTGAAACACTTCCATTAAGACACAAGGCTCTAGGATGAGCCCTGGTGTGGAGCTGTAAGATAAGCACTAGCCTGGTAATGGGAAGGTTAGGAGTTCAAATCTACTAGTATCTCTTGACAACCCTATACAGGGTCACTAGGAATTGGAACTAACTTGACAGCACTTAATAATAACAGCAACAAGACTCTCAGATGATAATGAAATAGACTAACAAAGTTTCACTATAATACAACAGGTATTCTAGCCCACAACTGTGTCTGTAATTAATTAAATCTCTTGATACCCCACTCAAATCTTCTCATTTATGTGATAAAAATATACCCTTTTTATGTGATGGTTGGACTGGGGTTCTATGAAAACCAACCTGCTATTTTGCACAAGATTAGTGCACTAGAGAAATATATGATGCAAAAAGATAGGGACATGTTTATTATTATTATTATTATTATTATTATTACTACTTCTTTACTTACTATTCCAGTCTATTGATTCTTTACCCTAGAAGTAACATTTGATTAAATGTCCAAGTTTTTTCATCATCCAAAACCAATCTAGTAAACTTTCTCAGAACTGTCATTACCAGCTAGACCTTTCTGGACCCTGCTCAGAACATTTTTCTAAGTCCTTGGGCTAGCTCTTCTCTTGGATATTTGATACCAAAATGACAGGGGCTTTTCCTTTTAAGATTTTAGGTTTGAGTTATACAATACAATGATTGTCTCTAATTTACTTGCTTACTTTTTTGTTTGTTTGTTTGTTTGTTTTTGCAATTCCATATCCCATGACTATGCAGCCACCATCAGCTATTAAATAATTTTTACTGAAATAACTGGTCTGCTTTCAATTTTCTAGTTTGGGCACTACTTAATATTTGATATAATAATTTGTACTGACAATGGCCCCAGAAAACAGAGCTTCATGATTGGAATTTTAGGATTGTCTCATTGTATTCTTTGGAAGGCAGTGTTGAAGTCCCTGGGAATGAATAACAGAATATTAGAAAAGCCATGGCAAGTCCTGATATAAAAGTATTGATTAAATTAATACCTGAATTGATTGAGATGCAGTGCTAACTGAAACAAGTGCTTTGGATACTGATTGAGTTAACCAGTACTATTATGATAGAAATACTCCACATGCATAACCTAAACAAAGAAGCAGACCACTCCCTTTCTGCCTAAGTTTCTCTCCTTTTATCTATTATAAGATAAAAGTTGATGCTGGTCACACCCCAGGGAAACTTCCTTTACATGGAATCAGGCTTGTGACCTGAATATGGGTTATTTCTTTCCCTCTAGTCCTGTCTCTTTAACAAAACAAGCATATGTAATATAATCTAATCCCTCTTCATTTATACACTGAGGTCAAGTTTTGCATCACACACAAATAGAGGATAATTACTTCAGATCGCATCATGGGGGATTATTACATTATTACATATATGATACATCATTTCATCATGGCCAAGCTATACAATTTCATAAATGGTCAAACCATCAAGTATGGCTTTCCCAAGTAGGCACATGTTTTGAGGGAACACAATTGAATCCAAGAAGTGCAATGCTATCTGTGATAGGATAATATCCACACTTATACAAGGTAAAGCAGTTAATATTACTAATATTCAAATTTATGTACCAACTACTAAAGTCAATGATGATGGAAATGAAGGATTTTACAAACTTCTTCAGCCTTAAATAAATTAAACATACTGTCAAGATGAAGATCCATTGATAATTATTGGTGATTGGAATGTGAAAGTTGGAAGTAAACAGAAGGATCCATGGTTAGAAAATTTGTTCTTGATAATAGAAATGATGCTGGCTATTACATAATAACATCATTGTCAATCTTTTTTCCATTTGTCATGATGTTATGTGTTGGTCCAGTTGTGAGGATTTTTGTTTTCTTTACATTGAATTCTAATTCAAATTGAAAGTTGTAGTCTTTGATCTTCTTTTCTTCTTTCTTAAACTTTTATTGAAAATTAAGTGAAGGTTTACAAAGCATATCAATATCATCACTTTTACATTCAACAAGTCTAATACTATGTTCATTACAATGATTTCAATCCACTCCAGGTAACATCAATTAACAATACTTACCTAAATTCAGTTAAACTCTTGCATTCCTCTCTGTGTCTCCTGCTGCCTTCATCTTTCCCTTGCCAACTTCCATCTTGTTTTATTTTGCCTGCTCTATCACCCACACCCTCGGAAACCCTGTACAGGGTCGCTATGGGTCGGACCCGACTCAATGGCACTTAACAACAACAACAACATCACCCATGTTAGCATAGTGGTTATGAATTGGGCTGCTAACCTCAGAGTCAGCAGTTCAAAACTACTAGCTGTTCCATGAGAGAAAGATGAGGTTTCTGCTCCCATAAAGATTTACAGCCTCAGAAACCCTGTGCAGGGTCGCTATGAGTTGGAACCGACTCCGCAGCACATAACAACAACAACAACATCACTCATGTTGGAGTCCTGGTATGGAGCTGTGGGTTAATGCACTGGACTGCAAAGTCAGTTTGAACTGCAAAGTCGATGTTTCAAGCTCACAAAACGCTACTTGGAAACCCTATACAGGGTCGATATGGGTTGGAACCAACTCAACAACACAATGTCAACAACAGATCTCCCATGTTAACATGTGTTCACCTACTGGCTCATGAATAATTTTCCCTACCCTCCTATCTGGTAACTATCATAGAATGTTTCCTCTATCAAGAAAACCTTTTCTTAATTTTTATAACAGTGGTCTCATAAATATGTACCCTGTTGTGATTGACTAATTTCGCTCAGCATAATGTCCTCCAGGTTCACCCACGTTGTAAGGTGTTTTGGAGACTCTACCTTATTATTCATTGTTATGTAGTTATTACATTGTGTGTATGCACCAAAGTTTGCTTAGCCATTGATCAATTGATGAACATTTAGGCTGTCTCCATCTTTTTCATGTGTCTCTTGTAAACAGCATATTGAATCTGTTTTCTTACCTATTCTTCTATTCTGTATCTCTTGACTGGTGCATTTAATCTACTAGCAATCAGTGTAATTATCAATAGATATGAATGGTTTGCTGCATGTCTTTTAGTGGTGCTGCTGGTTTCTTTGTTCTGCATAATTTTCTGCACTGAGTTCATTTTGTCTGTGGGACATCTTTTCATTTTCATTTATGTTGTCTTATTGTTTTTGTTATTAGGTGTCATATAGTCAGTTCCAACGATTGTTTCCTCCGGACTACATGTCCAAAGTATGAGAGACGAAGCTTAGCCATCCTGGCCTCCAAGGAGCACTCTGGCTGCACTTCTTCCAAAACAGATCTATTGGTTCTTTTGGCAGTCCATGGCACCCTCAGTATTCTCCTCCAACACCACAACTCAAAGGCATCAATTCTTCTACGATCCTCTTTATTCACTGTCCAGCTTTCGCATCCATATGAGGCTATTGAAAACACAATGGCCTGGGTCAGGCGCACCCTAGTCCTCAAGCTGACATCTCTGCTCTTCAATACTTTAAAAAGTTCCTGTGCAGCAGATTTGCCCAGTGCAATACGTCGTCTGATCTCTTGACTGCTACTTCCGCGAGTGTTGATAGTTGATCCAAGAAGAATGAAGTCCTTGACAACTTCAATCTGCTGGGTAGGGTGGAGGGTCAGAGAAAAAGAGGAAGACCTCCAACGAGATGGATCGGCCAGGTGGCATCATTGATGGACTCGGGGGTGGCAGCGGTGGTGAGGTTGGCCCAGGATCGAACATTGTTTCGTTCTGCTGTGCATGGAGTCACTATGAGTCGGTTCCGACTCGATGGCACCTGACAACAACAACAGTCAGTTCCAAATAACACTAACATTATGCCCAACAGAGCAAAATATCCTGCACCATCTTCACAACCATTGTTACATTGAAGCCCATTGTTGTTGGTACAGTGCAAACCCATCCCGTTGGAGGTCACCTTTCCTGTTTTTTTCTGACTCCCCACTTTACAAACATGATATCCTTCTCCAGTGACTGGTCCCTCTTGACAATATGTCCAAAGAATGACAAAGTCTGGCCATCCTGGCTTCCAAGGAACATTCTGGATGCATTTCTTCTAGTACAGATCTATTTGTTCTTTTGGCAGGCCATGGTACTTTCAGTATTCTCCTTCAACACCATAACTCAAATGCATCAATTCTTCTACAGTCTTCTTTATTCACTATTCAACTTTTACATGCATATGAAGCTATCAAAGATACCAAAGCTTGGATCAGATGCACCTTAGTCCTCAAATTGGCATCTTTGCTCTTGAACACTTTAAAGATGTGTGGTACAGTACATTTGCCTAATGCAATATGTTGTTTGATTTCTTGACTTCTGCCTTCATGAGTGTTGACAGTGGATCCAAGCAAAATGAAGTATTTGATAGTTTCAATATTTTCTCCATTTATCATGATGATATTTATTGGTCCAATGATGAGGTTTTGTTTTCTTTACATGTAGGTGAAACCTGTACTGAAGGCTGTGGCATTTGATCTTCATCAGTAAGTATTTTAAGTCCTCTTGGCTTTCAACAAGCAAGATTGTATCATCTGTATGTTGCAGGTTGATGTCTGGTACTTTTGGTTCTAAACATCCAACAATTTTTTTTTTTTTTTTTGCACAGGTGGTCTGGTTATTACAAATTACTTTAATTTCCATTTATCTGGAAATGCCTTGATTTTACTGTAATATTTGAGGGATAGCTTTATTGGGTATATGATTCTTGTGTTGACAATTCTTTTTTCTTTCAGAATTTTATATGTGTCAGCTCATCACCTTCTTGTCTATATGGTTTTTGGTGAAAAATCAAAGATTAATCTTATTTGTTTTCCTTTGTAGTTAATTTTTGCTTTTTCTGAACTTCTCTTAAAATTTTTTCCTTGTCTTCGGTTTTGGAAAATATTATTATATGTCTTGGTGATTTTCTTTTGGAGTCAATCTTATTATGTGTTCATTCAGCTTCTTCTATTATTATTTTCTTATCTTTTGTGATGGTAGAAAAGTTTTTTTTTCCAACAACATTTCAAAAATGTTCACCATACAGAATCAGAGGACACTAGGACTATCAAGAGAGAAGAGCACAAGAAGAGTGTGGAACCTTATCCAGAGAAGCAGCAACACCAGGGATGGAAGCAGAGATGAGGACATAGAGAGAGGAAACAGCTGAGGACTCTGGACTCACGGAAAGAGAGGGACTAGGTGATAGTGGCCAGGATGCAGGCTTGCAAAATGTGCCCTTCAGTCATTTAAATTATTATATATTCCTGAGTGTTTCTGTGTACATCTCCACCTCCCCACCACCCCCACCCCCCAAAAAAAAGCAAAACATAACAGGGAATGGAAGCAAATACTGTTGAATGATGATGCATAGAGGAGATTGTAATCATTGCAATGAAACAATGTATAAAGCTGACATTCTCCCATGTAAACTATCACTCAATTCACAATAAAACTT
>NW_006408523.1:32048901-32050676 GCF_000296735.1 Chrysochloris asiatica | reverse complement strand
CTTTCTTTCTTTCTTTCTTTCTTTCTTTCTTTCTTT
Organism: Chrysochloris asiatica; assembly: GCF_000296735.1. Classification (NCBI taxonomy): domain Eukaryota; kingdom Metazoa; phylum Chordata; class Mammalia; order Afrosoricida; family Chrysochloridae; genus Chrysochloris; species Chrysochloris asiatica. Next base: position 32,050,640 of record NW_006408523.1, on the reverse strand, counting down.
CTTTCTTTCTTTTTTTGTTGTTTTTCTGATTGTTCTTCTAGGATACTGGTATTGAAAGTTTTACCTTCAAGATTACAAATTCAGGATTTCATTGTAATGAGAAGAACACCACCACACACATGCACACAAAAAAGAAAAAAAATTGGAATAAACAAACAAGTTTACTCTGAATGAAAATGGAAAGTAATAAAAGACAAAAAATAATTGAAAACAGGCAACAACCAGACAAAAATATTATAATCACTAAAAAGAGAAAAGAACAAAGAATTGGAGCTTTAGATTAAAAGAAATGAGAGAAAATAAAAGGAAGAAGTTAAATAAAACTTAGACACAACATGGCGAGTAAAGATGAAAAATGAAAGAGTAAAATGAGTAATAAAGAAAGATCAAAAGGAAAAGAAGAAGAAGAGGTGAAATGGGAAACAGAAGAAAAGAAGGAAACACGAAAGCAAATATAGAATTGATAAAATTCAAGGAAATGAAAAAAGAAGAATAGAAGAAAGAATAAACAAACAAAAAATGAAACAATGAAAGGAAAAAAAAACAAAACAAAAATGGTGCAGACCTGGAAAGGAAAATATCTGGGGGGCGCCTGCCTCCCAATGAGCTCACAAGGTAGGTGTAGGAGGGATAGATGGAGTTCTTTTAGACGTAGTTGTTGTTTTTGTTAAGTGCTATCGAGTCGATTCTGACTCATAGCCACCCTGTACAGGGTTTCCAAGGAGCAGCTGGTGAGGTTGAACTGCCTCCTTACAGTTCAAACTGCTCTGCAGTCTGCCTCATTAACCTGAAGTACCACACCCTAGACATAGGTGTTATTTATGTTCATGGCACTAAACCCTGAAGTGGGCCCTTCATAGAGCTGGGTTCGGTATCTGTTAAGACCACAGGATAACTGAAGGCAAGATAAATTATTATGAGGGTTTGTGCTAGATTAATGCTGGTTTGGTGGCTTTGTGGGTTCCTTAGGGCTGGAGCCAAATCCTTCTGAATCCAGGCACCACACCAATGCGGCCAGCCACTGTCTCACACTGACTTGGCTCATAACCACACAACTCAACTTCAACACAGTCCAAGCTGGGGTGAAAGAGGGTGAGAGCTGGCCACACCTCTGGTCACTAGGGAATCGTGGGGGGGAAGAAGGAATCGAAACTTTCCCACAATCTTACATGAGGGAAGCAAAAAGGACATGAGATATTTACTGATGAAGATCAAAGACTACAGCCTTCAGTATGATTGCACCTCATTGTAAAGAAAACAAAAATCCTGACCATTGGAACAGTAAATATTATCATGATGAACAGAGAAAACACTGAAGCTGCCAAATACTTCATTTTGCTTTGATTCACAATAAACACTCATGGAAGTAGCAGTCAAGAAATCACAGAACATATTGAATCGGCAAATATGTTACAAAACACCTTTTTTAAAAAGTTTTATGGAGCAAAAGTGTCATTTTGAGAACTAAGGTGCTCCTGACCCAGGCCATTGTATTTTCACTGAAGCTATATACAGGAAGTGCTTAACTCTCGTTGCTTGGCAAGGCTGCACTTGCGGGAGAGATATTATGCACAGCAAATGACTCTCAAAAGCTGACCCCTATCTTCCTTTCAAGTTAGCCCTGAATTTACTTGTAAAAATATATAATTTGGCAATATTCTCAGCTTTCACTATGAATTCTACAAACCTTAGGAAATACTAGCTTAGCAGCAATTGCTTTCAGTCTTGGTGGATTGAAT
>NW_006408523.1:32047255-32048532 GCF_000296735.1 Chrysochloris asiatica | reverse complement strand
TAGCCAGGTTGGGCTTTATGCCACATAGCTTCCAAGTGATTTAATGAATACCTTTATTATGAAAATAATAGCACATTATGTAGGATAGAAAGTTTATAATCTTTTAGTAGAAACAAGAAGAAACAGTTTTATCTCAAACTGGGAAAGAACATGAAGATCAGTCTAAACATCACAGAGTATTCTTGTTAAGGTTGTCTAATGACAAGGTGCAAGAATGTTGTGACTAACTTTGTAATAATTCAAGAAAAGATAAAAGTGTCAATGCATGTAGTGTGTAATTTTAAGTATAAAAAACAAAGAATTGCTGAGCTGGGCTGGCAGAGAAAGGAGAAAGAGGAAAGCAGAGAGCAACAATAGAGGCAGAAAGAAGTAGAAGCGGCACAGAGAGAGAGAGCAGAAACGGAGAGCAGGAGTAGAGGCAAAGCGAGGAGAAAGAAGTAGAGGGCAGAGGACGAAGAAGCCAGTAGAGGCCGAAGTGGCAGAAGGCCGTAGAGGCAGAAGGAAGTAGAAGTTGCAAAAGAAGCAGAAAGCATGAGGGAGAAGGCAGAGGGCAGACAGCAGAAAGAGCAGACAGCAGAGAGCAGAAGGCAGACAGCAAAGAGCAGAAAGCAGAAGCAAGGGCAGAAGCTGGAGAGCATAGCCCGAAAGCACGGCAAGTTGAAAAGCCTTTTGATTGGATTCATTCATTTTTTCACCCGATGATTCTGCGTATTCGCTCGTGTCCCACGACCCCCGCGGAGAGCAGGAACTCGCAGCTATATGCATGTAAAATTTGAACTATGAACAAGGAAGATTGTGGAAGAATCAATTATTTGAATTATTGATGTTGTAGAAGAATATTGAACCACCACTCATCTGTCAGTTTATCATACTGTGGTAGCTTATGAATTGCTGTGAATCTGGAAGCTATGATGCTGGAGATTGCATGATAGAATTCATCAATACAAATAATTTGTTCATTTCAAATACCTTCTTAAGATAGCATAGCAGATGATTATGCACATGGACCTCACCAGATGGAATACACAGAAATCAAAATGACTACATCTGTGAAAAGAGATTGTGAAAAGCTCAATATCTTCGGTCAAAACAAGGCAAGGGGCAGACTGTGGAAGACACCATCAATTGCTCATATGCAAATTCAAACTGAAGCTGAAGAAAATGAAAACAAGTCCACAAGAGCCAAAGTATGACCTTAATATATCCCACCTGAATTTAGAGATCATTAGAAGAACAGACTTCATACATTAAACACTCAACACCGAAGACCAGAAGAG
>NW_006408523.1:32038328-32044201 GCF_000296735.1 Chrysochloris asiatica | reverse complement strand
AACCTCTTGAGAGAAAAAAAAAATACATACATCAAAATGGAATTAAGTAAAATAAAAATTAGTATATTTTAAAGAAATATAGACAACTTATGCTAATTTAATAGTGTTTTTAAGAAATTTTAATTTTAAAGAAATATAGACAACTTATACTAATTTAATCTAATTTTGACTACTCTAACATTCTAATCTTGTTTTCTAAATAAATCACATGTTTATGTCAAAATAATTTTGATCCAAGAAATATAAAGGGATGTTAAGGAAAAAGATTTGTTTCTAAATTTGTATGTGTTAACTTCTTTGTATATGTAGTTTTTACAGTTTTAACGAAAAGATGGATGTTAATAATTGATTAAATTAATTGTACCTATTATTGTTTAAAAATATAATTCTTATCTGACATGTATTCATGCATTTAATTCTAAGTAGCAAGATGCATGTTTTTACGATTTTTTCCAAGTAACCACAGTAAAGAAAACATCTGTCCTAAGTCAAAACTCCTGTCATTGCTGTCTATGCCAAACTTCTGGCCAGAAGTCTAGGAGGAAAGAAATGCCATCTATTTATAAGTGACAAAAATTCTCAAACAAGTAATATCTACTCCAGTAGGGGATAAAATAGTCTGGTGTGATGTTGATGAGTGTTTTGGTGAATTTACCATCAACTTAGTAAAGACATATAATTGTGTGCAAGTACAGTTTGACACAATGTATTACATGCTGGAAAACAGATTTAGATATGAGAATTCTAGCATTGCAAGAGCTGTTATAGAAATGAACAATTCTCCATTCAAAGTCCAGAGCCTGAAAGTTGTTGAAATCCATATGGTTGATTTAAACTATACTACAAATGAGAACTGTGTAATGCCCCTAGTGTGTTAGACATCATTGAAGTATCAACTGGTTTTTCATTTTAAGATAAATAGATTTTAGAAATATGTTCATGTTTTTTTCTCCATTTTTCAAACATGTAGCAAGATTGAAAAGCATTCTAGAAATGTGAGTAATGAGAAAGAAATTTGAAAGCCTCAATAGTCAAGTTGAAAAGTCGATTTTCAGACAAGATAATAATAAAAAAAAAAATTATGACCGAATAGAAGACAGAATACTGGGGCAAAATTAATTAACTTTCTTCCATTGTGAATAATGCAGAAATAATTTGTTCAGTGGCGTTTAATTTTCTGGTGGGTAGTAATCTATATGGACTTCAAACCACACATCTATGGTTTGAGCCCACCAATCACTACACAGGAGAATAATGAAGTTTTCTGCTGCCATGAAGATTTAAAGTCTCAGAAACATTAGACAACAACAAGCAATCTATATAATTTCTGGTGGACATGACATATATGGTTCTTTGTAGTAATTCAGTCATTGCATTGCTTAGTGATAAAGTAATAATCATAGAGATTGGACATCCAGATTAATTTTCTTCAAGATATATTTGCCTGTTCTTCTGTCAGGCCAGGTATTTTCAATATTCTTCACCAGTACCACAATTTAAATGCATTGATTCTTCTACTATCTTCTTTATTCATTGTCCAACTTTCTCTTCATATGAGGGGACTAAAAATATCATAGAATAGGTCAGGCACACTTTAATCCTCAAAGTTATCTTTTTAATAGTCACTTTTAATACTTTAAAGGTCTTTTGAAACTGATTTGCTTAATGCAATATGTCATTTGAGATTAGCTGCAACAAAGAGGGAAGAAAAATTTAGTTGAGTATAGAAAATATTTTTATAGTTATTTAACATATTTTGGAAAAAAATCTTTGGAGTGTTGATAGGTGAACAAATGGTAAACATACTGGAATTTTTATAGTCAAAATAAGGGAAAATTATCTTAATAGTTGCCTTGTAATATGTGAAAGTCACAGAGGATATCACTATAACATTGGATACTCTGAATAGGCAGTATACAACCCTTTGAGATAATTTAAAATGTTAACTTACCCTTGTGACCATTTGGCCCAGTAAGTTTATGTTAAGTAGAAACATAGAATATGCCAGCAATTTATGCTCCTTAAAAATGAATTTTCAAGGAAATTTTTAAAGTAATTTTGCTAGGCAGAAGAAAATATAGTCTTGTGTTTGAGGTCTAAGGAGCGCCTGACCCAAGCCATAGTGTTTTCAACAGTCACATACGCATGTGTGTGACAATAAATAAAGAAGACCATAGAAGAACTGATGCATTCATGTTACGGTATTGGAGAAGAATATGATGAGTACCGTGGCATGCTAGAAAAACATACAAATCTATGTTGGAAGAAGTACAGCCAGAATGCTCCTTAGAAGCCAAGATGGCAAGATGCGATCTCTCATACTTTGGACATGTTATCAGAAGGGACCTGTCTGTGGAGAAGGACATCATGCTTGGTAAAATAAAGGGTCAATGAAAAAAAAAAGGAAGATCCCCTAAGGAGATGAATTGACACAGTGGCAGCACAGTGGTCTGAAATGTAACAGTGGTTATGTGGGTGGCGCAGGATGGGCAGTATTTTGTTCTGTGGTGCATAGGGTCTCTATGAATCAGAACCAACTTGATGGCACCTAACAACAAAAACAAAATATGTGTATCAATTCATTCTTACTACAAATTGAATAAATGGTAGTAGCAAATGCAAATTTCTACTATGCAGTCATTACAGATATAAAGATAAATTGTCATTATCCTCAAGTTATTGAAACTTCAGTGAATTTTGTGCTGTAGAGTGCCCTTGAAAGGATTCCTAGCTATAGCAAACCTATGTGCAATAGAACAAAACAAAACACTGCCTGCTCTTGCACCTTGCACTGTGCATTTGAGCACAGTGTTGTCACCACTTTGTCATTGTATCTTGCGGAAAGATTTTCTCTTTTTACCAACCCTCTACTTTACATAGTATAATGTCCTTCTCCCAGGACTGGTACCTCCTGAAAACAAGTCCAAAATATAAGAGACTAAGTCTTACCATTGTCATTTCTAAGAAGTAGTATTGTTGTACTTCTTCAGGTCATATTTATTTGTTCTTCTAGTAGCCCAGAGTATTCCCAATATTCTTCACTAACACCATACTTTAAATACATCAATTATTCAACCATCTTCCTTATTCATAGTCCAACTTCCTTGTGCATATGAGGAGTTTGAAAATACTATGGATTAGGTCAGATACACTTTAACCACCAAAGTTATCGCTTTACTCTTTAATACTTTAAAACTGGTATTATACAACAGGTCTGCCTGATGTAATATTTAATTTGATTTCCTGACTGTTACTTCCATGAGCATTGATTGTGGATGCAAGCAAAATGACATGTTTGACAGCTTCAGTCTTTTCTGTTTATTATAATGTTATTGATCAATTTGTGAGGATTTTTGTTTTCTTTACATTGAGGTGAAATCCATACTGAATACTGTGGTCTTTAAGTTTCATCAGTAAGTATTTCAAGTCTTCTTCACTTCCAACAAGCAAGATTGTGTCATCTGCATATTGCAAGTTCTTAATGACTCTCACTCCTATCCTAATACCATGTTTTTCTTCATATAATGCAGTTTCTTGAATTATATATTCATTATGCAGATTTAATAAGTATTGTGAAAAAATACAATCCTGGCACACACCTTACCTGATTCAATATTCCCTTGTATTATTCTAATGAATACCTCTTGTTCTATGTACAGGTTCTCATAAGCACAATTATGTGTTCCAGGAATATCTATTTTTGGCAATGTTGTGTGTAGTTTGTTATGATCTACACAGCTGAAAGCTTTAGCATAGTCGATAACACACAAGGAAACATGTTTCTGGTATTCTCTGCTTTCAACCAAGATCAATCTGACATCAGTAATGATATCCCTTGTCCCTAGTCCTCTTCCAAATTGACTTGGATTTCTGGCAGCTCCTTGTCAATATATTGCGGCAATCTCTTTGAATTATTTTCAGGAAAAAGTTACTTGATGTAATATTAATGATATTGTTCAATATTTTCTGCATTCTGTTGAGTCACCTTTCTTTGGAGTGGGCACAGATGTGCATCTTTTCCAATTAGTTGGCCAAGTAGCTGTCTTCCAAATTTCTTGTTATAGATGAGTGAGTACCTCCAGCACTGCATCAGTTTGTTGAAATATTTTTCTCAATTTGTATTTCATCAATTTAAGGAGCCTGGTTTTATCACCAGTGCCTTCGGTACAGCTTGGTCTTCTTTTTTCAAGATGGTGGTTCTTGATCATATGGTACCTCCATATGATAGAGAAATAGAAACCAATTATGTTTAATATATTAACTCTGTGTATTCCTCCCATCTTATTTTGATGCTTCCTGAGTCATTAAATATTTTGCCCATATAATCCTTCAGTATTGCAACTCGAGATTTGAATTTGTTCTTTAGTTCCTTCAGCTTTAGAAATCCTTTGTGTTTTCAAATACAGGTATTTGCAAATTAATTATAACTTTTCAAGTTGCCCTTTTGAAAATTTCTGTTCCACTCTTTTACTTCATCATTTCTTTCTGTTGCTATAGATGCATTGTATTCCAAAACAAATTTTAAAGTCTCTTCTTACTTTGAATATTCTCTTCCAATGCCATAACTCATAATTTTTCTAGAGTCTTCCTTGTTCATTGAACAAATTTCATAAGCATATGAGCCTATTGAAAATACTATGGTTTGGGTCAGGTGCACCTAAGTCTTCAAACTGATATCTTTGCTCTCAAACATTTAAAAAGGGCTTGTGCAACAAATTTGCCTAATTCAATACGTCATTTGATTTTTAAACTACTGCTTCCATGACTGTTGATGGTTGAGCCAAATAAAAAGAAGTCTTCGACAACTTCAATGTTTTCTTCATTTATCTTTAGGTGATTTATTGGTTCAGTTGTGAGGATTTTAGTTTTCTTTACATTGAGGTGAACCCATACCAAATGTTGTGGTGTTTGATTTTCATCAACATTTTAAGACTTCTTCACATTCAGGATGCAAGGTTGTATTATCTGTGCATCGCAAGTTATTCACTAGTCTTCCTCCAATCCTGATGTCACGTTGTTCTTCATATAATCCAGTTTCTCGGGTTACTTGCTCAGCATACAGATTGAGTAAGTATGGTGAAAGAAAACAACCCTGGCAAACACCTTTCCTAATTTTAAACCATTCAGTGTTCCCTTGCTCTGTTCAAGCAACTGCTTCTTGGAATATGTACTGGTTCATCATGAGCACAATTAAGTGTTCCTGAATACTTATTCTCTGAAATGTCCATAACTTGTCATGGCCCACACAATCGAAAGCCTTTGCGTATTAAATAAAACACCATTAAACATCAGTCTGCTGTTCTCTGCTTTCAACCAAGATCCATCTAATGGTATCCCTAATTACAAAACTTGCCTCAATTCAACTTGAACCTCTGGCAATTCCAAGTCAATACACTGTTGCAGTCATTTTTGAATTATCTTTAGCAAAATTTTACTTGCATGTGACATTAGATATTTTCCTATGGTTTCCACATTTTGTTTGGTAACCTCTGTTTGGAATGGCACAAATATGGATCTCTTCCAATCATTTGGCCAGTTATCTTCCAAATTTCTTGGCATAGATGAGTTAGTGCCTCCTGTGCTGCATTCATTTATTGAAAGATTTCAATTTGTATTCCATCAATTATGAGTGTCTTGTTCTTTGCAAATGCCTTCAGTACACTTGGACTTATTCATTCACTGTCATAGGCTCTTGATCATATGTTATCTCTTGAAATGGTAGAGCATCGACCGCTTCTTTTTGGTTCAGTGACTCTATGTATTCCTTCCATCTTCTTTGATGCTTTCTGCATCATTCAATATTTTGCCCACTGTTGTTGTTAAGTGTCATCGTGTCAGTTCCGACCCATACCAACCCTCTATGGGGTTTCCAA
>NW_006408523.1:32032632-32037993 GCF_000296735.1 Chrysochloris asiatica | reverse complement strand
GATATCCATTTTGGTTGCTTCCTTCTTTCTAGTGTTCTTAATGACCTTTTGCTTTCTTCCTGTATGATATTCTTGATGTTATCCCACAACTCTATTGGTTTTCAGTCATTAGTGTCTAATGCATCAAGTCAGTTCTTTAGATGATCTCTAAATTCAGGTGGGATATGTTCAAGGTTATATTTTGATTCTCATGGACTTGTTTTAATGCTCTTCAGCATCAACTCAAACTTGAATAGGAGCAAGGGATGGTCTGTTTCACAGTCTACCCCAGGCCTTGTTTTGGCTGATGCTATGGAGCTTTTCTACGGTCTCCTTCCACAGATATAGTCAATTTGATTTCTGTGTATTCCATCTGATGAGGTCCATGTATATAGTCATCTTCTATGTAATTTACACATGTTATTGGTCTTGCAAAATTCTATCATGCAATCAACAAGATAATATTTTCCAACTGTTGACTCCTCCTCTTTGTTTCCAACATTTGCATTCCAGTCAACAGTCATTATCAGTACCTCTTTATTGCATGTTTGGTCAGTTTCAGACTGAAGGAGTTGGTAGAAGTCTTCCATTTCATGATCACCGGCTTTAGTGATTGTTGCATAAATTTGAATAATAATTGTGTTAACTGGTCTTCCTAGTGTTGTTGTTAAGTGCTGAGAGTAACTTCTGACTCATAGCAGCCCTGTATAGGGTTTCTGAGGAGCAGTTGGCAATCTCACCTTGTAAATCAAACTGAGCTTACAATTGACAGCCAGACAGAGTTATACTTCAAGATAGATCTCAAAATGTTCTTTTAGATGATGAATGTGATGCTATTCCTCTGATAGACGAGTGGTGGAGAAAGACTTTATAACCCAACAATCTCTCTACTTGGCATTTATAAGAAATATGAGCCAGGACATACCACAGTTGTAGTCCCAATAGCAATATGATGGAGGCAGCCTGAATGCCCTTCAGTTTAAATGTGGCTAAACACAATGGTCAGCAGTTCAAAACTACCAGCTGTTCCAGTGGGATAAAAATGAAGCTTTCTGCTCCCATAAAGGTTTACAGCCTCAGAAACCCTATGCAGGGTCACTGTGAGTTAGTTTCAACTCCACAACACACACCACCACCGCCACCACCAAACACAATTTGGAGTTCTGGTGTGGCGCTGTGGACTAATGCTTCAGACCGCAAAACACTTCGAACTGCAAGGTTGGCAGTTCAAGCTCACCAGCCGCTCCTCAGAAACCCTATACAGGGTTGATATGGGTCAGAACCAACTCAACGGCACTTCACAACATCAACAGCAGACACAATGTGGTACATGCATACAATGGGGTACTACGCAGTACTGAATCTGGGAAACACCTCATAATGTGCATGGACCTGTAGGACATTATGTTGAGTGGAATACTCTAGTCACTAAAGGACAGATGAAGTCCTGGTATTGTGCTGCAGGATAGTGTGTTGGACCTTAAGGTCAGTTTGAACTTCAAAGTCGGCATTTCAAACCCACCTACAGCTCATTGGAAACCTTATACAGGATCACTATGGGTCGGACCCAACTCGACAGCACTTAACAACAACAAAGAACAAGTATTGTATGAGTCCACTATTGTAAAAACTCGAGTTCAATAGTTTTACTAACAAAAAATTCATTGATGGTTACCAGGGGTGGTAAAGAATGGAGTATAATTCAATGGCTAGTGGTTGTACACATGTGATGGGGAGGGCACTATATAACAAAGGAGAAGGCAATATGTAAAAAGAGGAAGGTTGGCAGAAGAATGATGAAGAGAGGTGAAGACACAGGGAGGTATGCAGGGGGTTAAAGTGGATAGAGGCACAAATTGATATATATACACACACAAACTTGGAACAATAGTGTTTTGGAACAATAGTGTTCTTTGTTTAGATTCATAGACAGAGACACAGGCTTAATGGGTATGGGAGGAAGAGAGAGGTGGATATATACATATTTATATAGCCCACAAATATGCACAAGTTTGAAAGAGTATATCTGTACATGGGTAGCCACAGGGAGAAAGAAGGACAGCTTTTGTTGCATGGAAGGGATTGCAATCATTGAGATGACACAAAGCATTTAATTTGTTGAATGTGAAATTGATAATCTTGTCTGTAAACCTTCATTGAATTCACAATGGGGAAAAAAAAAAAAAAAAAGACTAGGTTTACTGATCAGAAAGAGACTAAAGGAATCAGAGATTATGGCCCTTAACCATCATGTAGGTCTGTAAAATAACTCACCATTGTGGCCCAATTTTCAGCCAAGCAGTAGATAGGTATATAGAGGGGACAACAACCATTGTAAATTATGATCACCATAAAGTGGTCAGTCATTCAGGATCAGCAGCACAACATTTACTAAGGCAAAGTTGAGAAGGGATGGGAAGGAGGGTGAAATGGAAACAAGAATCACGAGGAGGAATTGTGATAACAATTGTTACATAGGGGGGATTGCAGTCATTCAGATAAAACAAAGTGCATGCTTTGGTGACTGTAAAATTGATCTTTTCTGGACATTTTCATTCAATTCACAATAAAAAAATTGAAAACAAAACAACAACAAAAGACTGATGTATTTTTCTAAAAGTCTATGGTACATTCAATATTATTTGTCAGTACTACAGTGGTATCTTGTATCAATTCTTTTTTGTCTACACTTCTCATTATACAGATTTTGCATGCATTTGAGGTAATTGGAAAGACTGGTTTGAGTCAGATGTACCTTGCTCATCAAAGAGGCATGTTTCCTTTTTGAAAAGTTTATTAGCAGTAAAATTTCCCAAAGTAATGTATCACTTGATTTCTTGACTGCTGTTTCCATGGATGTTGATTTTTTATCTAAGTATAATGAAATCTTTGACAATTTTAATTCCTTCTTTGTTTTTCAAGATGTAATCTCTACTGACAGCTGTAATCCAACTTCATCAATAAATTCTTCCAATTGTCTTCAGTTTGGCAAGCAAGGTTATGCCATCTGCATATTGCAGGTTGTTAATGAGACTTCCTCCAATCTTGATTCTAAGTTATTCTTCATATAGTCTGGTTTCTCTGATTATTTCTTCAGCATTCACATTGAATAAATTAGATGAAAGGATCTCTTGCACACATTTTCCAGTTTACAATCAAGCAGTATCCATCTGTTCTGTTCCAACAATTACATCTTGACTGATGTACAGGTTCTGAATGAGCATAATTAAGTGTTCTGAAATTCTCAGTCTAATATATGTTAGCTTGTAAGTTATTCTTTTTGTTGTTAAGTACCAAAGAGTTAGTTTCAACTCATAGTGACCCTGTATAAGGTTTCCAAGGAGTGGCTGGTGAGTTTGAACCTCCTACCTTGTGGTTCAAACTGATCTTACAGTCTAGTGCTTTATCACATAATGCCACACCAGAACTCCAGCTAGTAAGTTAACTATATTGAATTGTTACTGTGTTGTGGCACTTAGTACTTAATATATTGAATCAATTACTTTATTGCCATTATAATGTTTTTCTAACTGTTGCTGTTATATAGTTGTTTGTATTATGATTCAAAACAAAAAATGACTAGGCTTCACTGAAAACTATATAAATTTATTAATTTAATTTTTACTTATATTTCTCAATCCTCATTGCATTTGATAATTCATACATAATAAGTTGCTTGGATTTTATTTTATTTTTTAACAGTTATTTACATTGCACTTGACCAGAAAAGGAAAATAATTGAAATCAGAAAATTCATACTGTGGTTGTTAGGTATAGTTGAGTCAAATCAGTTTCCACACATAATGATCTATAGCTATATATAGTTTAAGTGGCTGTAAATCATTTAAGAAGAAAAGGTTTAGGCTACTTCTTGTTGTTGGTGGTGTCATCGAGTGAGTTCCGATCCATAGCGACCCTATACAGGGTTTCCAGGGAGCAACTGGTAAACTTTGTGGTTCAAATTGAGCTTGCAGTCCAGCTCATTAACCCACAGAGCCCATACACAACAAAACGAAACACTACCAGGTCCTGTACCATTGTCACAGCTTCTATTTGAGGCCAGGATTGGAGCCACTGTCTCAATACATCACATTAAGTGTTTTACTCCTGTTTCACTGATCCTCCCATTTAACAAGCGTCATGTCTTTTTTCCAAGGACTTGTCCTGATAACACTTTACAAATTCTAGCACTTGAGATGATTTCTCTCCATCCTTGTCTCTAAGGAGCATTCTGATTGTACTTCCAAGATAGATTTGTTTGTTCTTCTGGCAGTCCAGGGTACTTCCAATATTCTTCTCCAACACCACAATTCCTATGAATCTATTGTTATCCTGTCTTTCTTATGTTCGTTGTGCAGATTCACATGTAAAACAAGCATTCACATGGCTTCAGTCAGGTGTGCATTAGTCCTCAAAGTGACACCTTTGCTAGTTATCACTTTCAAGAGATCTTTGGCAGATTATTTGCCTAATGCACCTCATCCTTTACTTCCATAAGTATTAATTTTGGATCCATTAAAATGAAATCCTTGACAACATCAATCATTTTTTTCCAATTATAATGCTCACAACATGTTGTTCTTCATATAGTCCAACTACTTGGATTATTTGCTTAGCATACAGATTGAGTAAGTATGATGAAAGAATACAATGCCTTTGCATAGTCAATAAAATACAAATAAACATATTTAACCAAGATCCAGCTAATGCCAGCAAATGACATCTCTCATTCCATGTCCTCTTCTGAATCTAGCTTGAATTTATGGCAGCCCTCTATCCACATACTGCTATAACCATTTTTAAATTATCTTTAGCAAAATTATACTTTTTGTTCAATAATTTCTGCATTATGTTTGGTAGCCTTTGGAATAGACAAAATTAATGACTCATTCCCAGTCAGTTTGTCAGTCAGTTCTTCATGTCTTCCAAATTTCTTTGTGTAGACTAATGAATACTTCTAGTGCTAAGTTGGTTTCTTGAAATTTTTCAATTGGCATAATATCAATTCCTAGAGTCTTTTTTTTTTAACTAATGTCTTTATTGTACTTTACATCTTATTTCAAAACCATTAATTCTTGATCATATGTTAGCTTCTGAAATGGTTCAATGCTGATCAGTTCTCTTTGGCACAGTGACCGTGTATTCCTCCTATCTTCTTTTGATCCTGTATTTTGCCTATAGAATCCATCACTATTGCAAGCTGAGGCTTCAATTTTTTCTTTAGTCCCTAAGCTTGAGAAATGTTGAGCATAGTCTTCCTTTTTTTGTTTTCTAATGCCAGGTCTTCACACATATAATTATAATACTTTTATTTTTCTTACTGAGTTGCCCTTTCAAATTTTCTATTCAGCTTGCTTACTTCATTTCTTTCATTGGCTTTAA
>NW_006408523.1:32016626-32031827 GCF_000296735.1 Chrysochloris asiatica | reverse complement strand
TAGACAAATGAAACATATTATTCTTGGCACTACTCTGTAGGTAAATTGGCTGAGGGACAGTTTTTTTTATGGCAATATTTTCAAACATAATGCTAATCAAATGTCCTTCAAGATACTCTTCTCCCTGTGTGTTTTTGAGTTTAGTAAAATGGAACACAATTTACAAGATTTTTCACCTTCTAATGGAAAAATAATTCATTCTTTATAGAAAGATTGTTTTTCAATATTTACAAAACAGTGATGTATTACCAGAGCAATTCAACTGGTCTGAAAAGCCTGTTTCTTATTCCAGCCATACTTTTTATCCCTCTACTACACGATGCAATAAACAACAAATGAGAGGGGCTATGACTTTTATAGAGTGTGTTCTGTCTGGCAGGCATTTTACCTTGATTGTAAGCCACAGTCATCAACAAAATCCAATGAGTTAATATTATTTCAATTTTACACGTGGGGAATTGAAATTCAGAGACATGATATGAGCATGTAGCACACATTATTAAATACAGTACTTGTCAGTATTGAAAAATCCTTCTTTTTAATTTTAGCCTCCTGACCTCACAACTTCCATTTCTCTACTTTTTTTACAGATATCTCTTAAAATTCAAAATGTATTATAATTTCACCTTGGGTGTCTAACTAGTAAATCAAATATCAGATTTTTAAGGAACTCACATTCAAATGTCTCTTGACGCTTGATAATAGATTAACTTGGGGAGTGTGGTGGCTCTATAGGATAAGCATGGGACTGTGAACCACACAGTCAGCAGTTTGAGACTATGATCTTCTCTGAGGGAGAAAGATGAGACTTTCTGCTCCCACAAAAATATTTTTAAGACTTTAGAAAATAAGCCCAATACTGAGTCACTAAGCACCTATATTTGAATCCAAACGGACTCAAAGCAACATAGATTACTTTGATTATTTATGTTGTGTTTGGAGTTTACACACCACTTTCACAAGGCCTGTTTCATGTAAATTTTCAACTGATTATACTCCAAAATATATGACCATTTTATATATGAGGGAAAAAAAAAAAAAAACTTCAGGGAGGACATGTCATTGCTCTTGAATTTAGTTACAAACCTTTCTCTTTCCTATGCACACTGAATGTGTTTATTGTTCATTGATGCTGCAACACTATATTGAATATAGGCTTTGATAAGATATGAGTAATATTATGCAAACAAAATACATTTGCTAAGCATGTGTTTGGTTTTGGACCATAGGCAAAACTTTTATCATGTCATTTAGTCTCCATGGGAATTGTATGAACTAAGTATCACTATTTTATAATATAGAAAGTACTGGTGAGGCATTGTAGGATAAGCTCTGGACCACAAAGTCAGTTTGAACTGCAAGGTCAGAGATTCAAACTCACCAGCTACTCCTCATAAACCCTATACAAGCTCAGTATGGGTAGGAACTGACTCGATGGTACTTAACAACAACAACAGCATTTTATAATATCAACCAATTCTGTCGGTTTGTCATATTATGGTGGCTTGCATGTTACTGTCTTGCTGGAAGCTATGCCACCAGTATTTTAAACACCTGCAGAATGGCTAATAATGAACAGGCTTCAGCTGAGCTTCTAGTTTAAGCCAGACTAGGAAAATGGAAAGGCAGACTACTTCTGAATGCTTACCATTTAAAACCATATGAATAGCAGGGAGATATAGTGACAGAGTTATAAAATGTTTATGCGCCAGTCACTAAAGCCAGTGATGATGAAGTTAAAGGATTTTAGAATCTCTTCATTCTGAAATTAATCAAACGTGCAATCAAGATATATTGATAATTACTGGCAATTGGAATGCAAATATTGAAAACAAAGAGGAAGGACCAGTAGTTGGATAATATGGCCTTGGTGATAGAAACGATGCAAGAGATGACATGGTAGAATTTTGCAAGAGTAATGACTTACATATTATTTGCAAAAACCTTTTTTAAGCAACATAAGTGGTAAATGTACACACGGACCTTACTAGAGGGAAGAATAGGATTCAAATTGATTACATCTGTTGAAAGAGATGTTGAAAATGTTCCATAACATCAGAAGAAAAAATTCAAACCTCAACTTGCAATATTGAAGGATTCTATGGGCAAAATACTGAATGCTGCATACAGCATCAAAAGTGAATGGAAGGTATACACAGGGTCACTCAACCAAAAAGACTGGTGGATGTTCAATCATTTCAAGAAATAATGTATGATAAATAACCGATGGTACTAAAAGAAAAAGTCCAAGCTGCACTGAAGGCATTATTAAAAGACAAAGATCCAGGAAGTAACGGAATACATATTGAAATCTTTTAACTAACTGTTGCAGCATTGGAGGCACTCACACATCTATGCCATGAAATTTGGAAAACAGTTACCTGGCCATCTGATTGGAAGAGATTCATATGTGTGCCCATTTTAAAGGAAATGATCCAAAAAATGTGAAAATCATGGAACAATATCATGAATATCGCATGCAAATAAAATTGTGCTGGAAATAATTTTTAAAAACAGTACATCAACAGAGAAATGTCTGAAATTTAAGCTGGATGCAGAAAAGGACACAGAACTAGGTATTTCATTGCTGATGCCAGATGTATATTGAATGAAAGTAGACAAACCAGAAAAAGACCTACTTATGCTTTATTTTAAGTATTCAAAGGCTTTTGACTGTGTGGATCATGAAAAGCTATAGATAACATTGTGAAGACTGGGTACTCCAGAACATTTAATTGTGCTCAGGAGGAATCTATACACAGACCAAGAAACAGTCATTCAAAGAACAAGGGGATTGATACTGAGCGTTTTTAAATCAGGAAAATTGTGTGTCAGGCTTGTCTTCTTTCACCATACTTATTCAATCTGTATGCTGAGCAAATAATCTGAGAAGCTAGATTATATGAAGAAGAATGTTGACTTTAAGATTGGAGGAAGACTCATTAGCAACGTTTGATATGGTGATGATACAACCTTGCTCACTGAAAACAAAGACAACTTAAAATAAAGATCCCTCTCTTCAGTATGAATTTTGGCTCAATGTAAAGAAAAGAAAAATTAGCATCATAATAAATGGAGAAAATATTGATGTTGTCAAAACTTCACATTGCTTGGATCCACATTCAACAATCATACAAACAGCCAAGAAATCAAATGACATATTGCATTTGGCAAATCTGCTGCACAAGTAAAGTGCTCAAGAGCAAAGATGTAAGTTTGAGGATGAACTTTCACCTGACACAAACCATGATATTTTCAATAACCTCATAAAAATGTGAAAGTTGGATAATGAATAAGGAAGGCAGTACAAGAATTGGTGCATTTGAGATGTGGCGGTGGAGAAGAATATTGAAGATACCGTACACTGACAGAAGAACAAACAAATCTGTGTTGGAAGAAGTGTAGATGGAGTGCTCCTTAGAGATTTTGTCTCTCATACTTCAGACTTGTTATCTGGAGGGACAAATTCCTGGTGAAAGACATTATTCTTGGGGAAGTAGAGGGTCAGGAAAAAACAGCAAGATGCCCAAAGAGGTGGATTGACATAGTGGCTACAGCAATCATCATAAACATAACAACTGTGAAGTAAGCACAGGGTAGGGCGTAGGGTTACTATGAGTTGAAACCCTCATGATGGCACCTAACAACAACTTTTTTTTTTTTTAAATATGGGTCCTGTTGTGGTGCTGAAGTATCAACAGTGGACTGCTAGCCACAAGGTTGGCAGTTCAAACCCATCACCCACTCCTTGGGAGTGCTATACAGGTTTGCTGTGTGTCGGAACCAACTTGAAGGCATTAAACAATAACAAAAATAATTTATATTGTCATTCTTAATATTATGATAATAACTGAAGGGTAAATAATTCTCTCTAAAAAAGTGTTAGTAAGCATAAATTTGGAATTTGAGACCAATACTTCCATATTCTGTGTTGGAAGAAGTATGGCCAGAATGCACCTTGAAAGCCAGGATAGCCACACTTGGTCTTTCATACTTCGGGTCATACTGTCAGAACGGACCCAGTTCCTGGTGAAGGATATCACATTTGGTAAAGTAAAGGGTTGGAAAACAACAGGAGGACCCCAAACTAGGTGGGCTGGCATCTTGGCAGCAACAATGGGCTCAAACGCAGAAATGACTATGAGGTTGGTGAAGGACCCGAAAGTGTTTAGATCTGTCATGCGTAAGGTCCTTATGAGTCTTTACTGACTCAATAGCACCTAATAACAACAATGACAACTTCCATATTCAAAAACACCCTACTATACTGTTTCACACTTTATCATTTAGGTAGTGGACTATCAAATATTTAAAGGTTAAGAAATATTTATTTTTCGTTTTTATATTTCCAGTGCCTAGCCTATTTATTGTATTTTGCTATGTTGTTGTTATTGTTTTAAAGTAAATTTTGAAATCAAGTTGAATGGAAAGTTCAATTTCCTATGACTAGAGTATAAATTCCATTGAAACAAAACACAGAACTGAGATAAATGATATTTCATAGAGAATTACAATCAATGAGATAAAACAAAAATGTATATCAATTGAATGTAAAACTGATGATCTGTTCTGTCAGCCTTCACTCAATTCACAATAAAAAGTTAAAAAAAAAAAAAAACAGCTGTCAAAAGATGTAATTCTTTTGGGGGGTGGAAAATTAAGAAAGACAGCAAAAGTAAGTGAACTGTGACAGAATTACAGTAACAGCTAAAATAACTTAGTTGTGAAAAAGGTGAGCCCCACAAAAAAAGGTCTGTGTGTCAAGTTCCTTGCAAATATTTGTTTGCAATTAATATTACTAATTAAAATAGGATAAAATTCTATTATAAATCATAAGATTCTGAAATTGAGTGTTTCATTTCATTATTGTTTTGCTTTTGAAAAATATAACCACTTTCTTCTTAGTAAGAAGGTGTTTTCATTTTTAATTACAGATTAAACAGAGTACTTTGAATTTCTTCATCATTACAACTTGGTGTCAATAACTATTTTCTAAGCTAAATTGGCTAACTTTTAAACTTTATTTTATCTTCTTTCAAAAAATAGCAAATGGTATCAGAATATCATGGGACTTGTTTGAGATACTCCTATGCCTTTAGTATAAGTCATGGCGTGGCCAATTTTCTTTTCTTTTTTTTTTTTTTTAATATTGGAACTTATCATCACTTCATAGATCACATGGAAATGTGACAATTTTGATATATGCAAAGTCTTCCAATGTCCATTTAGTTATTGTATTGCTATGTAAAAATAATGCATAGATGAGTAAGACATATTTTCCATGTACAAAGATCTTAGTGGCAAGATATGAAAATAAAGACAATTAAATTTTAGCTTTTGGGGTGTTAACAAAAATAGTGGGTACTGACAGTGCATAAAGAATATGGAGGCCCAGATAAACTAGCTTAATTGTTTGTATTTGTTTAAGACAAAATTCAATCCTATTGGGGGGAAAAAATTACACCAAATCAAGCAAATACATACAAATTAAAAATGCTGAGTTAGGATAGTATTTGATACCTATTTTGTAATTAAAATTAATTAAAAATAAACATTTCGAGAAATGTTAAAGGCATAAAGTAAGTGCTGTTTTGGGTTGTTTTTTAAAGTCTCTTTTCATAGTTGTTGATATTGTTGTTGTTAAGTGCCATTAAGTTTACATCAACTTTTAGTGATGTTATGTATAAAAGATTGAAGCAGTGCGTATCCTAAACCATATTCACAACCAGTACTATATTGGTGTCCATGGTTGTACCTACTGTGTCTGCCATCTTGTGGAGGGACTTTCTCTTTTCTGATGACCCTCCTCTTTATCAAGCATAATGTCCTTCTATAGTAACTGGTCTCTCCAAATAACATGTTTTAAGTCTATGAGGTAAATAAAGCCTCATCATTCTTGCTTCTAAGGAGCATTCTTGGTGTACTTCTTCCAATAGATTTTTCTATTTTTCCAGAAGTCTTGGATATATTCAACAATATTTTTCAGCAATATAATTCAAATGCATCCATTCTTTTTCAATCTTCATTTTTCATTATGCTGTTCCTACATCAGTATGAGACAATTGAAAATCCTTGGTTTGGGTCAAGCACACCCTAATTATCAAAGTAATATCTGTAATTTATAACACTTTGGATAGATTTTGTGGCATATTTGTCTAGTACAATAATTTGCAACACTTTGGATAGATTTTGCAGCATATTTGCCTAGTACAATATGTCATTTGATTTTGTGACTGTTGCTTTCTGGAGCATTGACTGTGCATCCAAACAAAATTAAATACTTGACAACTTTAATATATTCTCCAGTAATCATGACATCACTTATGAGTCCAATAGGATTTTTTGTTTTTGTTTTTGAATGTTGGGGTGCATTTTTCTAGCAATATTGATCAAATGATTTCATATATAGAATGAGTTGATCAAAAAGTGTATGCTCTCAGCTTTAGTGACCCAGGGATTGACAAACATTGATTTTGAATTAAACTGATTATGAACTAAATGATTAATCATTTACCAAAAGTAGTCAGATTTCACTTAATTTAAATTTAAATTTAGAATTTTACTTTCTGTTAATTAAATCATTTATTAAAGTACAAAATCTACAGAGATGAACAAATATGTTACTACATATATAGTAGCAGCATTTAACACTGTTTTCTATTGCAAAGTCCAGATTTTTTAAAAACTCCATTAGTAAAATCAAATATGTGGCAAAATATGAATCCATTCTGTAAAATTTCTCAATTACTCAACTGACAATAAATATATTATTGCCTTTTTGAAATAAATACAACTATAGAGTCAACATTTGTGTTAGTTTAGAGCACTGAAGCCAGCATTTAGTTTACATTCTAGATCACAAAGATTTTCAAAATATTTTATAAATTGTTGACTGTACCAAAGTAAAAAAAAAACTGTAAATCTCTAGGCTCTAGAGATATGTATGGGAGGGTATGTAAAAAGCTCAATATTACTGTTACATTAAATTTTTAAACAAAATATGAGTATATTATTTTATTGAAATATAATTAACAATATAATGAATAAACTGAATCCATTAATAATTTAGATACTTGGGATCATAAAAACAAATTAACAAACAGAAAGAAGACAAATTCTTTAGTAGATTAGTTAGTAAACTGAAAAAAACAATTCGAGAACTAATTTTTTAAAATTCTAATTATTGAAAGCAATACATATGTATATATACCATTCATAAGGGAGCCTGTTGGCTCCATACAATAAATACTGGACTATGAACCACAAGGTCCAAACCTGACAGCCACTCTGTGGAAGAAAGATGTGCCCTCTGTTCCCACAAAGATTTAAATCCTCAGAAATCCTTTACAGGTTTTCTATGAGTCAGAACTAACTTGATGGCACTTAATAACAACAAAAAGTATTCATAAAGGCACCCTAGTGGATTACGAGATGGACTGCTAACCATAAAGTCAATTGTACAAATCTACTTGCTGATCTGAAGGAAAAAGTTGAGGCGTTCTGCTCCCTTAAAGATTTATGGTCTCAGAAACTATACAGAGTTGTGCATAAACACCCAAACACATACATGTACACATGCTTGGCTTTTAGAGCAGTGCCATGAATTTCACTAGTCTACAGAAAATAACTACTGGTGCAGTGCTGTAGGATTAGCACTGGACTGTGAAGCAAAAGGTTGACAGTTCAAACCGCCCAGCAGCTCCATGGAAATCTTATACAGGGTTGCTATGAGTGGGAAGCGACTCAATGGCTCATTAAGCACTTTGTAACCTTTGAGTGAACTAAAACGCCCAGGCCTATAACTCAGAAATGACAACATATACTTCTCAGAATTGTTATGAAACTTACATTTGACCAGATACATAAATCCCAGATCCCCAGGCTTATCAGACACATTGGCAAATTTATCTCACCTTTGCAAATAGGATGCAGTTAGGATTCTGATCAAATTTATGGATGTGAAAGATTTTGTTTTCAAAGGGAAAAATCAAATCCATGTGGCAGACAGAACACTAGTCATTGTATTTTGGCATAGGTTCATTTTGGCCTGGGTTCATAATGGGTTGTTGTAGATTCATTATGACCCGAGTTCAGATTCTGCCTCTTCCACTAAAAGGTCATGTTGTTGTTATTGTTCAGCGTCATCAACTTGGTTCCAACCCTATATAGGGTTTATGAGGAGCGGGTGATGAGTTTGAACCACTAACCTTGTGGTTCAAACCAACTTTATTGTTGAGTGCTTAGCCTATGATGCTACACCTTGATAAAGTCACATACCATCAATTCCAGGATCCATAAAATGCAGATAGCAACACCTACCTGACAAAATAATCAAAGGATTTCATTTATACATGTCATAGAAAATAATCATACACTACTAGCTAAGTGGGTTATAAAATGGGCAGTTAATCTCAGGGTCAGCAGTTCCAATGTACCAGTTAGTTGTTTCATGAAAGAAAGATAAGACTTTTTGCTTCCATAAAGATGTAAAGCCTAGGAAACCCTATACACGGTCGATGTGAGTCAGAACCAACTCCATGACACATAACCAACATAACCACTAAATTAAAGAATTTTAAGAAACATAATATCACCACTTATGTATATTAAATCATGAAGAATTGAATTTAAGTTATGACTTACACTTTTAATTAATACATATACCTCTGTACTTATTGAGAGTGATATATCTATATTTGTGTCAATATTTATTCATTGATGTATTAAATATTATACATTTATAAGGAATTTTAGATTAAACAAATTATGTAGAACTCATAAAAAATATTAATTTGTCTATGTTAGATATTTCAAGATAATTATGCATTATTGGTGTTGTTAAATGCTGTCGAGTCAGTTAGATGCCATTGAGTCAGTCTAGGCATAATAGAATGAAACACTGCCAATCCTGTACCATCTTTATTATTGTGATTGTGTTTGAGGCCATTGTTCAGGCCACTGTGTCAATCCATCTAGTTGGGGGATCTTCTTTTAGCTTACCTTCCACTTTACCAAGCATGGTGTCCCTCTCCAGGAATCATTCCCTCCCAAAAAATGTGTCTGAAGTATGAGAGACAAAGTGTTGCCATCTTGGCTTCTAAGGAGCATTCTGATTGTACATCTTCCAAGACAGATTTGTTTGTTTTTCTGGCAGATGAAGGTACTTTTAACATTATTTTCCAACTACATAATTCATATGTGTTGATTCTTCTGCAGCCCTCATTATTCATTGTCCAACTTTCACATGTATTATAGGCCACTGAAAATATTACGGTCCAATGCACCTTAGTCCTCAAACTGATCTCTTTGTTCTTTGTCACTTTTAAGATATTTTCCCAAAGCAATATGTTGTTTAATTTCCTGACAGCTTCTGCCATGAGTATTGATTGTGGAAGCAAAATGAAGTCTTTGTATAATCCATCTTCTTGGATTATTTGCTTAGCACACAGATTGAATAAATATGGTGGAAGAATGCAATTTTGGCAGACACCATTCCTGATTTATACAATTCAATATTCCATGTTTTGTTTGAGCATACCTCTTGGTCTCTGTAAAGTTTCCTCATGTGCACAATTAAGTGCTCTGCAATGCCCATTATTCACAATGTTACATTCTGTTGTGCATACGGTTGCTATGAGTCAAAATTGACTTGATAGCAACTAACAGCAACAATGCACTTTTGTGATTATGTTTGTACATACCTTAGTCTTATTTTATTTTGATAGCTGGCAATATATTTACTTCTTTTTCCCTTTCTGTGCATTAAATTGATAGAGGACTGCATCTTTCATTACAGCTGTTATAGACAAGTTATAATTTAAGACATCTCTGTTAAAGCAGGGGAGTGTGGTGACTTAGTGGGGTGAGCACTGGGCTGCAAACTATGGGGTTAGTGATTTGAGCCCACTAGATGCTGCATGAGTGAAAGATAAGACTTTCTACTCCAACAAAGATCTAAAGACTCAGAAACCTGACACAGGGTTTCTATGAGTCAGAACAAATTTGACTTCACTTAACAACTATGATGTAAAAACAGAGTTATAGACACAGACTTATCCATATCAGGATAATGAACCACTAAGTTAACTAAACTGTAGTTTCAAACCATTGCCTCTTTTATTTCATTCTATTACAAGAAGTAGCTCTCATGTCACTAACAAAACATTATTTAATTGCTCCCTATTATAATGTCATTCCTGTAACAAAATTTTATTCAATAATTGAACAATCATTTTGAAGTTCCAGTACAAGGCACTGCAGGAAATACAAAGACAAGTAATATATGCTTCCTTGACATCGAGGAGTCCATTCGTGAGATAGATACCAACCAACCCAACTCTATTGCACTGAAGAAAAAAGTAAATGCTAAGAGAATTATGAAGCATTTATAGTACAGAACAAAAATGGATGTGATTAATTTACCCTGTGAGAAATGGGGCAGCCTATATTGAGATTTAAAGGTCAGATTATGAAATAAATTAAAGAAAAACTGGATACATATTAGTCTTTAGCTACCTCCACAGACTTACACTTAGAACATACCCTTAGAACCTAACTGATTATACAATGTTCTTAAATTTCATGGGTGATGTGGCAAGTTTTTTTCTCTGTCTTCATAGGGATTTCAGTATAGACTTAGAGATGTTACAATTACTATTCTTCTGATGCTATTTTAAATTGTACTTCTGATATGCATTGAAAAATAAATATACATGTAAACAACAATAGTAATGAATTCATCTCCCCCCTTCCAGAGAGTAACATATTTTTATCTCTATGATAAAAGGGTAAATAATAAGAAATAAACAAGATCGGAGGCTATGGAACAAGGAATATCTATACTGATGTCCAATGGATCTTGACAGAAGGCAGAGAATATCAGAAAAATTGTTTACCTGTGCTTTATTGACTACGCAAAGTCTTTCAATTGTGTGGATCATGACAAACTATGGACAACATTGTGAAGTATGCGTATTCTGGAACACTTAATTGTGCTCATGAGGAATCTGTACCTGGACCAAGAAGCAGTTGTTTAAACAGAACATGGGAACACTGAATGGTTTAAAATTTAAAAAGGTGTGTGACAAGTTTGTATTCTTTCACCATATTCATTCAACCTGTATGCTGAGCAAATAATCCAAGAAGCTGGGTACTATGAAGAAAAACGTGGCTTCAGGATTGAAGGGAGACTCATTAACAACCTGTGATATGCAGATGATACAACCTTGTTTGCTGAAAGTGAAGAAGACTTAAAATATTTACTTATGAAGATCAACGACCACAACCTTCAGTATGGATTACATCTCAATGTAAAGAAAACAAAAATCCTCACCATTGGACCAATAAACAAAATTCTTATCAACGGAGAAAAGATTGAAGTTGTCAAGGACTTCATTCTTCTTGGATCAACTATCAACACTTATGGAAACAGCAGTCAAGAAATCAAACGGCATATTGCAAAAGGCAAATCTGCTGCCCAAGATCTTTTTAAAGTGTTGAAAAGCAAAGATGTCAGCTTGAGGACTAAGGTGCACCTGACCCAAGCCATGGTATTTTCAATGACGTCATATGCATGCAAAAGCTGGACAATGAATAAGGAAGACTGTAGAAGAATTGATGCTTTTGAGTTATGGTAATGGAGGAGATTATTGAAAGTGCCATGGGCTATCAAAAGAACCAATAGATTCGTTTTGGAAGAAGTGCAGCTGGAGTGCTCTTTATAGGTCTAGATGTCCAAACTTCATCACTCATACTTTGGACATATTGTCAGGAGGGACCAGTATCTGGAGAAGGATATCATGTTTGGTTAGGTGAAGGGTCAGAGAAAAAGAGGAAGACCCTCAGTGAGATGGATTAGCCATGTGGCAGCATCAATGGGCTCAAGCAATAATAGTGGTGTTGGCTCAGGATCCGGAAGTGTTTTGTTCCGATGTGCATAAGGTCGCTATGCGTAGGCACCGACTCGATTGCACCTAACAACAACAAGAACACAGTGTCTCCATATGAGTCAAAATTGACTCAACCGCAACTAAAAACAACAAAGATCATATAATATAAAATCTACTTAAAACATTTTTCTATACTTTTTTTTCTCTGATGTCTTTTCTTTTTAGCATTTTACTTACTATTCATAAGTTTGTTTATTTTTCTCTCACTTTATTATGAAATTTCAGCTACATGAAGGCAGAGATCTCTATTTTGTTTGAGTGAATTCCAGGTGTCTGGAAGTAGTTTGTTACATCAATAAATTTTTGTTCTATAAATACAGGAAGTGGATAGGCACATTGTCAGGAGTATTGACCTCATGCATAACAACAATCATGAGGATGGCACAAGGCTAGCAGGGTTTTGTTCTGGTGTGCACAGGGTCACTATCCGTTGTAACAAACCTAACAACAACAATATATCAATATTACTCAATATAAATGTAGAAATATTTTAGTTCCTAGTATTAAACGAAAAATTTAGACTACATTCAAAACATTTTTTAATTGGTCCCAAAATCTTTTTTCAAAATTTGTCTGTACCATTTATCTTTTAAAACCACCTTCTCACACCATCCCCTACTGAAATTGTAGGAGATAGAAGTCAAATAAGTGTAATCATTGCTTTAGAAATAATTTTTACATATTCTTACTTGTATGTCTGGCTTTGCACAAATTGTAGTTGTTGTTAGGTGCCATTGAGCCAGTACCAACTCATAATGACCTTATGTGCAACAGAATGAAACACTGCCCAGTCCTGAGCCAACCTCATCATTGTTGCTACACGTCAACTCATTGTTGCTGACACTGTGCCAACCCATCTCATTGAGGGTCTTCCATTTTTTTCCATCCCTCCACTTTACCAAACATGACATCTTTCTCCAGGGACTGGTCCCTCCTAATAATATGTCTGAAGTATAAGAGAAAAAGTATAACCATCCTAGCTCTCAAGAAGCACTCTGGCTGTATTTCTTCCAACACAGATCTGTTTGTTCTTTTGACAGGCTATGGTACTTTAAATGTTCTCCTCCAATACCATAACTGAAATGCATTAATTCTTCTATAGTCTTGCTTATTCACTGGCCAACTTTCACATGAATACAAAGTTATTGAAAAATACTCTGCTTTGGGTATATGCACCTTAGTTCTCAAACTAATATCTTTAAAGAGGTCTTCTGTAGCAGATTTGCTTATGCAATACATCATTAGAGTTCTTGACTGTTGCTTCCATCAGTGTTGATGGTTGACCTGAGGAAATTGACAGCAATCTTCACTCCATTTAGATGGATGTTGCTTATTAGTGCAGGGATTAGGATTTTTTATTTATTTATATTGAGATTCAACCCATAACAAAGACTGTGGTCTTTGATCTTCATTAGTAAGTGTTTTAAGTCCTCTTCACACTCAGCAAGCGAGGTTTTATCTGCATATTGCAGGATGTTTATGAGTCTTCATCCAATCCCGATGCCACTTATTTCTTCATATAATCCAGTTTCCCAGATTATTTGCACAGGAAACAGATGGAATAAGTAAGGCGAAAGAGTACAACACTTGTGCATACCTTTCCTAATTTTAAACCATTTTGTTTTCCCTTGTTCTGCTTGAACAACTACCTATTGGTCTATGTACAGGGTCCTGAACACAATTTAGTATTCTGGAATACTCATTCTTCACATTGTGGTCCATAACTTGTCATGATCCACACAATTTAAAGCCTTTGGATTGTCAATAAAGAACAGGTAAACATCTCTTTAGTATTCTCTGCTTCTAGTCAAGATCTATCTAACATCAACAGTGACATACTTCGTCTCATGTTGTCTTCTGAATCTGGTTTGAATGTCTGGAAGTTCTCTGTCAAAGTATAGTTGCAGCTGTTTTCGCCTTATGTTTAATAAAACTTTATTCTTATGGATACCAATGTTATTGCCTGATGATATCAGCATTCCATTGGGTCACCTCTCTGGAATGAGCACAAATACAGATCTCTTCCAGTCAGTTGGCCAGATCGTTGTCTTCCAAATGAGTGAGTGCCTGCAGTGCAGCATCAGTTTATTTAAAGATTTCAATTTATATTCTATCAATTCATGTTGCCTTGTTATTTTCCAGTACCTTCAATGAATTTTAGACTTCTTCCTTCAGGATCACTGGCTCTTGATTATATGCTACCTTTGAAATGGTTGACAACCAATTTTTTCATTCTGGTACATGAATTCTGTGTATTCCTTCTGTCTTCTTTTGATGCTTTCCACATCATTCAATATTTTGATCATGGAGTCTTTCAATACTGCAAGTCAAAGCTTGAAATTTTTATTCAGTTCTCTCAGCTTGAGAAATACTGAACATGTGCTTTCTTTTTTATTTTCTAACTCTAGGTCTTTGCATATTTTATAATATTTGACTGTGTTCTTGAGATGACCTTTGAAATTTCCTTTTCAGCTCTTGTACCTCCTCACTTCTATTTGCTTTAGCATATCTACATTGGCAATTAAATTTCAGAGTATCTTCTGACATCCCTTTTGGGCTTTTCCTTCTTACTTGTCTTCTTAATGATATTTTGCTTTCTTTCTGTGTTTTAATTTTGATGTCATCCCCCAAGCCTTTTGCTCTTCAGTCTTTATTTAGTGTTTAATGCATCAAAGCTGTTCTTCAGATGATCTCTAAACTCCACTGGGATATATTCAAGGTCATATTTTGGCTTTCATGGACTTGTTTTAATTTTCTTCAGCTTCAACCTGAACTTGCATATGTGCAATTGACAGTCTGTTCCACAGTCTGCCCTGGCCTTGTTTTGGCTGATGATATGGAGCTTTACCACCTGCCCTTTCCACAGGTGTAGTCAATTTGATTTCTGTCTATTCCAGCTGGTGAAGTCCGTTTTGTGTATTTGTCTTTTATGTTGTTTAAAAAAGTCATTTGCAATGAAGAAGTCATAGGTCTTGCAAAATTCTATCATGTGATCTCCAGCATCATATCTATCACCAAGACAATATTTTCCAATTACTGATCCTTCCTCATTGTTTTCAACCACTGCCTTCCTATTACCAATAATTATTAATACATCTTAATTGCGTGTCTGAACAATTTCAGACTGAAAAGTTGGTAGAATTCTTCAATTTCATCATCCTTGGCTTTAGTGTTTGGTGAATAAATTTGAATAATAGTGGTATTCACTGGTCCTTCTTTTGTTGCTGTTGTTGTTAGGTGCCATTGAGTAGGT
>NW_006408523.1:32009965-32015621 GCF_000296735.1 Chrysochloris asiatica | reverse complement strand
AATTTTAAACCATTCAATGTTCCCATGTTCTGTTACAACAACTACCTCTTGGTGTATGTACAGATTCCTCATGAGCACAATTAAGTGTTCCAGTATACTCATATTTTGCAATGTTGTCCATAGCTTGCCATGATCCACACAATCGAAAGACTTTGTGTAGTCAATAAAGCACAGGTGAATATATTTCTGATATTCTCTGCTTTTAGCCAAGATCCATTGGACATCAGCAATGATATCCCTCTTTCCACATCCTCTTCTGAGTCTGGCTTGAACCTCTGGAAGTACTCTGTCAATGTATGCTTGTAGCCACTTCTATATTACTTTTAGTAAAACTTTACTCACATGGGATATCAAAGAGATTGTCCTATGATTTCCGCATTCTGTTGGATCACCTCTCTTTGGAATGGGAACAAATATGGATCTTCCAATCAGTTGGCCAGATGGTTGTCTTTCAAATTTTTAGGAATCGATGCCCTTTTAGGTGTATAGATATTATCCTATCACAGACAGTGTTGAACTTCATGACAAACCTTGATATGATTTTTTTGATGATGAATGTGTCAGTTTGTCTTTTCATTTATAGTAAACCATGTGATTGTCAATTTCAGAATGGCCAATAACTGTCCCAATTTCATTTTTGACAATTTCCAATTTTCTAAGATTCATACATTGTACATTCCATCTTCTGATTATCAATGGATGTTTACAACTGTTTCTCTTCATTGAGTTGTGCCACATAACCAAATGAAAGTCCCCAAAACATTACTCCATCCACATCATCACAGTCAGCTCATTCTCAGTCACATATTGCGTGCCTTCTAACCTGAGGGGCTCATCTTCTGGTGCTTTTCATCATGTTTCAGTATGCAACAATATTTTTCTGACAGTGTTCCACTGGTATTTATGAGGTTTTCAGTTACTAAATATTCAGAAATGTCTTCTCTCCTTCTCCCTACTCTGTCTTCATCTGGAACCTCGACTGAAATCTGTCCACCATGGGTGACCCTCCTGGTTTTTTAAAATTACCCATGGTATAGTTTCCAGAATCACAGCAACACACAAGCTGCCACAATACAACAAACTGACAGGTGAGTGTGCTCAAATTATTTACAAATAAATATGTTTTCATTACTTTTAAAATGTCTCTTATCCATTTATCAAATCTGTAAAGTTTACCTCAAATTCAAATTAAATAAGAAAATTGTCCTCCTTTCTTTTACTTAAGTCCTTTCTTCTATACAGTGTTACTATAGCATTTGCTAATAGTATAATTTAACTTTTAATGATTAAGAACAATTATTATATTTGTTTTGTTGTTAGGTGTCATCGAGTCAGTTCTGACTCATAGCAACCCTATGCACAACAGAACAAAACACTGCCCAGTCCTGGGTCAGCCTCACAATCGTTGCTACACTTTATCCCATTGATGCTGCCACTTTGCCAATCCATCTCATTGGGGGTCTTCCTCTTTTTCTCTGACCAGCAACCTATCAAACATAATATCCTACTACAGTGACTGGTCCCTCCTGACTATATGTTCTAAGTATGACAGATAAAGCCTGGCCATCCTGACCTCCAAGGAGCACTCTGGCTATACTTCATCCCACACAGATCTATTTGTTCTTTTGGCAGTCTCTGGTACTTTCAACATTTTATTCCAACACCATAACTCAAATATATCAATTCTTCTATTGTCTTCCTTAATCACTCTCCAACTTTGACATGCATATGAGGTTATTGAAAATACCATGGCTCAGGTCAGACGCACCTTAATCCTCAAACTGACATCTTTGCTCTTCAACACTTTAAAGGGGTCTTGTGCAGCAAATTTGCCTAATGCTATATATCGTTTGATTTCATGACTGCTGCTTCCATGAGTGTTGATGATTGACCTGAGCCAAAATGAAGTTTTTGACAATTTTAGTCTTTTCTTTTTACTGATGCAAAAACATGACAACAGCTGTTAACACTCTCTACTTCTCATATGGGTTTGATAAATCTTTGCAACAGCCTCACAGACACCAGTTGTACAGTAATGGGGTTTATTAGGGAAGTTAACAGGTTATAGTTCAAGGTCAGAAATGCTCAGGACACAGTTCTTTCAGTCAGAATAGCCTTTGTTCAGTGGTGTCCACAAGCAGACCCCTCTCTTCCAGCCTATATTACAAAACTTTTCATCTTTGCTGATGAATGCCCAGAGTACACACTACTCCACCATAATCCTTAACCTGAAGGCACTCAACTCTAGCTCCAAGGAACAGCAAACCAGTTCCACCCTAGTTAAGTGCCTGGAGGCACCACACTCTTAAGTAAGCTTCCTGCCCAAAGTCACTCAGTTATACTTGCTCTGTGGGCTCGGAAGCATATCAGTCTGTCTTGTGCTCTGGCCCTTGACTCTGTTGCTCTTCTTCTGCTATTCCTCTAATATTACATCTTTCCGTCCCTGTATTGAGGATGTTCAATACGCTGGGATATCAGGATCAAAGGATGCACTCCACACTTGACTTTTCTGCTTTGATGGTAGTGAAATCATTTTTCTTACTTCAGAGATGACTTATTTTATACACATTAAAGATCCAAGATTTTATAATTACAATTAATTTGTAATTATAATTATATACAATTAACAATTATTCACAATTGAGTCATATCATCCTATCAATATTTTCTCCCACCTTCTCTTACTCAGATCCATCAGAAAGGATTGTTTGGTAGGAGTTATAAAGACT
Source organism: Chrysochloris asiatica (assembly GCF_000296735.1). Taxonomy (NCBI): domain Eukaryota; kingdom Metazoa; phylum Chordata; class Mammalia; order Afrosoricida; family Chrysochloridae; genus Chrysochloris; species Chrysochloris asiatica. The sequence goes on along the minus strand of NW_006408523.1, from coordinate 32,012,892 downwards.
AAGATTAGAGGAAACATTAAGTAATTCACTGCATCACCACTTATATGATTTATTTTTCCAAGTAAATTACAGCTTCTTTCATGTCATATCATATGTGTCTGTGTATATATATTTGTGTCAATGTAGGATAAGCACTGAACTGCAAAGTTGGTTTGAACCACAACATCAGTGGTTCAAACTTTCCAGGTACTCCTCAGAAATCCTATACAGGGTAGCTATGGATCAGAACTGACTCAATGGCATTCAACAACACAACATATATATACATACATATATATATATATATGTTTTTGTTGTTGTTGTTGTTGTTGTTAGATGCTGTCCAGTCAACTCCAACTCATAGTAACTCTATGCACAACAGAACATAACACCTCCTGACCCTGTGCCATCCTCACAATTGTTGTTGAGGCCAACAATTGTGCTGCCACTTTTGAGCCCATTGCTGCTGCCACTATTCCAATCCATATCATTGGGACTCTTCCACTCTTTCTCTGACCTTCTACTTTAACACACATATCCTTCTCAAGAGACTGGTCTCTCTTGACAACATTTCTGAAGTATGAGAGAAGAATTCCCATCATTTTAGATTCTGAGGCGTATTCTTGCTGTACTTTTCCCAACACAGATCTGCTTGCTTTCCTGTCAATCTAAGCTACTTCTAATATTGTTCTATAATAGCATAACTCAAATGCATTATTTATTCTATGGGATTTCTTATTTATTGTCCAACTTTCACATGCATATTGTTGTTGTTTTTAAGTACCATCAAGTCAATTCCAACCCATAGTGACCCTGTGTAGGGTTTTTGCAAGGAGCAGCTGGTGAGCTTGAACCACCAATCTTGCAGTTCAAACGACTTTGCAGTCTGATGCATTAGCCCACATGCATATTAGGTGATTGAAAAATACTATGGCTTGGGTCAGATACACTTTGGTCCTCAAACTGGTATCTTTGTGTATATATACTCACATAGAGAGTTGTGGTGTGGTGCTGTATGATAAACACTAGACCACAAAGTTGAGTTGAGCCACAAGGTTTGAAACATGAGCTGCTCCTCAGAAACCCTAGACAGGGTCACTATAAATTTGAACTACTTGACGGCACTTAGCAACAACCTATATCCATACATGGATTCCTGGTATGGCGCTGTACGTTCAGAACTGGACTACAAACAACAATGTCAGCAGTTCAAACCCACCAGCTGCTCCTCAGAAACCCTATACAGGGTCATTATGAATTAGAACCGACTTGATGGCACTTAACAACAAATATATATATATATATATACACATATATACATGGAGTTCTGAGGTAGTGCAGTAAGCTAATGCGTCAGACAGCAAAGTCATTTGAACTGCAAAGTCGGTCAACAGCTGCTCCTTGGAAACCCTATACAGGGTTGCTATGGGTCAGAATCAACTCACTGGCATTCAATAACAGCAATAGACATATATATATATATACTAAGGAGCTCTGGTAGCGTAGTGGTTACGAATCGGGCTGTTCTGTGGGAGAAAGATGAGGCTTTATGCTCCCATAAAGATTTACAGCCTTGGGAACCCTGTACAGGGTCTCTATGAGTCGGAACCGACTCCACAGCACATAACAACAACAGCATGCCTAAATTATCTGCCAGTGAGTTGGTTCTTGCCCATAGTGATAGTCACCATATAGGATAGAATACAACTACCACACGGAGTCTCAAAATATAGATGCATTGTTTCTCTTTTCCACTTTGAAAATCACAAAATAGACTAACAAATTACATGAGAATGAGTTAAGGAATTTATGTGAAAGATAATAAATTATATCTACAACTTAGTTAATTCAGAAGGAAGTACTCTTTCTCATTATATTTGTAGTATTTTTATGGCCAAATAAAATCTGTAATTTTTGTTTCTCTCTTTGGAATGGAAAGAACCAGAAAAGTATTTCTTGAAATGAATGACATGCAATTAGGATACTGCTAATTGTATTCCATTTTAATGGCTACCAATCAAGGATTCTTTAAAGCTCATCAAGTTCATGAGGAAGGTTAATGACAAGAGAAATTAATTCGATTTATTTCTTAATACTAACAGTAAAGTCAAAGGAACTTTTTTGTCCTCTTGACTGAGGTAGTAAATGTTCCAATAACAATTCTTTTAGCATATTAATGATACAATGAACTGAGAGCATTTTATTGCATCTCAAAATTGCATCTAGAAATTTCTCATGTTTCGCATTCATATTCATATTATAAGATTAGGACATTTAAATTATAATCACATATATATAAAGCTTTCTATTAGAAAAAGTTCTCCAGTTGCCTGAAAGGTAAAGCATATCACAGGGAGATTAGATTCACTTACAAACTTAGATCTGCAATGAAAAAAAAAAAAAAAAAACCACCAAACTTTCCACAAATTGTGTACATAAAACTTTTTAAATTAAGTACCCCTTATAATTATTTCCCATCTTCTATATTTAGCCATTAAGATGATTAGCTAAGAAGGTGTGCCTGAAATGATTACAACTTTTCCACAAAAAAAATTCCTAACAAATGTATTTTTGTGTTCCCAAAGTTTTGTAGTTTGTTGTATTGTGTATGGGGTCACTATGAGTCGGTACCGACTCGATGGCACCTGACATCACCAACAAGTACTAATAGGTGAAGAGATCTCATTCAATCACTATGAGTCGGTACCAACTTGATGGCACCTAACATCACCAACAAGTACTTATAGATGAAGAGATCTCATTCAATTACATGATTCCAGTAATTAATTCTTTGTAGAAGGTACGTTCTCTACCATCTCCTGAACACATTCTTCCCATAGGTTTCTCAGTGACCCTTGCACTTTTCCTTCAACCTATGTGTAGGTTCACCTTACTAAAGAAGAGTTTCTAGGTCTGTGTGAACTTGTTGTTATTGTTGTCAGGTGCCA
>NW_006408523.1:32007028-32008865 GCF_000296735.1 Chrysochloris asiatica | reverse complement strand
TTGTTTTTCAACTTTCAGTACTTTAGTTTCTCTGCACCTTTATTTTCTCATCTTTACTCTGGATTAAATGTTAAATTTTTAGACTCATACAGATGCATTTTTTTTTTTTTTTAGTAAAGAATCATTCTGAAGGATTAACTCCTTTATTTTGTGTGTTAATCTTGTTTTCTGCTAAAAGGTAATCTCAGAGTGTTTGATAAAACTCACCCGTGAAGCCCTCTGGGCCTGGACTTATTTTGGTTGGGAGATTTTGATGACCTGACCAATTTCTTCTTTTGTTATGGGTTTGTTCAAGTCTTCTGCTTCACTCTGTGTAAGTCTAGATACTAGATAGGTCATGTTTTTCTAAAAATGTGTCCATCTCTTTTAAGTTTTCAAATTTGTTGGAGTACAACTCTTCATAGTATTCTGTTATTATCCTTTTGATTTCCTTTGGTTCCCTTGTGACATCACTCATGTGGTTTCTAATGCATGTTATTGGAGTCTTCTCCATCTTTTCTTTTGTTAGGTTTGCCAGTGGTTTGTCACTTTTTTTAATCCTTTCATATTAAGAATTAACTTCTTGTCCTGTTGATTGTTTCTATAGTTTTTCTGTTTTCTATCTCATTTATTTTTGCTCTAATCTTTATTATTTATTTTCTTTTGGTGACTGTAGTTTCCCTCTGTTGGTCTGTTTCTAACTGTTGTAGATGCTGTGTTACTGTGTTAATTTTGGTTCTTTCTTCTCTTTGGATGTGCAAATTTATCACAATAATTTTTCCTCTTAGCACCACTTTCGCAGTGTCCCAAATATTTTGTTTGGTATGTTGTGTTTTCATTCTCATTTGTGTCTAGGAAATTTGTGGTTTCATGTTTAATTTCTTCTATTATCTAGTCGCTTTTCAGCAGATTGTTATTCAGTTTCCATGTATTCACTTTATTTCCTAGGTCTTCTTATTGTTGATTTCTAGTTTTATGGCATTGTGGTCTAAAAAGATGCTTTGTAGTATTTTGATGTTTGTGAATTTATGGATGCTTGCTCTGTGACTTAACACAGGGTCAATTCTGGAGAATGTTCCATGTACACTGGAAAAGAATGTGTATTGTGCTATTGTTGGGTTGAATGCTCTGTACATATCTATGAGATCAAGTTGGTTGATTGTGTTGTTTAGTTCCTCTGTAACTTTGTCAAGTTTCTTTCTGGTTGTTCGAACCCTTTTTGAAAGTAGTGTATTAAAATCTTTCACTATAATTGTAGATTTATCTATTTCTTTCTTCAATTCTATTAGGGTTTGCTTTATATATCTTGGTGCTCTTTCATTTGGACCATAGGTATTTATTATGCTTATGTCATCTTGCTTAATTGACCCTTTAATCATGAGATAGTGTCCTTCTTTATCTCCAATGCTGGTTTTTGCCTTAAAGGTTATTTTATCAGAGGTTAGTACTGCCACTCCTGCTTCTTTTTTATTGCAATTATCTTGGTATATATATATTTTTTATTTAACTTTTAGTCTGTTTTTGTCTTTGTGTGTAAGATGTGTCTCTTGCAAGCAGCATATTGAAGCATCTTGTTTTCTTCTGTCTCTTCACTGGTACATTTAATCCATTGACATTCAGTGAAATTATTGATGTTGCTGTTGTTGTCTGCTGTAGAGTCTGTTCTGATTCATAGCAACCCTGTACAGGGTCATTATGTTAAATTTTTGGTGCTACTGTTCATTCCTTTGTTCTGCATGCCTTCTTGTGCTGAGTTCATGTTTTTGTGCTAATTCTTATCAGATTCTTCTTAGTTTTAATGTTTCCTTGTTCCACTTGGATCTTCATTTCATGGTAAGTTGTGAAGTATTAATTTCTT
>NW_006408523.1:31975059-32004888 GCF_000296735.1 Chrysochloris asiatica | reverse complement strand
ACTCACCTGAAGGTGTCTGGGGCTGGGCAGTGAGGGTGTGACAGGGTAGAGGAGGAAAGAAAAATGAACAAAATCCATCACATCTCTTTTTCAGATGCCACTCCACAGTTTTTAGTGCTGTATTCAAGCTCACCAGCTGCTCCTTGGAAACCCTATACAGGGTCACTATGGGTTGGAATTGAGTCCACAGTACTTAACAACATCACTGTATCAGCCTGGTTGTGGCCCCGCCTTCTTAGCTCAGACCAGGCTGAGGGACTCCAGGAGGGAGTATCCTGATCGATTCAGCAATCACCTTGTATTCCTTTCCAAAGTCAGAGTTCTCCACTGGTGGGTGTGGGAAACTGGCGCCTGGCACCTTATACAAGATCCAAATGGGCTGCTCCAGAAACATCTTCTCTGGTTTTTCCAAACCTCCACCGAGGAGCCTCTGCTACCTGTCTCTGCTTCACCTGCCCCCAAACCGCAAGTCTCCTACATTTCCATTTGTTACAACCATACACTAGTGGAATTTTTATATCATACCATGAGATTGGCGTGTTAGTTACACACTAATCATACTTGATTCTATATTTGTTTTTTGTTATTTGTTGCAGTCATTGCCCTCTTATATATATCAGATTATTTGGTACAGGCTTTTTTTTTTTTCTATTTACTGCTTTGTCAGAAGTATAATCTACTTAGTTCATGCTGCATTAACTGCATCCACATTTGGTGATACTTTCACTGACACCAACAACAAAAATTATCTACTGTCAAGAGCATGCTACCCTTGTCTCTTTTCCTAGATTATTTTATATAAATATATATGCATTTCTTTATTTAATTTAAAATTATGTCTTATGTGTTCATCCATGCTGTAATGTGTTTTTCTGACTCATAATTGTTATTTATGATTGTGCAGTATTTCATTATGTGTATATGCTACAAAATGGTCCTGTAACCAGCACAGATAAATTTGATTGAGGCATAATAGATTATCTTGGTTACAATAGGAGAAAAAAATGCAGAAAAACACAAATTCTTAAAAAAAAGTAGAATAACTAGACAACCTGTGACTAGAGGGCTCCATGAAGCAGTTATTAAAGCAGAAAAAGGAGATATTGTATGGTGTAAAATCAGGAAAAGCATGGATCAGAATTGTATTATTTCACCATACTTCTTCAGTATATATTGTATGCAAATAATCTGAGAAGCTGTTATTGCTGTTAAGTGCCATCAAGTTGATTCCAACCCATAACAACCCTATATAGGGTTTTCTAGGAGTGGCTGGTGAGCTTGAACGGCTGATCTTATGGTTCAAACTGACTTTGCAGTCCAGCTCATTAACCCACAGTACCACACCAGGACTATTGCATCAGAATTGGAAAAATATTCATTCACAACCTGCCATATGCAGAACCTTGCTTGCAGAAAGTGAGGACTTGAAGAAGCATTTACTGATTAAAATCAAAGACTATTGCCTTCATTATGGATTAAACCTCAATGTAAAGAAAATAAAATTTTGAAACTGGACCAATAAATGCCATCATTCTAAGTTGAGAAAATATTAAGTTTTCAAGGATCTAATTTATTTGTATCAACCATCAATGCTTAGAGTCCTGTTGGAGCACTATAGGATAAGCACAGGACTACAGAGTCAGTTTGAAACACAAGGTGAGTGGTTCAAACTCACCAGCCCTGCCTCAAAAACCCAATACTGGGTTTCTATGAGTCAGAACTGATTTGATGACATTTAACAACACCACCAAAGCCTTGCAGTTCAAACCAACTTTGTTGTCCAGTGCATTAACCCATAACACCACACCAGGATTTTGAATAGCTGCTAACCACAGAAATTGTAATTATACTATGTCTTGGTGATTCTCTTTGGAGTCAATCTTATTTGTTGTTTCTTAAGCATCTTGAATGTCTATCTTCTTGTCTTTCATGATGTGAGGAAGTTTTCTTCTAACGACCAACAATTTTTTCTGTAGTTTTTTTTTAACTCTTCTTGTTTTGAAGTTCTGATAATACATATATTAATCCACATAAGTCTCAGACTTTCTTTGAATATTTTCCTTCTTCTTCTTTTTTTGTTTTTTATATTTTATTATTTTAACAGACTAGTGCTTAGAGATCTGTCTTCATGCTTACTAATTCAGAATTTCATTAATTCATATCTACTCTTTTGCCCTACCAATTATCTATTTCTGAAAACTTAGTACTAATCTTCTAGATTTGTATTTGTCTTCTAATTCCATTTTCCACAAAATTTTGAACTCCCTTTTTATGTTCAAGTGAGTGTCTCCAGTGCTGCCTCACTTTCTTGAAAGATTTCAATTTGTATCCCATCAGTGCCCAGTACCTTGTTCTTTGATAATTCATTCAATGAACCTTGGAATTCTTCCTTCAGTGTCATTAGCTTTTGATCATATGCTACCTCTTGAAATGGTTGAACATCAACTATTTCCTTTTGGTACAGTGACTCTGTGTATTCCTTCCATCTTCTTTTGATGCTTTCTGCATCATTCAATAACTTGCCCAGAGAATCTTTCAATAATGAAAATCGAGGCTTGAATTTTTTCTTTACCTCCCCCAGCTAGAGAAATGCTGAGCATGCCCTTCCCTTTTGGTTTTCTGACTCCAGATCTTTGCACATTTTGATGTAATATTTGGCTTTATCTTCTCGAGCTGACCTTAATAATTTTCTGTTCAGCTTTTTTACCACCTCATTTCTTCTATTTGCTTTAACATCTCTACACTGGAGAACAAGTTTCAGTGTCTCTTCTAACATCCATTTTGATCTTTTCCTTCTTTCTTGTTGTCTTAATGACTTTTTGCTTTCTTGTTGTATGATGTTCTTGATGTCTTCCTAAAACTCTTCTGGTCTTCGAGCTTTAGTATTTAATATATCAAGCCTGTTCCTCAGATGATCTCTAAATTCAGGTGGGATATATTGAAGGTCATATTTTGGCTCTTGTGGACTTTTTTCATTTTCTTCAGCTTCAATCTGAATTTGCATTTGAGCAATTGATGGTCTATTACATAATCTGCCACTGTCCTTGTTTTGGCTGATGATATGAAGCTTTCCTACTGTCTTTTTTCACAAATGTAGTCAGTTTGATTTATGTGTATTCTATCTGGTGAGGTCCATGTGTATAAGTATCTCTTATGCTGTCTAAAGTAGGTATTTGAAGCAAATAAATCATTTATTTTGCAGAATTGTATCATGCAATCTCCAGCAGAATTTCTACCACTAAGGCCATACTTTCCAAATTTCCTCGAAATTTGGAAGACAGCTATCTGGTCAACCGATTGGAAGAGATCTGTATTTGTGCCCATTCCAAAGAGAGGTGACCCAAGGGAATGTGTAAATCATTGGACAATATTTTTGATATCCTATGCAAATTAAGTTTTACTAAAGATAATACAGAAACAGCTACAACCATACATTAACAGAGAACTTCCAGAGGATCAAGCTGGATTCAGAAGAGAACTTGAAACAAGGTGTATCATTGCTGATGTCCGATGAATCTTGGCTGAAAGCAGAGAATGCCAGGAAGGTTTTGTTGTTGTTGTTATGTGCCATGGAGTCGGTTCCGACTCATAGCGATCCCTATACTGGGTTTCCAAGGCCTTTTATGGGAGCAGAAAGTCTCATCTTTTCTCCTGCAGACCAGCTGGTAATTTTGAATGCGGTTAGCAGTCAGATTCATAACCACTACGCTACCAGAGCTCCTTAGAAAGATGTTTAACTGTGCTTTATTCACTATGCACAAGCTTTCCATGGTGTGGATCATGATAAGCTATGGACAACATTGTGAAATATGAGTATATGAGTATTCTGGAGCATTTAATTGTGTTCATGAGGAACCTGTACATGGACCAAGAGGTAGTTGTTTGAACAGAACATGGGATTAAGAAAGGTGTGCGACAGAATTGCATTCTTTCACCATACTTATTTAACTTTTATGCTGAGCAAATAATCTGAGAAGCTGGGTTATATGAAGAAAAATGTGGCATCAGAGCTGGAGGAAGAGGACCTATTAAAGGGGGAGTAGGAGGGCAGGGGAAGTTGTAAGGGATACGAGAGGATGGTGCGAGTGGCCAACAAGGATTTTCGTTGCTGAAGACAAGACCCCAGGTCACCGAAGCAGAATGGCAGAAGTGCAGGGACTGATGGGAAGGCTGGAGTGGGCAATTGTCCGGCTCCAGTTGCTGTTTTCAGAATCACACAAGCCTTCTGGGGACTTTGGAGACATGAATGGTGCCAATGGAGGTGTGGCGCCCTCCGTGGAAGCCTTTGATAAGCTGATGAACAGTATGGTGGTCGAGTTCCTAAAGAACAGTAGGATTCTTGCTGATGATGTGGAGACTCACGCAGAAATGGTGCACAGCGACTTCCAGGGGCAGCGCGCTTTCCTCCTGATGGTTTCTTAGAACTAACAACCCCAAGAGAATGATGTGACTACACTGCTAAAACCAATCTCGGAAAAGATTCAGGAAATCCAAACTTTCAGAACGTGAAACCGGGAGAGCAACTTGTTTAATCATCTTTTGGCTATTAATGAAAGCATCCCTATTCTGGGGTGGATAGCTGTGTCCCCAAACCTGGTCCTTATGACAAGACGATGAATAACACAGTCACCTTTTACACTAACAGGGTCATAAAGAATTACAAAAACAGTGACCTGCGCCATGTGGATTGGGTGAAGTCATATTTGAACCTTTGGAATGATCTCCAAGCGTACATCAAGGAACACCATGGAGCAGTAGCATCAACCACATCAGCCTTGTCTGCCCTCTTCCTTATGCCTGACCTTCCTAGGCCCCCTCCTCCAGGACCACCTTCACTTTTTGACAATAATGACAGAAAAGAAGAGTCTTCTAGAACTTCACTCTCAGCTCTATTTGCTCAGCTTAACCAGGGAGAAGCACTATAAATGGGCTCCGGTATGTTACAGACAACCAGATGACACACAAAAAATCCCAGTTTACAAACCCAAGAAGGACAGACTCAATCTCCAGCCAAAAGCCACACTCCAGGATCACTTTTCTCAAAGCTCTCCCTCTTCAGAAACATGCCCATGTGTTCCAGTTGGAGGGAAAGAAATGGAGAGTGGAATACCAAGAGAACAGAAGTGACCAGGAGATCCCAGACACTGAGCTGAAATAAGTGGCTTACATTTTTAAATGCAACAAATCTACTCTACAGATGAAAGGAAAAATCAATTCCATTACAATTGACAACATTAAGAAATGTAGCCTTGTGTTTGACAATGTGGTGGGCTTTGTAGAATTGATCAATCCCAAGGACATTCAAATTCAGGTAATGGGGAAAGCGCCAACAATTTCCATTAATAAGACAGAAGGTTGCCACATATACCTAAGTGAAGATGCATTGGACTGTGAAATTGTGAGTACCATGTCATCGGAAATGAATATACATATCCCTCAGGATGGTGACTATGGACAATTTCCTGAACAGTTCAAAATGGCATGAGATGGATCCAAGTTGGTCACTGAACCTGCAGAAATTATGGGCTAACCTCCAAAGAGACAAAATCCCCCAATTCTCTGAACTTCCCATATCCCAAAACAAACAAAAAGTGACCTTAAAGACCTAGAAATTGCAGCAACAGAATTCTGTGCTGTACACACAGCATTGTAACTGGCATGCTGTAGTGGCCATTTTGAAGTATTTAATGTTTCTTCATTATTTACCTTTTTGCGTGTGATTTTCAATCCACATGACTTGTGTGCATTATAGATTTAAATAGGAAATAAAGAATTCTGTTCCCTGCATATCATTAACACCCCAGCTGATAGATTAAAAACAAAACAAACTGCACGATTCACTTTAAACTTATGTTTAATTGCTAGAGGAAAAATGAAATTTTTGAGAGGCTAAAATGTACATTTTTGCCTTTTTTTCTTATTGTTGTTAGGAGCCTTTGAGTTGGGACTGACTCATAGCGATGCTAGGTACAACAGAACAAAACACTGCCTCACAAATTGCAGCAAAGCTTGAGCCCATTGATGCTGCCACTTTCCAATCCATTTCCCTGGGGAGGGGGGTCTTCTTCTTTTTCTCTGACCCTCCACCTTACCAAACATGATATCCTTCTCCAGTGACTGGTCCTTCCTGATAATATGTCCGAAATATTAGAGACAAATTAAAATGCAGTTTCCACTGTGCCAACTAAAGGAAAGCTCATTATTTTTTCAACCTGGCACTGTAGAATAAGCACTAGACTTCAAGGCTAGTTTGAACCACAAGGTCAGTAGTTCAGAACTCACCAGTTGGTAATCAGAAATCCAATACAGGGTTGCTATGAGTCGGTACCAACTCCATGATGTACAAATGAAAATAAAATGTTTAAAATATGATTTAGAATTTTAGAATCTAGTAAGTTTATCTAAGAAAGATGTTTACTACTTAAAAATGTAAACAAAAACACTAATAAAAATGTATTGATATTATTTTGGCTTTCATTAATGAAAAGAAAAAAGTTATGGATTGATTTTCAAATATTAAAACATTTTATCTAGAAATTTAAATTCATTTTCTCCAAACTATTTTTTTGAATATATGCATTTATGCTATTCAGACCTGTAGTAATTTGGCAAAATGCTGATTGGTTTTAACATAAGTTACACAATTATGCCAATAAACAAGTTTCTACTTTGAAAATTAGAGATTTGATGGAAGAATATTTTAATCTGTTCAACATCCTCTTGTAGGATGCTTGCATCACTGTTCAGTCACATCATTTTCAAGAGGAACTTGATTCCAATCAGCTAGTCAATCAGTCCTCATTTACTTCTGATGATGGGCTTGTAAGGAAAGTACTTGTTAGATTGATCTGTATGTGAAGATTTTTTACAAAAATTACTTTGTGATAGCAATGGCACCTATACAATACCATTTGCGTCTGATTTTTTTTTTTTTTTAATTCTGGTATCAAGAAAAGCACTTTTATGAAAATCAGTATCTTTTTAATATTTTATGTGAGAGGGGAGGAAACAGTAATTCAAGTCTGAAGGTGTTTATGTTTTACTATATTCTTACTTTAATACATAGTGAAATTTGCAGATACCTATTTTTAAAATTAATCATTAAGTATTTGTAGATTTTAAGATGAAAACAATTTTGTCAAGTGAAGACTTAAGTTCTAAGTTATATTGTAGTATTCTAGTGACTTAATACCCTGAATGATGCTTCTGATTAAAACATCTAATTAAAACATGTAATGGATAAATTGGTGACAATAAATATTTTAATGCAATAACTGGGTAGAAATTTTAAAGCCAATAAAGAATGCATTCCCACATCTAGAAACCCATTAAAATAATAAAAGCACTATTTTTTTAAAGCATTGTCAAATAAATAAATAAAGATCACAATTAACCAACTGTAAAGAATAAAGAATATGTGATATAATAAAATTTGGATATTTGACTTAAAATGTTAGTATATATATACAAAGGAGCTTCAAAAAGTTTATGGAAGACGGAATTGAAAGATAATTGAATTTTTCCACAAGCTCTTTGAAGCCCCATTGTGCACATCTTTAGAAAAAGAGTTGATTTGCATTGCATATATTTAGTATGGTTGGGTGTTTGAAGCTATAAGATAAAACATACCAGTTAGTGTCATTCACAGATGAAAACTGGAATCTAAAATATGCATAGCAAGGTTTGTTGCTTATATTATATAGTTCTTGTTGTTGTTATTAAGTGCTGTCAAGTTGATTCCAACCTATAACGACTCTGTATAGGGTTTCCAAGGAGCAAATGGTGAGCTTGAACCACCAAGCTTGCAGTTCAAACACCTTTGCAATCTGACACATTAGCCCATGGTGCCATTATATAGTTTTAGAGTTGGTTAAACACTCTAGTGATTTCTTAATATCCTAGATTTTTCCTCTGTTATTCTATGATTTCACTCTTTGCAAGTTGGCGACAGCATCCCAAACATCTCATACATTATTGCTGTTGTTGTTTGTATCAAGTAGATTCCAACACAGAGCTACCCTATATAGAGTTTCTGAGAGCAGCTGGTGCTGTTGAATTTTCAAATGTGTGGTTACCAGTCCAGTGCTTATCCTACCTTGCCACATCAGGGCTCCATGTTGTTGTTATTGTTAAGTGTCATCAAGTCAAATTCTGACCTATAGCGACCCTGTATAGGTTTCCAAAGAGTGATTGATGAGCTTGAACAGCCGACCTTGCATTTCAAATCGACTTTGCAGCCCAGTTCATTAACCCACAGTGCCAGAAACTCACATAAAGATTTCAAAGAGGCACAAAAGGCAGTGATACTCTATTTGCACTTTGTACTATTAATTATGAACCAAACCATGTTCATAAGTTTCCTTAAAACACTATCTTCTTGTTGTTGCTGTTAACTGACATCAAGTCACTTATGATTCTTAGGGTTTCCTGTGTAAGATTCATAGACTTTTAAATCTTTGTGGCTTTCTTGCGCTTAGTAGATGGCCAGCTGGAACATCCGACCTATAGTTCACAGTAAAGTATTTATTGTATGGAACCAACATAGTCCCATTATCTTTTGGTTGTCAAGTTCTTTTGAGTCAGTTCCGGCTTATAGTTACCCTTCATAAGGTTTCTGAGGAATAACAGGTGGGTTTGTACTGCCAACCTTGTGGTTCTCAGTACAGGATAAAAACTTGTAACTCACTTCTTCTCAATATAGCAGCTTTAATGTAATTTGAACAATAAATATTTCTCATTCCCCATTTCTGCCCTGAATGCTAAACTTTGTTAGAATAGAAAATGAGAATGGAATAAAATTGTTGGATAGATTTCCAGCACTGACCGACACAATACTAAATAAATGGATGGTCTCGCTATGGTCTTTTATTTAAACTACCCTGTTTTTATGCAAATAACATGCATATTCTGTTTGTTTGCCAAGGGCTCTTTTCATCTGAGTAGGTAGTTTTGTAAACTCTCTAAACTATTAAAAAACAAACAAAACAAAAAAATCTTACAGCAGCATGTTAAAAAAGGGGGGGAAAGAAAGGTCTATCAGTACTTATAAAAATACCTCACAGAGGTTGTGAGCAGTTTACAGTCAAACATAGAAAGCAGTTTTTATTTGCATGAAAATATAGTAATTTTTTATCTAAGAGAAAAATCATTTCAAATGGAATACTCTAGAGTTAAAAAATAAAAGTAAAATGCAGAAAGGTATTGTCTTTGTTAAGGAATGCTTCTAGAACAGAAATATCACAAATAGATGCTTTAACAAACACATTTTTTAAAAGCATAGTTTAGTAAGCTGGTTGGTGATTATGTACCACCAAGTTGGTTCTAACTCGTAGCAACCCTGTATAAGGCTTCCTAGGCTGTGAATCTTTTTGGGAGCAGAAAGTCTCAATTTTCTCCTGCACAGTGATTGGGTGATTCAAACTACTACCATTGTGGTTAGCAGCCCAACACATAATGCACTATGCTACCAGGGCTCCTTGTTTAAGAGGCTAGCAGACTCAATACAGAGTGCAGGTTCTAGCAGAAGGTGTTTTCTCTTTGTCTGTCCTGGTTCTAGGCGGTTCCTGGAGAAGGTGCCAAGAGTTCAAAGGACATGCTCCTTTTCCAGCTCATGTTTCCTGTGTTATTAAGTCCCTGTCTTTCTCTGCTTCCCATGATCCTTGCTCCTCTAGCTTCTAATTTCTGGTTTCTTGGCCTCTCTAAAAGGCCCGTCCCACTTCTGCTTGGCTCTGGCAAGTGTTATGGAGCTTTTTAGATATCAATGTCAGTGTGGCTCTGTAGGATAGGCACTGGACTTCTAACCCCAAGGTAGATGGTATAAATCCATCAGGCACTCCTAAGCAGAGTTGCTATGAGTTGGATCCAACTAGACAGCATTTACCAACAATATCAGTGCCCAAGGAATTCTGGTGTGGTGCTGTAGGATAAACACTGGACTGCTAACCATAAGGTCAAATCCACCTGAACTCTCAAAAAACCTCTAGAGGGTCACTAGGTGTCAGAACCAACTCAATGACCCACAGTAATAACAACAATCATTACACAAAGGGACACCTCTCTGGCAATAAATCTTTGCTTAAGAGTGCTCAGCTTTCTCACCTGTGCATTGGCAAGCTTCACTTCACTAGCAAGGATCTGGAAGCATCCTACTGAGCCAGGAAGCCTCCTATCAGTTTTTGAGTTTTACTTAAGTATTTGTGGGAAATTTTTTATTGTGATTTCAGTGAAGGTTTATCGAGCAGAACATCAGTTGTACATTCAACAAATCATACACTTTCTTTCATCTCAATGATTGCAATCCCCTCTCTGTAATAATGGTCATATTTGCTCTCTGTGGTTTTAGTTTTCTTGAAATGGATTTCCAGTTTTTACAGCACCACTTGTTGTCCTCTCACCCATTTAATGTGTTTTAGCCCTTTGTCAGAGATTAACAGACTCTATATGGATGGATTACTTTTGGGTTCTCAGTTCTGTTCCATTGATCTGTCTTTTGCTGTACTAGTACCAGGCTATTTAAAACAGTGGCTGTGTAGTATCTTTTCAGTTCAGGAAGCAAAAGGCCACCTACTTTCTTCTTTAGTAATACTTTGCTTATTCACAGTCTTTCATTTACTTATAAAATTAGCTAAAAATTATTTCAACTCTTTAAAGAATGATGTTGTAATCTGCATGAGGCTTGAATTGAAACTATAGACTTCTTTGGGTAATATTGACAATTTTAATAAATTCTTTCTATCCATGAACATGGAAAATTATTACATATTTATGTCTCTTTTGGTTGCATGTAATAGTGTTTTGTGCTCTTAGGTTGAAAAATGCTCAAATTATGACTGAGAAAGGGCTGTCTTCCTCAAAGCAGAGTTGACCATGGTGACACAAATGGAGTAATGCTTTCTGGACATTCATTTGCTGATGGGGCACAACTCTAAATAAGGAAAACAGCTGTAAACATCCATCAATAATAAGAATATGGAATGTATGAAGTATGAATCTAGGAAAATTAAAAGTTGCCAAAAGTAAAATATGATGCATAAAAATCAATATCTTATGCATTGTTGTTTTTGCTGTTAAGTGCCATCAAGTGGGTTCCAACACATAGCAACCCTGTATAGAGATTTCGAGGAGCTGTTGGTGTGTTTGAACTGCAGACCTTGTGATTCACAGTCCAATTCTGTTCCTACAGTGCCACACCAAGAGTCCCATGCATTAGAGAACTGAAATGGACTGGTATTTGTCACTCTGAATTTGGCAATCATATGGTTAACTATATCAGAAAGGACAAATTGAAAAGGAATGATGTTACATGCATCATTAAAAAGAATATTTAAAGGTATATCTTGAAGTATAATGTTGGCTGTAAAGGAGGATATTCATATGCCTACAAGGAAAACTAGTCAATATCAAAAATTAAATTTGTGAACAAATACTAAAGCCAGTAATGAAGAAACTTTTACCAACTTCTTCAGTCTGAAATTGATCAAACATGCAATCAAGATGATTGATAATTACTGTTGATTATAATGCAAAGATTGGAAACAAACAATAAGGATCAGTAGTTGGAAAATATTACCTTGGTAATAGAAACTATGCTGGAGATAACATAATAGAATTTTTAAAAAACATTTTTTAAAACACATAGTAGAAAACTATACACATGGACCTTACCAGTTAGAATACACAAATTAAATTTACTACATCTGTGTGAAGTGACAATTGGAAAGCCCTATCATCAACCAAAACAAGGCCAGGAACAGACTGTTGAAGAGACCATCTATTACTTATGCAAGTTCAGGCTGTGGCTGAATAAAATTAAAACAAGTCAACAGGAACCAAAATTTGACCTTGAACATGTCCAATCTGAATTTAAATATCATCTCAAGAACATATTGGATATTAGACACGAATGACTGAAGGCCAGAGGAGTTATGGGATGGCATCAAGAACATCATACAAGTAGAAAGCTAAAGGTCATTAAGAAGACAAGAGAGAAGGAAAAGACCACAATGTATGGCAGAAAGGACTCTGAAAACTTTCTTTTCAGTATAGAGATGCTAAAGAACATGGAAGAAATCCTGAGGTAAAGAGCTGGAAGAAGTATGGCCAGAATGTTCCTTAGAAGTCAGAATGGCAAGACTTTGTTTCTTATGCTTCGGACATATTATCAGGAGGAACCAATTCTTAAAGAAGGACATAATGATTGGTAAAGTGGAGGGTCAGTGAGAAAAAGGAAGACCCGCAATGAGAGGGATTAGCAAGAGCAGTAGCGGACTCAAGTTTAACGATGATTGTTCTACTGTAATTTGTTCTATCGTACATAGAATCACTGTCAGAACCGACTGCATGGCACCTAATTGCAGTCAAGTTGGTTTCAACTCATAACAACTCTGTGTAGGGTGTCCAAGGTACATCTCAGTCCTCAAACTTACATCTTTGCTCTTGAACACTTTAAAGAGGTCTTGTGCAGTAGATTTGCCAAATGCAATATGACATTTGATTTCATGATTACTGCTTTCATGAGCAATAATAATGGATTCAAACTAATTGAATATTTTGATAACTTCGATCTTTTCACAATTTGTTATGATGATGCTATTTATTGGTCCAGTGGTAAGGATTTGGGGTTTTCTTTACATCTAGGTGCATCTCATACTGAAAGCTGTGGTCTTTTATCTTCAACAGTAAGCATTTTAAGTCCTCTTCATTTTCAACAAGCAAAGTTGTATCATTTGCATATCACAGTTTTTAATGACACTTTCTCCAAACCTGATGCCACATTCTTCTTTATATCACTGAAGTTTTTGGATTATTTGCTCAGCATACAGAACGAATAAGTGTGGAGAAAGATATAACCATCACACACCTTTCCTCATTAAAATTTAGTGTCCCCTTGCAGTTTCTTCATGGGCACAATTAAGTGTTCTGAGATACCCATTTTTCATATTTTTATTCATAGCTTGTCATGATCCACACAGTTGAAAGCCTCTGCATAGTAAATAAAGCACAGGTAAGCATCTTTCTGGTATTCTTAGGTTTACACCAAAATCTGTCTGACATTAGCAATGACATCCCTCATTTTGTGTCCTTGTCTGAATCTGCACTGACCCTCTAGCATTTCCCTGTCAAAGTACTTCTGCAGCCATTTTGAATTATCTTTAGCAAACTTTTACTTGCATATTATATTAATAATATTTTCCAAAGATTTCCACATTCATTGGGTGACTTTTCTTTGGAATGGGCACAAATATGAGTCTCTTCCATTCTGTTGGCCAGGTAGTTTTCAATATTTTGACCATGTACTGGGCAATGTTTCATTCTGTTGTTAGGCATTGTTGAGTCAGTTTAGACTCAATGACTATATGCACAACAGAATGAAATATTGCCCAGTCCTATGCCATCCTCACAATCATCATTATACTTGAATCTATTGCTGCTGCGTTTGTGCCTCTCCATCCCTTTGGGAGTTTTACTTTTTTTGCTGACTTTCCACTTTACCTGGTAGCGTAGTGGTTACAAATTGGGCTGATGAAGAAATAGGCACTAAGTTAGTGGATCTGATACATGACACAAATACACTGTCAAACATAACTCAAACACAGAAACAATAGAAGGCAGAATAGATTATTGGAACCTGCTAAATTTAGACACTTATATGAGTCAAACAATTTCTCCAGAAAAACTAAAAGAGAGCCTACAGACTGAGAAAAATTATTATTTTTGCAATGACATATCAAGCAAGAGACTAAACTTTAAAATTTATTAAAAAAACTACAACACCTCTACAAGACAAACATCTCTCCCCATTGCCTTCCCACCTGCATGCTTTCTGTTGAGAGATCTGAGCCTAATCTGATTTGCTTGCCTTTGTATGTTACACTTCTCTTTTCCCTAGGTGCTTTCAGGAGCCTGTCCTTATCTTTGATTTTGGAATGTTTGGTTATTATATGTCTTGGTGATTGTCTTTTAGGGTCTATCCTTCCTGGGGTTCATTGAGTTTCTTGAATGCTTATCTTTTCACTTTTCAGGATGTTAGGGAAATTTTCCTCCAGAAGCTCTTCAATTATTTCCTCTATGGACCTGTGTAATTCTTCCTGTTCCAGAATGCTGATAATTCTTAAGTTATTCCTCTTCATGTTGTCCAACATGAATCTTAGGCCTTCTGCAGATTTTTTTTATCCTTTTTTAAACTTGCTCGTCTATCTTAGTAGTGCTAATAGATTAATCTTCTATCCCATTAGTTCTGGCTTCTATCTCTTCAATTCTACTCCTTTGCCCTTTCAGTGTATTTTATTATTAATAATTTGGATCTTTTTCTGTAGGTTTTGAATTGTTTCAAATTCTGTACTATCTTATTTGATTGTTCCTGTAGTGATTTCCTGACTTCTTTCTCATTTTTCTCAACTCCATTGTATAGTGTTTTGATACATTTCATAATCATTTTTCTGAATTCCTTCTCCAGCATTTCCAAAGCCTATCCATTTTCCGGTATGGAGTGTAGGTCTACATCCAGCTCATTTGCCTCAGTCACTTTATCTCATTTCTGAACTTGTGCTTATATGGTCATCTCTTTCTGTTTTTTGTGCATATTCTGGAGTTATCTGTGGCCTTAATACTTAGATAGGTGTGTATTTTGGTATTTTTTTAGGCTTTCTGATTGCCTCCAGGTAGATGTGATCAGAGATCGGCTTCCCTTTTCACTCATCTTCCTGAGAAATTTCAAGATGCCACTGTTGGTCATTGTGACATTACTCAGGATTTAATTTTTGGCCTATTTCCTTTTTATTCTGCCTGTCCCCCTCCACCATCCCCATTCAGGCCTTTTTTCCCAGGGATAAACAGTTCGGTGCTGGCTGTGGCAATTTTGCACTGCCGTTTGGTTTTAAGTGGAAACTGTCACTTTAAATGTAAAGGACACATGCGTAAATCTGTGCACATGTGTAGTAGAACCCTCGTGGGTGGGGGTGGGGTGTACACTCACTCAGGCACCTCCTCTAGTCACCAGAATGGAGTTGCTCAGACAGCAAGAGACAATGAACAGATACAAACAAAAAGAATGTCCACACCTTTATCTCCAAGGTTCTGTCAGGCATCCATGGCTGCTCTGATCCTTCCCCTCCTTGCTCTCTCCCAAGATGGTGGCTTCAGGAGCAGCTGAGCATCTTAAATTAGGAAGCAATGGATTTCTTGCTTCTCCTATCAATTCCCCTAGCTATAAGCCTTCTAACCTTCTAAATATTCCTTTATATGTGGTTCAGAGTTCTGGCACCATCCCCTGAGCCTGCTTGGTCTGGTATTCTGTGTTGTTGCTGACAGAGCTCCTCACTGCACTTCTACCCAATCCACCATCTTGTTTGTTCTCTATATTGCATTACTCATGATGGCTACCTTCTTATTTAAATTTCCTAGTGAGCAGGTTTCCTTCCTCCTCCCTCAATTCATCCTTTTCACAAACACCAGGAACATAGGCCCCCTCTTTGCTATGTGAATCAACAATCTGTTTGGTCTAGCAATCTCCTGGGTCCTTTATCCCTGAAGATGGACCTAAAGTGTCAGGATATGTTGGGATCTCAGGCTTCCTTTTGACTATTGTATAATTGTGGGATGATAAGAAAGACAGTGTTTTTCAGAGCAGTACCTCTGCCAAAAATTGTACTATAGGAAAATTTCCTGGAAAGCAAATTAATAAATACTTGTGAATGTATATTAGAAATACACAGTGAAGATGTTTGCAATGAATATTGTTTATATATAAAACAGATCCCTAAAAACCCATTGCCACTAAATCGATTCCAACTCACAGTGATGCTACAGGACAGAGTAGAATTGTTCCTTAGGGTTTCTGAGACTATAAATCTTTAAAGAAAAAGACAACATCATTCTCCCATATAATAGCCATTTATATGTACAAGCAGTGACCTCCTTTAAAAACATTATTTATATATAAACCAAAAGCAACTTAAATATCTCTGAAAAGTCTTCAGATTGGTAGATTTAATTTCACCACTATACTGGCATCCTATGAAACAACACAAAGAGTAAGTAACATTGTGGATCTGAACATTGAATTGAAGAATATAGTCAGAGTTTATTTTAATTGAAATAAGCAGTCAAAAGACACTTAAAATAAAAATTTCACTTTGTTTAAAACTGTTATTTATAGTGGCTCAAAGCAGTATTAGAAATATTTTCCCTATAGTGGAGCATGTAGCTTTGAAACAGAAGGGAGACTTTTTATCATATGCCTTTTATTAGTGTTTTAATATCTTTCATATGAATATAACGTTTTACATAGAAAAAAGGTTACTAAAATTAAAACATAAAATGGCAAAAGGTCCCTATAGATATTTATAAAAATAGTGTCCAAATATTCAAAATCTCCTTGTCTTGATCAAATTTTAGTCAGACTTTTCTCTTCCCCATAGACTCTTGAACTTTGACTTGTCTCCAAGCTTGAGCAAGCACTAAAATGCAGACCATGCCCCCATTAGCTTCTCCTGAGAATTAGCTGACCACAGCTAATTTAATTTGACATTTCTTGTCAAACCTAGTCTACCAGGCAGCCTGCTCATTCTCTTTTCTATTGTTATTCTCAATAAAATGCCTTCCTACTCATTATATTAAGGACTTTAAAATAGAAGATGTTTCCTCGACTTCCAACTACCTCTTCTACTTACTCATCTACATCTCCATATATGAAAATCATATTAATACCATTAAAACAAATTTGTATATGCAACGTTTTAAATTCATCTCATTCCATTCTCTGTTGAATTCATTCCACAGCAATACTACTTTCATTTCAATCAAACTGTGGAAACTACATTTGTTCACTCACTATGATATCAACATTGCTATATACAATTTCAAGCTTTACTTTTTAACATACATTGTTTAGCAAATGCATTCTTTACAACCTTGTTAAAATATGATCATTTAAAAATTTTATTAATATCACCATCCTTTCCTGTGATTTTCTATCTCACTTGTCACTGTTTTCAGTCTACTTTGCTACTTAATGTTCATCTTTGATATCATTTAATAATTTAATGCCTCAAAACTGAGCATGGAAACATTTCCTGTGTTAAAACACACAATACACGTTTACCATTTTCAGAACTCATGGCTTTAAGCATTATCTAAAAGCTAATGACACCTACATTAGTATGTCAGTCTGAACTCCCCTCTGATTTACGAGTTTATGTACAATTTATATAATCAATATCACTTACATACATATGTTTATCATGTATATACCAGTATATGCCTGTAACATATATACCTGTAACACTGCAAAAACTGCTTTGGAGCAAATGGTTACTCCATTCTTATGTCACTTATGCCCAAACCCTTTTATCCATAATCCTTTTGGTATTTCCCTCAGCAAGTCCATCAGTTTATTGTATTGACTCTGTTATAAAATATATCCAAGTAACCATACTCTCTGTCCAGGATTATTACAATCATCTTCTAAGTAGTCTATATCATGGTTGTTCTTGTATCTGTAGTTATTCTCAATCTGAGTCAGTTAACTTGGTTTTGTTGTTAGGTGCCGTTGAGTGGGCTCCAACTCATAACAATTCTATGCAAACAGAACAGGAAAAGGTTTTGTCATCTGGATTCTAAGGAACATTTTGGTTGTACTTCTTTCAACATAGATCTTTTGTTTTTCTGGCAATCCATGATATT
This sequence comes from Chrysochloris asiatica, assembly GCF_000296735.1. Taxonomy (NCBI): domain Eukaryota; kingdom Metazoa; phylum Chordata; class Mammalia; order Afrosoricida; family Chrysochloridae; genus Chrysochloris; species Chrysochloris asiatica. The sequence goes on along the minus strand of NW_006408523.1, from coordinate 31,987,206 downwards.
TTCTATATTTTTCTCCAACTCCATAGCTCAAATGCATCAATTCTTCTACCATTTTCCTTATTCTTTGACAGTCACATTCATATGAGGATCAATATCCTCAGTCACATGCATATGAGAATATTGAAAATATCTTCAGACAGGTGCGCGTTCTTCCTCATACTGACATCTTTGCTCCTGAACTTTATAAAGAAGTCTTGTACAGCATATTTGTGTAATGGAATTTGTCTTTGATTTCTTGACTGTTGCCTCATTATTGTTGATTGTGGATCCAAGCAAAATGAAGAGTGTAAATTTTACCCTTTTATCCATTTATCAGGTACTGGAATGCATCGCAAACACTTACATTGACTTTACACCTCAGAATAAAATACAAAATTCTTACAATTACTAAAAAGATCCTGTATTAAATATCTTCACTTCTCTGTTTTCTCTACTTCCTTCTCCATCACTTTCCATTTTATTCTCTCTACTTGTTTTCCCTACTACTCAGAATATTTGAGACAAAATTGACTGATTTACTTCTTCCAGATCTTTAACTACTTGCCAACTTCACACTGATTTCAAATTTTGTTCATTATTATTTTTAACCATATCCTTCTGAACCTTTCTTAATCATTGCTTTATTTTTTTCTCTACAGAATTACAGTAAAAGGAAGTACCTTTTACTATTCATTTGCTTAAGCATTATACATGGGATATAAAATATTTAGGTTAAATGTAACATCTCCACTTTAAAAAGTGTCTGGAGCTTGTTGTTTTTGTTGTTAAGTGCCACCTAGTTTATTCCAACCCAGAGTGACCCTGCATAGGGTTTCTGAGGAGCAGCTGGTGAGCTTGAACTTGTAGTTCAAATGGCTTTGCAGTCTAGCACATTAACCTACAGCGTCATGTCTGAAGCTTAGAAGCATTATAAAGTTTATGTTTACTGAATGAATCTGTCAGATCTCATACTGCCTTCCAGAGTAGTTCAATATTCAAACTCTCATTTAAAAACATCTCCATATCACTTTCACTAATAGTTTCATTCTGAAATTTGTTGCTTTTTGAAGGTGGACACACATATGTAATAATTATTTTAAATTAGATTTGTTCAAATGATGAATCATGCAAAGCATTTTCCAGTTTTTTGTTTCTTCCTTTTTTAAAAAATATTATGGCCTTTATTTATTATGAGTTCCCAGGTAATGTAAATGGTTAATGTGCACTGCTGCTAACTAAAAAGTGAGCAATTCAAGTCCACCTGGAGTAAAAGGTCTGGCAATTTACATTTTTTAAGTTTTTATTTTTAATTGAGTGATAGTTTGTATGGAGAAACATCAGTTTTATACTCATCGTTTCATTGCAATGATTACAATCTCCTCCACGCATCATCATTCAACAGTATTTGTTTCTATTCCTCTGATTTTTTTTTTATTTTTTATTGTTTTTTTGTTTTTTGTTTTTGTGGGGAGGGATGTACACAAAAAGACTCAGGGATATGTAGTCATTTAAACAACAAAAGGTCACATTCTGCAAGCCTGCCTCCTACTCTGTCTTGTGTATTGCCCTCCCCAACCCGAACTATGATGTTTCTGTTCCCTACCCTGTGCTCTACTGTTCCTTTTTTGTGACCTTACTATTCTTCAAGATAGCATAATATTCCATTGTGTGTATGTACCAAAGTTTGTTTATCCATTCTTTCATTGATAGGCACTTAGGCTGTTTCCATCTTTTTGCTGTTGTGAATAGTGCTGTTATGAACATTGGTGTGCATGTATCTACTAATGTTATGGCTTGTATTTCTTGTGGATATATACCAAGTAGAGGGATTGCTGGATTGTATGGTATTTCTATTTCCAATTTTCTGAGGAAGCATCATACTGTTATTCAGAGTGCCTTCCCACCAACAATGTAGGAGGGTCCCATTCTCTCCACATCCTCGCCAGCATTTATTGTCCTCTGCTTTTTAAAATTTTAATGTTATTTCTGATATGATATGATATCTCATTGTTGTTTTGATTTGCATCTCTCTAATGGCAAATAAGGAGTTCTGGTGTGGTGATGTGGGCTAGTGTGTCAAATTGCAAAGTTGTTTGAACTGCAAAGTCAGTGGTTCAAACTCACCAGCTACTCCTTGGAAACCCTATACAGGGTCTCTATGGGTCAAAATCGACTCAACGGCACTTAACAACAACAACAATGGCTAATGAAGGATATCATGTTTGTTAAGGTGGAGGGTCAGAGAAACAGAGGAAGATGCCTCAATGAGATGGATTGGCCAAGTGGTAGCATCGATGGCCTCAAGCGAGGTAACAGTAGTGAAGTTGGCTCAGGATCTGGCAGTGTTTCATTCTGCTGTGCATAAGGTTGCTATGGGTCGGTACCGACTCAATGACACGTAACAACAACAACAACAATGGCTAATGATCATGAACATTTCTTCATATATCTGTTGGCAGCCCCAATATCTTCCTTGGTGAAGTGTCAGTTCATGTCCTGTGGCCATTTTTCAATTGGGTTATTTGTCCTTTTCTTTAGACGTTTTGTAATTTCCTATAAATTTTATAAACTACTTCTTTATCTGATATGTCATTGCAAATCTTTTCCCATCCTGTGGGCTCCCTTTGTACTCTTTAGGTGAAATCTTTTGATGCACATAAGTTTCTAATTTTTAGTATGTCCCACTCATCTATTTTGTCTTCTTTTGTTTGTGTAATTTTCACAATGCTTGGTAATCTGTATGTACATTGTATTAGGGCCCTTAAATTTGTCCCTATTTTTTCATTGATGATCTTTTTAATTATGGGATTCACATTTAGGTGTTTAATCCATGCAGAGTTGGTTTTTGTATATGGTGTAAGGTAAGGGTCTTGTTACAATCTTTTACATATCCATTTCCACTTCTGCCAGAACAATCTCCTCCCCATGTAATGTACTTTGGCCCTTTGTCAAAGATCAGTTAGCTGTATGTGGATGGATTGATTTCTGGATTGTTCAATTTGCTCCATTAATCTATATATCTTAATTGTACCAGGACCAGGCAGTTTTGACCACTGTAGCCATGTAGTAAATTTTGAAATCAGGGATTGAAAGGCTTCCAACTTTGCTCTTTTTCTTAAGCAGTGCTTTTCTTATCCTGGGTCTCTTTCCTTTCCATATAAAGTTTGTAATTGTTTTTTCCATCTCTTAAAAGAATGTTGTTGGAATCTGGAATGGGATTGCATTATATATGTAAATTGCTTTGGGCAGTATTGACATTTTCACAGTATTAAGTCTTCCTTTCCAGGAACATGGTATATTCTTGCATTTTAGTAAGTCTCTTTTGGTTTCTTGTAGTAGTGTTTTGTGGTTTTCTTTGTATAGGTTTTTTATTTCTCTGGTTATATTTATTCCTAAGTATTTCATCCTTTGTGCAGCTATTGTAAATAATATTGTTTCCCTAATTTATTTTTCAGTGCTGTCATTATTAGAGTAGAGGAATCCAAATGATTTTGTATGTTGATCTTATATCCTGCCACTTTGCTGAATCTTCTAATGAGTTCCAGTATTTTTTTTTTTTTTTTTTTGCTGAGTCTTTGGGGTTTTCTATGTATAGGATCATATCATCTGTAAATAGAGGGAATTTTGCATCCTCGTTACCAATTTGGATGCCTTTAATTTCCCTATCTTGCCTTGTAGCTCTGGCAAAGACTTCCAAAACCATATTGAATAGGAGTGGTGTCAAAGGACATCCTTTTCTGGATACTATTCACAAAGGAAAGCCTTTCAGTTTCTCTCCATTGAGAGTTATGTTAGCTGTTGGTTTTGTATATATGTTCTTAATTAAATTGGGGAATTTCTCTTCAATTCCTACTTTTTTTAGTGTTTTTTATCAGGAATGGATATTGGATTTTGGCAAATGCCTTTTTCTGCATTAATCTATATGATCATGTGGTTATTTTCCTTTTTAAAATTTCTATGGTGAATTACATTGATTTTTTTTTAATATTGAACCATCCTTGCATCCATGATATGAATCCCATTTGGTCATGATGAATTACTTTTTTTGATGTGATGTTGAATTCTGTTGACTAGGATTATTTCTGAGAATGTTTGCATCTATGTTCATGAAGGTTATTGATAAATAATTTTGTTTCTTAGTGATGTCTTTCCATGGTTTTAGTATGAGGGTTATGCTTGCTTCATAATATGTATTAGGAAGTTGTCCATCCTTTTCTATATTCTGGAATAATTTGAGTAGAATTGGTGACAGCTCTTCCCTGAATGTTTGGTAAAACTCACTATAGAAGCCATCTGGACATGGCTATTTTTTGGTTGGTAGTTTTTTGATGACTGGATCAATTTCTTCCTTTGTTATGTTGTTGTTGTTAAGTGCTGTTGAATTGATTCCGACCCATAGTGACCCTGTAGCAGCTGGTATTGGCTCTTGCCTGGATGGTGGGGTTTTATAGAGTGTGACTGCAGCTTGGTTATATTACCAAAATTGCTTTCTCTTCTTAGATAACATAAAGAGAGAAAGAACCCCCTGAAATCTAAATATATTTGCAGGAGAAAGATGAGACTTTCTGTTGCTGCAAAGATTTAAAGCCTTTGGGACCCTATATAAAGTTGCTATATATTGGAATCAACTTGATGGCACTTAATAATAGCAACAAATATATTTAGGAAGTTTATATTTTGCTTCTATATTGGGTTTCATGTATTGTCTCACTTTACATTTATTTTTGTTATTTCTGTACATTAACTTTAATGGTTAGGCAATTTTATGTATTTGAACTTCTCCTTCTTCTCTTTGTCTATTGTTGTGAATTTTTTGCCATGCATAAAAATTAAGATGATTTCTCCAAAATCATAACTTGACATAGTTAAATGTTTATTTGAAAATATATGCATATATAATAAGGTGTGCCTCACCCAAGCCATAGTATTTTCAATAACCTCATATGCATGCGAAAGCTGGACAGTGAATAAGGAAGACCATAGAAAAATTTATGCCTTTGAGTTATGGTGTTAGAGGAGAATATTGAAAATGCCATTGGCTTCCAAAAGAACCAACAGATCTGTGTTGGAAGAAGTGCAGCCAGAGTGCTCCTTGGAAGCCAGGATGGCCAAACTTTGTCTCTCATTGTTTGGACATATTGTCAAGAGGGACCAGTCACTGGAGAAGGATATCACATTTGGTAGGGTAGAGGGCCAGAGAAAAAGATGAAGACCCCCAATGAGATGGATTGACAAAGTGTCAGCATCAATGGTCTCAAGTGTGGCAATGATAGAGAGGTTGGCACAGGACCAGGCAGTGTTTCCTTCTACAGTGCATGTCACTATGAGTTGGTACGAACTCGATGGCACCTAACAACAACAACACATTCAGTCATCCTGACAATTAAGATGAACATAAGAACTAAAGCTAATTTATAAAGGGTTTATTACATTCTGTATTTATTAGAGAATTTGAGAAGCCCATACATGTAGGGTTAAGAAAAATGTCTCCATACTGCTGTTTTTAAATTTTCTTCCCCCACCCCCATTTTTATGGATTCTAGGTGGTAATCACTGTGGGAATTTTCTTATGTGATTTTGGATAAAATAATTACAGATATAGTTCATCATTTACATAATCATTTGTTGGAATGTTAGAGTTTCATAGAGTTGTTATCAATACTTAAAAACCAATTCATTGTGTCATTGGAGTTTAAAAATGAACAGTTTAGAAAATGGCATTTTAGCTTTAGTATTTTGTAAGTGTCTGTACTGCATGCCTGTTGACTTCACTTTTTGGCAGAGTGAGGACCTTTGCAATTCATGAACACTGAAATGAGGAAAATCCTAGGTTTTCCTCTGTAAAAGCCCATATTTAATTTTATATGCTCATCTAACAATGTAGATTCAGTGGTGTGGGTATGAGCATTATATTTATACAAATGAGATAATTTTTTTAAGTAGATGATTTTTCCATGATTACATTACTTAGCATTTAAATGAAACAAAGCTTGAACTGCTGTCTTCTAATTAAAAAAAAAAAAAAAAAAGCCTTCTAAGCATTCCGTTGTTTTTAGTCCTAAATCCATGAAATCTCATTGGCTCCCAGTATTGGTGAGTGAATGAGAGATTCATTCTCTGTCATTTGCATCCTAATAACATAAACTAAGACCTGTAGGATCAGAAGGAGGCAACCATGCAAGAAACTGCATTTGAGCTTTCCAAACACAATAGGAAACAAGCACATTAAAGCTAAGATAGGATACATTTGGCATAATGAAGCGAAAGATGAAGGTCAGTGAGGCAGGAGAGAAGCAAATGGGGTGTGTGAGGGCATGGTAATTGTTAGGCTAGAAGGACAGAGAGATATACAGAGGCCAGATCTTCTAGGATTGATTTTGTTTGTTTGCCTGCTTGTTTGCTTCTTCATTTATTTGGTCTATAGCTATAAACACACTCAATATGATTATTTTCTTGTGAGCACAATAGTAATACAAAGCTCACAGATTCACCAGAGGTGGTAGAATAAGGTGAAACAGATGACCTATGAAATGATTCTCAGGTTCTATGTGTGCATCAATCTAATTACAAGTAGAAATAAATGATGTATATTTCATCAATTATTTAAATTGAATAGGATATTTGAGGGTTGAATAAAATGTTTACCTATACCTATATATTATTAGCATGTTGATAAAACTATTTGAAAATTTAAAAATATATATATTCCATGAAGCAGTTGAAATAGACAACAGCATTTTTTATTATAGAAAATAGCTATTGGATTTGAAACGGTATCTTCTATCCAAAGTTTGCTAAGATTTTAAAGAATTTCCTCTTGCACAAATATAAATAGCACAACACATAGCATTTCAAGGTTTTTCATGTGTACAATTATAACACTGTGAATTATGCATTGTACTAATAATCACAAAATCAGCAATTCAAATCTACCTGCCAGTTTTGGGGAGAAAGGTAAAGCTTTACCATCCTGCAGATATTTACCACTTCAGAAACTCTTTATAGGGTCGCTGTGAGTTGAAACTGACTCAATGACACACAACTACCAGCACCACCAATAGACATGTTTTGGAAGAAGTGCAGCCAGAGTGCTCCTTGGAGACCAGGACGGCTAAGCTTCGTCTCTCATACTTTGGACGTATTGTCAGGAGGGAACAGTTGCTGGAGAAGGATGTCATGCTGGGTAAGGTGGAGGGTCAGAGAAAAAGAGGAAGACCCCTAATGAGATGGATCAGCCAGGTGGCATCATTGATGGCGTCAAATGTGGCAGGGTAGTGAGGTTGGCCCAGGATCGGACATTGCTTCGTTCTGCTGTGCATGGGGTCGCTATGAGTCGGTTCCGACTCGATGGCACCTGACAACAACAACAACCAGCACCACCACAATTCAATAACTGTTGTACTTGTTAAGTGCAATCGAGTAGTTTCCGAATCATAGCAACACTGTATACAGTTTCTAAGAAACAGCTGATGGGTTTGAACCGCTGATCTTGTGGTTCAAAATGACCTTCCAGTCCAGTGGATTATCCCACAGCACCACAGGTAGACATCTTCAAGTAGGTTCTGACTCACAGCAACCCGATGTACAACAGAGTAAAACAATGTCCTTCTTGAATGCTCCTCACAATTATTGTCACGTGTGAGTCTATGAGTGCAGCCATTTTGTAAATCTTTCTCTTCATGAGTTTTCTGGTGTGGGGTTGTGTATTAATGCGCTGGATTGCAAAGTCAGTTTGATCCTCAAGGCCGGTGGTTCAAGCTCACCAGGGGCTCCTCCAAAACCCTATACAGGGTTGCTATGATTCGGAACTGAATCTACGGCAATTAACAACATCAACAACTTTACCAAACACGATGTCCTTCTCCGGTGACTGATCCCTCTTTACAACATGTCTAAAGTATGAGAAAAATTCTTGCCATCCTTGATTTTAAAGAGCATTTTAACTGTAGTTCATACAAGCCATATCTGTTTGTTCTTCTGGTAGTCCATGGTACTTTGAATAATTTTTCCCAACCCCATAACTCAAATGCATTGATGCTTCTCTGGTCTTCTTTAGCCAGTGCCCAGCTTTCACATTCATATAAGACAATTGAAAATACTCGGCACACTTTTGTTCTCAAAGTGACCTCTTTGTTCTTTAATGCTTTGAAAAGATCTTTTGTAGCAAATTTTCCTAATGCATTAAGTTGTTTGATTTCTGACTGCTGCTTCAAAGAGTGTTTCTGTGTATCAAAGCAAAATGGATCCAAGCAGAATCTGTTTATCATAATGTTATTTATTTGTCCAATAGTGAAGAGTTTAATTTTCATTAAATTTAGATATAATCCTTATTCTTCATTCCTTAAGTATTTCTCGTACTTTTTCCTTACAGCAAGCAAGGTTGTGTCATCTGCATATTGCAGGTTGTTAATAAATCTTCTTCCAATCCAATGCTACATGCTTTTTCATAAAGTCCTGTTTCTCATATAAATCTACTCAGCATTCAGAGTGAATAAGTTTAGTGAAAGGATACAATAATGGCTCACAACAGCCTTGATTTTAAATCATTCAGCATCCCCTTGCTCTGTTTCAACAACTGCCTCTTGATCTATATCTGTTTCATCACTTCTGGAATACCCATTCTTTGCAAGTTTGTTATGAGTTACAAAGTCAAATACATTTGAATAGTCAGTTAAGCACAAATAAATGCTTTTCTGGTACTCTTTACTTTTAGTCTTGAAAATATCTAACTTCAACAGTGATGTTATTCCATCTTTTCTCCTCCACCCAGCTACATTTGTTTTTGAATTATTGTCAGTGAAATTATACTTACATGTGATATTAATTATATGTTTGATGATTTCTGCATTCCAGTAAGCCATCTTTCTTTGGAATAGGCACAAATATGAATCTCTTTCAAACAGTTGACCAGGAAGCTTCCTCCCACATTTCTTGATTTAGATGAGTGAGGGCCTCTTCCACTGCATCAGTTTCTTGCAACATTTCAATCTATTTTCCATCAATTCCAGGAGCCATGCTTTTGGCCAATGCCTTCAGTACAGCTTGGACTTAAATTTAATGATAGCATCTTATATAAAGGGAGATATGTAATTATGAGTTGAGATTGACTTGATGACATCTAATAAAAACAGTAACAGATTTGTAAGTGTTTTGCTATGCAAAGGTAAGACTTGCTTTGCTGTAGCATTATAAAAATAAATAAATAAAAAAATTTGAACTTTTGATTTCAAGGACCAGGTGCTACCACTTAGTGACTTTGTCTAGTTTTACATTTTCATGCTAATTTAAATTACTCCATTGTCCTACTGCATTTGGGAGGGGGAATAAATGAGTCACCTTGCTTCGCAATGTGAAGTGTCATCCTTGATATTATTAGTCGTTGCAATGTATTAGACAAACTGATTTTATGTGCTGGAGAAAAACCCATGGCTCATAAACTCAACAGAGGTGAATGAGTTATGATAGTCTTGGAAATACATTAATGAAATTCTGCAAACATCAGTATGGTACATTAGTCTTCATCACATTTGCCTTTATTAAATACACAGATAGATGGGAGGCTGTCATGTATGCCAATTGTTTTGGTTTTTCAAAATGACCTAAGGAAATTTAAGAGTTGTTTTTTTTTCCCCCTCCTCAGCTATTTTTAAAGTCATGTGTAAATGATAAAATGTAATAGTTTGGTGATTTGAAGAATGAGACATTTTAACATTTTGTCATCCTATCATTATTTAATATTTATCAAGGGACAATAATATGTTAGATGCCACAAAAATAAGAAAATTGTAAAGACGAAGTCTCTTGACTTAATATATGTCTGCTTATTTACTCTAAATATATGAGAAAATTCAATGTTTTCTTCAAAATATAAGCATTCTAAACTTTTTCATTAGCATTAATAGGGCTTAAATTATCAGGAATGATTAAACTGATTTGTTCATTTGAAGACAAACCAGATCTCAAAATGGAATTATACCAACTAATACTAAAGATTCAAAATTTTAGCTAATTGATGATTAAAGTAGTTATATTGACCTAATTGTTAGGTCAGCTTTGGAGAGAGAATTTTAAATATTATGTATATATTTCTAACATAGATTATGGTGTGGTTGTGTGTCCTGGATTTGGTTCCAACTCAAAGTAACCCTTCATAGGGTTTCCAAAGCTACAAATCTTTCTTTACAGGAGTTTATATAAAGTCTCATCTTTCTCCCATGGAACAACTGGGATATTCAAATTGCTGACCTCATGGTTAGCAGCTCAGCTTGTAATCCACTACTCTACCAGAACTCCATTTTTAACATTAAGATAATATATAACTATTATGTAATCAATTTACACTTTGAAACTGGAAAATAACACTATCAAAAAGCAATGTAATACATACCCTGAAGGAGTCCTGGTATGATGCTGTGGGTTAATGTATTGGACTACAAAGTAGGTTTGAACCACAATGACAGTGGTTCACACTAGTATTAAACTACTAGGTAGTATTGAGCTAAAAGTCGGGTTGAACCTCAAGATCAGTGGATCTAACTAACAGTCACTCCTTGGAAATCCTATAAAGGGTCGCTATGGGTCAGAACAGACTTGACCCAGTAACACAAAAACATATACCTTAAAATATTATAACAAAGAATTTTACATGTATGCTTGAATTCTATACACCATTCATATTTTAATATATCCCATATATTATTGTCAAAGTAAAGTATCTTAAACAGTAAACTCATCTTTCTTCCTGAACTTATTTTCCACAGTTAGCATAAACCTCCTATATAGTCTATGCTGAAGCTAAGTTATTTTGTAATTAGAGTCTTAGTGTCTGTATTCATCCTACTCCTATTCTTTCTTTCTCTGATGTGTGTGTTTGTGTGTATATGTGTGCTTGTGTGTATATGTGTGTGTTTGTGTGTGTATACACACAAGAAGCATTGTTCTAGGTGGTCAAGAAAGATCCCCTTCCCATTGAGATTATTTGACTGCACATTTTAAAAATTGTTAATAAATTAGCTGCTTTCCTGTACGGAGATTAATGATCACAGAAAGATTTTCATGTCTTAATGCACAGACAAATATAACTTAACTTATATAGCAAAAAGGATTTTGCAAGTGTGATTATCAGTGGATTGGGGAGAATATTACCAAATATCCAGGTGAGCCTATATAATCCTAAGTGGATACTTTAATTTGGAGTATCAATCCAGGCTGTGATCTGAAATGCAGTTCATCAGGACTTTCTTCTGTGGTGCTGCTGGGTGGATTTAAACCACCAACCTTTAGGCTGGCAGCTAATTACAAACAATTTGCAATATCTAGTCTCCTTAGGAAATGAATACAGTCTGACAAAAACTCAATTATAAAAAATATAGGATAAGCCTGTTTTGTGTCAGAACAGAGTACAATTTTCAGTTGTTTACTAGGAAAGTGTGGACTGAAAAAGTTGACTTTTGATGAAATATATTTAAAACATAAGGCACTGAGCCTTACTATCTAGAGAAAAAAAATACAATACCCCAGGCAGAAGAAATCACAAGTTCAAAGACCCTAAGGCAGACATAGACTTGGTACATTCAAGAAATAGAAAACAGATCCTTATGGCTACAACAGAAAGAAGGGGAAAAATCATAGGGAAAAAATATACTATCTGAGTAATAAATTAGATTCTTTTAGTCCAAAATGGAATGTTTTTCTCTTATGTTGACTAAGATGGTTTGATAATAGAAAATTTAGTCAAAGAGTAATGTTTCCTTATTCATATTTTATGAATATAATTGGACTTCTGTGAGAATATGTTGTTGCTGTTGTTACTTCTTGAGTTACCTTGTGGAATTTCTATGTTGAGAGGGCTTCAAAAATTTGTGGGAAAATTCCATTATTTTTCAGTTTCATTTTTACATGAATTTTTTTTTGTCCCTCAGATAACAGAATGAAAACTGTCTTCAAGATCTTTGGTATGTTTTTCTTTTTATGGGTATTATATCATCCATCTCCATGAAGATTTCCTTCAGTATTACTACTCTCTAATTTACTAATATAATGTCTTTTTCTAGGAATTGGTATTTTTTAAAAATGTCTCTATAATAGGCAACACAATCCAGCATCTTCACTTTTAAAGAGTGTTCAGGTTCTACTTTTTCTAAGATTTATTTATTCGTTATTTGGCAG
>NW_006408523.1:31972238-31974740 GCF_000296735.1 Chrysochloris asiatica | reverse complement strand
AACCTCAATTTCTGTTTTAGAAAATAGTCTATAAAGGAGAAAATTGAGGCAAGATATAAATTTAAAATATGTTTAAATAATCCTGAAGGGAAAAAAATTAAGACTTGTATCAGCAGTGTAATCGCTGTTACGTGGTGATATGTGGTCTAAATTTGGGTTTTGAAGATAGAGTGAAGAAAAATGGAATTAGAATGAATCTTGGTGACGAGTATTAGTTTAGACTGATATTAGTTTAATACTATATATGATGTGTTACGTCATATATAGTATTAAAATTCAGGTTGAAAATGTGAGATAAGTAAGACAGAAAGTAATTTGGATACAATGCTATGTAATTTTTTTAATTTAAATTCAAAATAAAGTTCTGAATTGGATACATGATTTTGTGATTCACCAGTTTAAATGTGGTATATAAATCCTGGGATAGAAGTAGGCTCTTTAAGAGTGAATGTTGATGAAAAGAAATTTTAGGAATTAGTTTTGGTACAAAACAATGTTTACACGTTATTATGTTGAGAAATCAGTAAAAGAGATTGTTAGGTACTGCTTAATGATGTTGTTGTTGTTGTTGTTGTGTGCTGTGGAGTTGATTCTGACTCATAGCGACCCTCCACAGGGTTTCCGAGGCTGTTAATCTTTACGGGAGCAGAACGCCTCATCTTTCTCCTGCGGAGCAGCTGGTAGTTTCGAACTGCTGACCTTGCGGTTCGCAGCCCAATACTGGAAATCAAGAGAACAATATATTTTAAAAAGGAGATAGGCAGACAGTTTCAAATGCTACTCACAGATCAGCACTGAGGAATAATCTTTGGATTTGTTCGTGTGGAGATCATTAGTGGGTATAGGTCACTCAGTGGTGAATAAGGATATAATTCTGACTGAAATGAAGACAAGAAAGAATGCTGGAAATTACTAATGCAAATTCCTCTTGAAAACCTTTGTAATCAGGAAAAATAATTGAAGCAATAAACAGATTTGAGGTCAAGGGAAGATACTTTTCTCCTCCTTAAGTGTTGGCAGAGAATATAAAATATTTTAGGAGTCTCCTGGTGTGGCGCTGTAGGTTAATGCACTGGACTGCAAAGTCAGTTTGAATTGCAAGGTCGGTAATTCAAGCTCACCAGCTGCTCCTTGAAAACCCTATACAGGGTCTCTGTGGGTCAGAACCGACTTGATGGCACTTTACAACAACAACATAGAGTATTTTAAGGAGATGTGGTTGAATAGTGATTACGGGTTGGGCTGCTAACATCAAGATCAACAGTTCAAAACAACTAGCCATCCCATGGGAGACAGATGAGGCTTTCTGTTCCTATAAAGATTTACAACCTCGGAAACCATATACAGGGTCATTATGAGTCAGAACTGACTCCACAGCATACCACCACAACCACCATAGAATATTTTGGAGTGCTGGTGTGGCACTGTAGGATAAACACTAGACTACAAAGTCAGTTTGAACACAAGATCAGTGGTTCAAACTCATCAGTTGCTCCTCAGAAACCCTATACAGGGTCAGTATAAGTCAGAACTTACTTGAAGGCACATAACATAAAATAATTAAATGCTCATGAATATATTTAACAAACAAGGATATGATATAGTCAGAGAAAAGGTGAGATAGTTACATGAACATTTCAAATAATGTGCCCATATCAGGTAGAAGCAAGGGAAATTCTTATATATATAAAATAGAAAAAAATGTTAGTGACAATAATATTAAGTTTAAGCCACAATATCAATGCATATAGGCTCCCAGGAGAATACATCTCAGCAAAGTACAGTTAAAACTTCAAAATATTAATGTGTTGTGCTATGGATCAAGGAGTTTCTTCCAGAGTGTAAGAACTTAGATTCCTTCATTACATTAAAAAAAAAAAAAAATGATACTGCAAGAATTGCTGAGCTCTACTTTTCTCCATGGAAATTAACCAATTTAAACAAACAAAAAGCAGTGAAATGTGATTCATTCGCTTACAATTAAGACTAGTTCAGTATTTTAGGTATCAGCTTACATTTTTTCTTTGGGCTATCATTGTCCCCAGAGTATTCAGTAGCAGTATAAAGGGTCAGGATTATTCAATTATTAAATATCCTACTGGGAGTTTGCTGCCTAACCCATACATTTTCTGAATAGGATTGCAGCAATGAGGGATGTGTGGGTGTTTGGTTTTATGCATATGTTTGCAGCCTATCCAATTTTAAAGCATTCAGGCCAAAAATTGTGCCTGATCTTTATTCATAGTGATTTTTCTTCAGTTCAGTAAAGTAGGTTTAAATTGCCACCCCAGATTTTGATGCTAAACATTTTTCAGACCTTTATTTTAATATGTTGTTTTAGATGAATATACTTTTGAACCCTTTCTAACCAAAGCTATTATATTTGTTATATATTGCCAATGTAAAAATAATCTATTATTAAACCTTGTTGATAGAGGGTGTTAAATGAAGGTTTGCAAATGTGAAATTGAGATAAAATAATTAATTATCTTTTTTTATATT
>NW_006408523.1:31957446-31971429 GCF_000296735.1 Chrysochloris asiatica | reverse complement strand
AAAAATATTGTCTATATAGAGAAATTATGTTAATTATTAAGAGTATCTTATATTCTCATAAAGTCAATGACTGATTTTAGTGACAATAAGAAAAATGATTTCTTTAAATTATATCTTCAGAGTTTTTAGAAATGATCCCTGAATTACTACCACATTCACTAAATAATACATGACAAGACATTAGTTTTATGCAGTAGGTGAATTCATAGAAACCGATCTGAGCTTTGTATCTTTTATACTATAAGCTTTCAAAGATTCCAGTTTCTCAATTTAGCTACATATTTTATAGGCTAGAAATTATTAATATCAAAGTTGTAAGGAAAATGTTTAATCAGCATTTGGAAAAACTTTTAAATATTTATATCAATTTCATTGTGAGACAGATTTAAATTTAATATTGAGTTCCCCATATATTAATTTTTTCTGCATCATCATCTGCTTGTCTCTTAACATTAAGAATGATTTCTGAGGTACACATGTTGGAACAAAAAAAGGAAACAAAAACACTGGCAGGAAAAAAATCTGCTTTAAAAAAAACAAACAACTTTTCAGAATTAGAGGTTAAATTAGATTCAATATGCAAATAGGAGTCACTAGGTAATTCAAACAGATAACACACTGATGTGATAAACACATTTTTGGAGGTTAAAGTCCACCCTTGGACAAAAAGCTAGTTGGTCTATATCTGGAAAAAAAAAAAAAAAAATTAGAAAACCTATGGGGTATAGCTTTCATCTGACACACATAGGACAGTCATGAGTTGTAAATGACTACACAGTAATTTGTTTGGGATTGATTTTTGGTTTTTAAATACATGGTGATATAGGATAAGCATTGGCTTGCTAACATAAGGTCGGCAGTTCAAACCCACCAGCCACTACTCAGAAACCCCATACAGAGTTGAGATTAGTCAGAACCTGCTCAAAGGCATTTGATAGCAACAACTCCTAACTAAGAAGCTCTGGTGGCCTAACAGGTTACTCATTTGACTGCTAACTGCAAATTTGGCAATTAGAAATTACCAGCTCCGCTGGAAAAAGATAAGGCTTTCTGTTCCTGTAAAGATTTATAGACCCTGAAACCCTATACATCATTGACTCGATGACACACAACCACCACCACCACTTCTGTCTAGGAAAAAGAAGAGATAGACCACTTCTGAATGGTTAGTCACTGAAAACTTATGAACTGCAAGAGGATATTGTCAGATATAGGGACTACAAAGACTCCATAGAATAAGCACTGCACTGCAAACCACTAGATCTGTGGTTCAAGCCCACCAGCCACTACACAGGAGAAAGATAAGGTTTCTGCTCCCAAGAAGATTTAAAGCATTGAAACTCTGTGCAAGGTAGCTTTGAATCAGAACTGACTTAACGGCACTTAGCAACAAATACGTGAACAACATTGCCATGTATAGTGCCAGAAGATAAGCCCCTCAGGTTGGAAGGAACTCAAAATATGACCACAAAAGAGCTACTCCCTCAAAATAGAGTTGACTTTATGGATGAGGAAAGAATTAAGTTTTCAGGACCTTCATTTGCTGATGTGGCAAACTCAAAATTGGAAGAAACAGCTGTAAGGATTCATTAATAATCAGAAGAACATGGAATATACGAAGTATAAATCTAGGAAAATAAAAAATTGCCAAACATAAAGTGGAATGCATAAGGATTGATATCTTAGGCATCAATGAGCTGAAATAGATTTGTATTGGAAACTTTGCTACAGAACATTTTAAGATCTCTCTGGAAGTATAATGCTAAAGCAACTGGAAGAAATAAGGAAGTAAAAGAGGTGAACAGAAAAATTGAAAGAGCCAGTTCAAGAAGACAAATTCAAATATTGTAATGAAATGTGCAAAGACCTGGAATTAGAATATCTAAATGGGAAGAACATGCTCAACATTTCTCAACTTGAGGGAAGTAAAGAAAAAATTCAAGCCTTGACTTTAAATATTGAACGATTCTCTGAGCAAAATATTGAATGATGCAGAAAGCATCAAAAGTAGATGGAACAAATACAAGAGTAAATTTACCAAAAATGATTCTTCTATGTTCAATAATTTCAAGTTACCATATCCCTTAGTTATCTAGTCTGTTATAACAGAATTACCACAAGTGGATGACTTTAACATATAAATATTCATTTTCTCACAATTTAGAAACAAGAAATCTGAATTCAGAGCACTCGTTCTAGAGAAAGATTTGTGTCTCCTTACAGCATCCGTAGGTCCAGTATTTTATGGAGTTCTCCAAGTGTCTTGATACCACTCTTCCTCTGGATCTAGGAGCCTCATAGTGCAGGGAACCCAAGCCCAAAAGATACACTTCATCCCATTTATTCTTTCTTGTTGGCAGAGAATCCCTATTTCTTTCTTACTTGCCTCTCCTTTTATATCTCAAAAAAGAATGACTCCAGATTAAAGTTAATTTTATATATTGTATCAAACCTCATTAGCATCATATAAATGAGGGTTTAAAATACATTGAATAATTACATCAGATCATATCATGTGTTGATTACATTATATTAAATCTTATCATGGAGGTGACAACTGTACCTTAACTGTCAAACCACTGAGAATCCTGGACTAGTCAAATTGACACAAAACCCTAACTATCACACCGTATGCTCAAGAACCAATCATACTGAAGAAAGAAGTCAATGAATCACTGAAAGCATTGGTGAAACTTAAGGCTTAGGAATTGACAGACTACAAATAGAAATATTTCAACAAATTGATGCAGCACAGGAGACATTCACTCATCTAGATCAAGAAATGTATAAGACAGCTACCTGGCCAACCAATTGGAAGAAACCCATATTTATGCCGATTCGAAGAAAGGTGACCCAATAGAATGCAGAAATCATCAAACAATATGATTAATACTACATTTGAGTAAAACTGTACTAAATATGTTTCAAATACATTCACAGGGAGCTACCAGGAATTCAAGTCAGATTCAGAAAAGGATATGGATTGAGGAAACTAAAAGCAGGGAGTACCAGAAAGATGCTTACTTGTGCTATATTGACTATACAAAGACATTTGACTGTATAGATCATAACAAACTGTATGGATCATAAAGTTCCTGAATACTTTATTGTTTTACATGAGGAATCTGTACATAGACCAAGTAGCAGTCAATCAAACAGAACAAGGGGAGACTGAATGTTTTTAAAATTAGGATAGCTGTGTGTTAAAGTTGTGTACTTATACCATATATATTTAATATGGATGTTAAGCAAATAATCAGAGAAGGTGGAGTATGTTAAAAAGAAGGTGGAATCTGGATTGGAGGGAGACTCACTAATAACCTGCAATATGTAGATGACACAACATTGCTTACTGAAAGCAAATAGAACTTGAAATACTGTTGAAAATCAAAACCACAGCCTTCAGTATAGATTAAACCTCAATGTAAGAAAATGAAAATCCTTACAAGTGGGCCAATAAATAATATCATGATACATTGATCCACAATCAGTGTTCATGAAAGCAGCAGTTGAGAAATTAAATGACATATGGCATTAGGCAAATTTGCTTCAAAAGACCGCTTTAAAGGCAGAGATGTCAGTTTAGGGACTAAAGTACACCTGATCCAAGCCACAATAATTTCAATTGCCTCATATGCATGTGAAAACTGGATAATAAATAAGAAAGATCATAGAAGAATCAAATCATTTGAATTATGGTGTTAGAGAAAATATTGAAAGTATCCTAAACTACCAGAAACAAAACAAATCTGTCTTAGAAGAAGTGCAGTCACAATGCTTCTCAGAAGTAAGGATGTTGAGATTTTGTCTCTTTTCCTTGGACATACTATCAGAAAGGACCAGTCCCTAGAGAAGGACGTGCTTGGAAAAATGGAGAGTAAGTGAAACAGAGGAAGAGCCCCAATGAGATGGATTGACATAGTGACAGCACCTATGGGCTCAAACATAGCAACAATTGTGGGGATGGTACATGACAGATCAGTGTTACTTTCAGTTGTGATCTGGTTGCTATGAGTGGGAGCTGGCTTGACAACATCAAACAATAACTCACCACTTACTGACTATCTCATTATTTGACATCTCACATATATGACAATAAAAATATTCTAATATATACTTTGTATATTAACAATTAACAATGTATTTGACAATAACGAATACCAAGGTATGAGGCAACAATGACATTAGCTGTGAAGTTTGAGGTTATTTGCCAGCTTGAGTGGGTCAAGATTCTCAGTGTGTTAGGAGTTATGTAATGACTGAATCTGGCACTTATGTAAGGATATAGTCTTCCACTCTGCAATTTTATACTGCCTTCTTAAGTTTTTCCATAATGCTGATTTTTCACATTATAACCTGGTCACTGAAACTTAACCATGTCCATAAGTAAATAATGGATGTATGCATCCATGAGCCACTTACATATTATACAAGTTAACTTCAAAAAGTTCATAGGAAAATGTAATTAAAAGATAAAAATAAAAATTATTATTTTTTATTTCTCAACATATATTTTGTAATTTCAAGTCCATTTTTTAAGCAAAAATATCAGTCATTTAATTCAACCCTAAAAAAAGTTAAAGTCCTGGGAATTTATGCATGTCAAAGCAGGCTCTTTTGCATAATTAACTAGGAAGAAAGTGTGCCCTTTAAAGATTTCTTTTTTCAAGATTAGGAGGCAAAAGGAGCCAAATTAGGACTTTAGCATGGATTCCTAGGAATTTCTCATCAAACCTTTGCAAAATTGCCCTTGTTTTATGAGAGGAGCATTTTCATGTGGAGGACTCGCTGATGAAGTTTTGTAGATGTTTTTATGCTAAAGCTTTGGCTAACTTTCTCAAAACGCTCTCACAATATAAAATGTTATCATTTCTGGCCTCTCCAGAAAGTCAAAAAGCAAAATGCCTGACCATCCATAAAAGCTACTGCCATGAAGTCCATCCACTTCCATGCCTTAGTAGCCATTACTTTGATTGTGCTTTGTCTTCAAGATAGTGCAGATAAAGCCACATTTCAACCTCTATTAAAATTCTAAGAAATGCTTCGGGATCTTGATCCCACTTGCTTAAAATTTCCACTGAAAGCTCTGCTCTTGTCTGCCACTGCTCTGGGTTCAACAATGTTGGCACACATCAAACAGAAAGTTTGCCCAACTTTAATTCCGCAGTCAGAATTATATAAATTGAACCAATTGAGATGTCTCTGGTGTTTGCTATTGTACTCATTTTGCTTATTGAATGATCTTCATTTGGAACATGAAGATTGCTTCCTCCCTGGTGGATGTAGACAGTCTGCTGCTGTGGGTATCATCTTCACCACCTTCTCCTATCTTCTTAAAATAAGTTATCCAGTTTGTAAACTGCTGATTTCTTGGGGCATTGTCCTCATTAACCTTTTGTAACACATCAATGATTTCACCATTCTTCTAGCAAAGCATCACCATAAATGTGATGTTTGATTTGCTTCCACTTTCACATAATTTATATTGCTCTGACAGGGGCTACTTTTCAATAGATGTCTTGTCTTTTTGGATGCCTCAAATTAGATCCTGTTCAGATACAGCAAAACAAGTTAGTATAAGTTTATTTTGTTACAAAACTTTTTAAATTCATACATACATTTTCATAATATACATTTCCATGAATATTTTGAAGACCCACTAATTTATTTAATACTATTATTTTCCATTGAGTTGGTTCTGACTCATAGCATATGATTTCCAAGCCTGTAGATCTTTATGGGAGCAGAAAATTAAATCTTTCTTCTGCAGAGCAACTGGTAGATTCAAACCACCAAACCTACAGTTAACAGCTCAACTGAGCAACCCACTGTGCTACCAGAGCTTCAAGTTGTAATCTATTATTAATTATTTTTTTAAATGATACTATTTAATTCAATTCATTTTAAAAACGAGAATTGTATTATATTCTTTTAAAAAGGATTAATAATGTTGCTGTTGTTAAGTGCCGTAGAGTTAACTCCAACTCACCCAGTGTAAGGTTTCTGAGAGCAGCAGGCTGGTGAGTTTGAAGCACTGATCTTTTGGTTCAAACTGATCTTTTGGTCTAAGGCCACATCAGGGCTAATGATAGATTATCCTAAACTTGGAGTCCTGGTATGGTGCTATACAATAAGCACTGAAACGCAAGGTCAGTTTGAACTACAAGATTGGTAGTTCAAACTCACCAGGTGCTCCTCATACGCTGTACAACATCACTATCAGCCAGAACCAAAGTGATCGCACTTAACAATAACAACAATCTTAAAAATGATTAATAAAACTTGAGGAAGCAGAAATGCTTAAATGTAAGGTTTAGACAATGTGTTCCCACCATTTTTCTATCAGTTTGTCATAATACAATGACTTGTATGCTGCTGTGACAGTGAAAACTATGCAACCACTGTTTTAAATGCAGCAGAGTCACCCATGTTAACAGGTTTCTGTGAAGCTTCCATATTAAGACAGACAAGAAAACAGACAACAGGACTACTTCTGAAAGGTTGTTGTTGTTGTTGTTGTTAAGTGCCATCGAGTCGGGTCCGACCCATAGCGAC
Source organism: Chrysochloris asiatica (assembly GCF_000296735.1). Classification (NCBI taxonomy): domain Eukaryota; kingdom Metazoa; phylum Chordata; class Mammalia; order Afrosoricida; family Chrysochloridae; genus Chrysochloris; species Chrysochloris asiatica. The sequence continues at coordinate 31,964,874 of NW_006408523.1, read as the reverse complement.
CCTGTACAGGTTAACCATTGAAAATCTTATAGCAGCAGATCATTGTCTGATGAGCTCCTTAGATTGGAACGCACTGAAAATATGACTAAGGAAAAGCTGCCTCCTCAGTAATGTTTACCTTAATGATGTACCTGGAGCTTAGGTTTCAAGACTTTCATTTGCTGATGAGGCACAATTCCAAATGAGAAAGAACAGTTGCAAATATACATTTTTAACTGGAATGTGGAATGTATGTAGTATGAATATAGAAAACATTGGATGTAGTAAAAAATGAAATGGAGCACATAACGATAGACATCTTAGGCATTGATGTTGATGCTGCTCTTAAGTGCTATTGAGATGATTCCGATCCATAGCGACCCTGTACAGGGTTTTCAAGGAGCGGTTGGTGAGTTTGAACCACCGACCTTGCAGTTCAAATGACTTGGCAGCCTGATACATTAACCCACAGCGCCACACCAGGACTCCTATCTTAGGTATTAGTAAGCATTAATGAACTGGTAGCAGCCACTATGAATCAGACAATTATATGGATTACTACGCCAAGAACAATAAACTATGCATCATCAAAAAGAGTATTTAAAGACATATCCTGAAATACTATGATGTCTCTGATAGAAAATATCCTTAAACCTGCAAGAAAGAACTTTACCACTATTATCCACACTTATTCACTAAACATTGATGCCAAGGATGAGGAAACTGACAAATTCTACCAATTTCTTCAGTCTGACGTTGTTCAAACATGCAATCAAAATGCATAAATTGGAATGCAAAAGTTGGAAATAAAGAAGTACTGGTAGTTAGGAAATAAGGCCTTAATTATAGAAACAAGGATAGAGATAGCATAATAGAATTTTACAAGACCTACAAGTTATTCATTGTAAATATCTTTCAAACATATAAATGGTGACTATACATGCTGATCTCACCAGATGGAATACACAGGAATTATATTGATTACCTCTATGGGAAGACACAACGGAGATGCTCAATATCATCAGCCTAAACAACACCTGGGGCCAACTATGGAACTGACCATCAATTGCTCCTATGCAATTTCAGGCTGAAGCTAAAGAAAATTTAAACACGTCCAGAAGACACAGCATTGAACTTTGAATATATCCCACCTGCATTTAGAGATCACCCCAAGAGCAGATTTGATGCATTAGACACTAATGACCAAAGAACAGAGGTGTTGTGGGATAGTATCAAGAAGATCATCTATGAAGGAAGCAAAAGGACATTAAACAGACAAGAAAGAAAAAACCAAAATGGATGTCAGAGAAACTTTGAAACTTGCTTACAATAGAGAAGCTAAAGAAACTGGAAGACATGTTGAAGTTAAAGAAGTGGACAGAAGATTTCAAAGAGCAGCTTGAGATAACAAAGTCAAATATGACAATGAAATATGAAAAATCCTAGATTTAGAAAACCAAAAGGGAAGAATATACTCAGCTTTTCTCAAACTAAAAGAATTAAAGAATAAATTCAAGCCTTGGGTGACAATATTAAAGAATTCTATGGGCAGAATAATAAACAACTCAGAAAGCATCAAAAGAAGATGGAGGGAACACCCAGAGTAACTGTACCAAAAATAAATGCTCATTGTTCCAGCATTTCAAGAGGAGCCATATTATCAAGAGCCAGTATCATTGAATGAAGACAGCCAAGGTGCACTGTGGGCACTGGTGGAAAGCAAGGCTCCTGGAATTGACTGAAAATGTTCAACAAACTGAAGCAGCATTGTAGACACTCATTCATTTATGTCAAGAAATTTGGAAGGCAGCTACCTGGATAGCCATGGAAGAAATCCATATGTGTTCCCATTACAAAGAAAAGCTAGAATGGCAAGAGTTCATCTCTCTTACTCTGGAGATGTTGTCAGGAAGGACCAATCCCTGGAGAAATATATCATTCTTTGTGAAGTAGAGGGTCATTTAAAAAGAGGAAGACACCCAAAAGAGATTGATGGACACATTGGCATCACCAATGTGCTCAAAAATAACAACAATTGTGAGGATGATGTAGAACCAGGCAGTGTTTCATTCTGCTGTGCATAGGGTCAATATAAGTTGGAACCAACTTGATGGCATACGACAACAACACGAAGTTTATATTTTGCTTAACAAATTTTCCAAAATTAAATATATTAATTTAAATCTAAGTATATTCAACAGTGACTCAGTGAAAGTTCAATGGGAATTTAGAATAATATGTTACAGGGACTAGTCATAGTTTCCTTATTCTTTAAGGAAAGTAAGAGCTAACATAAATTTATTCAACTCCAGAAGATTTACATTATTGTTTCAGTTGGTTCTTACAATAACTTTTAGCCACTTTTCACATATGACAACTACTCACCTCTGATAAGTAATAATATTGGGGCTTGAACCCCTCTTGAATCTTTTTTTTCTGTAGTTTTATTGTAAAATATTTATAACACATTACTTGATAATTTAAAAAAAATTAATTACAATTTAATGATATCAGTTACACTAATCACGTTCTATAACTATCATTCATAATCAGTGCTAGATTTCTCATCATTATAAGCAAAATCTCACTGCCTCCTAAACAATTTGAAGCTACCATTGCTACACTGAATGCTGCCTAGGATGATTCTTAGATAGAATTTTACTTGGATATACCTTAAACTTGAGTTCCCAGAATTCATGTTTAATTTACAAATTTAGAGTAAGCATACATAATTCTTCCTTTGTACGTGTTATGAAAAGTAATCTTTCCTATATAGAGTTGTATATAATTTCATAGAACTTATATTTGGGGCTGTACAGTAAGACAAAGGATGTGAGTTTTCTTTCAATGTATCTTATTCATAAACTTTTAGAATTTATTGTACTTCATATTATAGACATTATTAAAATTTTTTGTTATAATAATATCATATTAAGCACATTCCTTTAGCTCTATTTTCTATATTTCTACTTGCAGCCTTTAGAGGGCAAAACTATGAAAATCTGCTGTAAGCATTACTTAAAATTAGTATGAATATGAAATAACTTTAATTCTCATCAATATAAATACCCAAGGATATATATTAGGGCATTAGATTTATAATCAAGATACTAGAAATTTGTTAATTATGTATTTATAAGTACCGGGTGGTTGAAAATTATCTTTGAGTCAGATAATGGACCTTTGTGGTCCATATATTTATTTAAAGAATATCATTGACACTTCTAAAATAAAATGCCAAGCATGAAAAAATAAATGCATATCTACATGGTTTTGGGCATTCCTGCCTATAAAAAGCTCCAGAGGAACTCTGCCATATTCTATCGTTGTACTATTCTGATTTATATTTATTTGGCATATTTATTTTTACTAATTTAACCATTCCTAACTTTATCTAACCAGCTTTATAATGCACCCTGTTTTACAGCATATATAATAAAGACAGAGAAGTCTAGAGATAGAGAGAGAGAAGATTTTATTTTAAATTTCTCTTGAAAATGTTTTCAATATCCTTATTAATCCTTTTGATTTACTCTTTGGATGTTGCCACCACTTTTACTGTCAATGTTCCTGTACTAATGTGACTATAGTCAATGCAATAGTAAATCACAAAGTTTGAAATAAAAAAAAAAAAAATTATCTTGCCAATGACTAAAATGGGAGTAAGAGAAGATTGGCCAGGCAGGTGCCATAGATTATTGAAGGGAAGATTCATTTCCAGGAAAGAGGATGACAAGCTTGTTTAACTGTAAGCTTTGGATTGGGCTCTACAGTGATTTACTTCTATAGCAAAGAGCTAAGGCAGAAAATGCCAAGAAAATTCCTTAAATCTTAACATGCAGAATGTCAAATACTATATTGCAGGTAGGTGCTCACAGTGACCCCCATATACAATAGAATGAAGCACTACCCAATCCTGCACCATTCTCAGAATTGTTTTCATGTTTGAGCCTTTTGTTTGCAGTCACTGTGTCACTCCATCTCTCTGGGGATATTCTGAGTTTTCTGTGACCTTTGTTTTACCAAGCATGATGTCTTTTCACAGGGACTGATCATCCTTGATCATTCCTGCCCAAAGTACAAGAGACAAAGTTTTGCTATCCTTGCTTCTAAAATACACCTTAAATGACTGCTCACTATACTTCTTCCAAGACAGATTTGTTTGTTCTTCTGGTAGTCTATGTACTTGCAATATTCTTCATCAATACCATACATCAAAAGTATCAATTCTTCTCTTGTTTTCCTTATGGTACAGTTTTTACATGCATATGAGGCAAATGAAAATACTTTGGCTTGGTGCAGGTTTACCTTAGTCTTGTAAGTGACAACTTTGTTCTTTAATATTTTAAAGAGATCTTTGATGTTTTGACTGCTGCTTCTATGAACATTGAGTGTGGATCCTAGGAAACTGAAATCTTTGGCAACATCCATCTCGACACCATTTATTATAATGCTGTAATACTCAGGTAGCACAGGTTTCAGCATAGTTTAAGAAGTTTCAGATTATTGTTGTTGTTGTTGTTAAGTTCTGTCGAGTCGGTTCCGACCCATAGTGACCCTGTACAGGGTTTCCAAGGCTGTAAATCTTTGTGGGAAAAGAAAGCCTCATCTTTCTCCCACGGAATAAATAGAATACATAAAAATGCTGACCAGTAACTTTGGTGGCACAACTCATGAAGATCCCCTGTGTGTCAAAATAGAATTGTGTTCCATAGGGTTTTCAATGGCTGGTTTCAATGGCTGATCCCGAAGCAAATAGTCAAGTCTTTTGCCCAAGCAACTCTGAGCCAACTTGGTCTGTCATTCTTTCAGGTAACATCCTAGCTCAGTAAGCATTTATACCACCTAGGGACTTAAAGCACTAAATCATACTCATATTTTCTAATTTGGATGATTATCAGCTAAAGAGTTATATGTAAGAGAAAGGAATGATTTTTACATTAAACACTTACTAAATGGTATCTGAATTCTGAATCCTCAGATAGAAGATGTTGTTAAGTACCACTGAGTGGGCTCCAACTTATAATGAACCTGTATAAGTATGTTGGAAAGATAGTATGGGATAAGACTGACAGTTCAGCAAGACAGAGAAATGCAAATTGATGCTCTAATTTGCATTGATTTTTAACATATTTTTATTATTTCTCTTTTTAAACTTTTGTTGTGAATTAGGTGAAGATTTATAGGTCATCAGTTTTATAGTGAACAATTAATTCATATTTTATTTAATTTCATAGATTACAATCTGCTCAATGTAACATCACTTATCCCATTTCCCTGTGTTGCTGTTTCTCTTCTTCCTTCTTTTGCTAATGCTTATGAACTTTATCCATAGGTAATTGCTGCTTTTATAATATTGCTGATATTTTTTCTATTATAGAACTATCTATAAGAAGTCCTTGTGGAGTAGTGGGTTATGTATCCATTGAGCTGCTAACTGCAAGGTCAACAGTTCAAATCCACTGATTTCTTAATGGGAGACAGATGAGGCTTTCTGTTCTGGTAAATATTTCACCCTCAGAAATCCTATATTGGGTAGCAATATGTCAGAACTAGTTCAATAACACCCAGCCAGCAGCAGCTGACCTATTTATTATTTGACTGAAAATTGAGTCATGGGGTGTGTTCTGATTATCAGCGGATGCTTGCAGCTGTTTCTCTTACTTTTGAGTTGTGCCCCACCAGCCAATAAATGTTTCAAAAGCTTTACTTAATTTGTGTCATCATGGTCAACTCTACTTTCCTTGTTGTATTTTGATTGCCTTCTAACCAGAAGGGGTCATGATCTAGAACTATATCTGACAATAATATGGTGACATTCATGTAATTTTTAGTTGGTAGTTTTTTTTTCAGAGTTTTAGATGAATCATCTCATTGCATGGTTTCTGCTGAGAAATCAAAGTTATTCTTACTGGTTCTCCTTTGTAGACAGTATTTTGTTTTTCCTGTGCTGCTTTCCAGATTCTTTCATTGTGTTTGGATTTAGAAAGTTTGATTATGGTATACCTTATTGAATTTCTTTTGGGGTCTAATCTGTTTGAGTTCATTCAACTTCTTGAATGCATAACATCTCATTATTAACGATGTTAAGAAAGTTCTCTTCCAATTGTTTTTGCACTTTTATTTTCTTTACCTGATCTGGAATTTTGATCACACAAAAGTTATTCCTTCTTTTTTCTTTTTTTTTTTTTTTAAAAAGCTTTTATTGTGAATTGAATGATAGTTTACATGGGAGAACATCAGTTTTGTATTCATCCTGTTGTATTCCATTTAATTGCAATGATTACAATCCCCTCCATGCATCATCATTCCCTCTGTTTTTTGTTTGTTTTGATGTATATAAAAACACTCAGGAATATATAATCATTAAAACATCCAAAGGGCACATTCTGCAAGCCTACCTCCTGGCTGCTAGCACTCTGCCTTTCTTTTTCTATGAATCTAGAGTCTTCAGCTGCTCTGTCTCTCTATGATATCATCTCTGCCTCTCTAGCATCACTGCTTCTCTGGTTAGTGTCCCATATTCCACTTGATGGTCCTAGAGTCCTCTGTTCCTGGAAAGTAAGATTAACTACTCCCCCTTTATGTTATAAAACTTCTACATTTACAGTTGTGACAATCACAAATATTCATTCATTTGATAGTGTCCAACGTAATTCTTAGATTTTCTGTTATCTTTTTAGTTCTTTTTCTGATTGTTCCTCTAAAAAAACTTGTATTGAGAGATTTGTCTTCAAGCTTACCAATTTGGTTTTCCATTGATTTAATTCTATTCCATTTCACTTTCAGTGTCATTCCTACCCCCCACTGTATACAGGGTTGACAGGTATGGGCAACTTAGACATTGGCTGCCTAAAATGGAGGCTATGAAGGCACGAAGTGACTGGCTTACAAGTTTTCAAAAGGGAGTTTAGTTTCATAGGATGTGGGGGAAGGTAGATTCTCTACTGAGTGGTTTTCAACCTATATAGACAGGGCTGGTGAGAAGAGATGGTGATAAGACTTTTATGGTTCAACAGTGAATAACTGTTATCAGGACTGATTGTGATTGTTGCAAATGTAAAGGTAGACATGTTGTAACAAAAAGAGGGGAGTGGTTGATCTGGCAGCCCAGGAGTGGAGGACCCTGGGACCATTAAGGGAGAAGCCGTTATGCCAAAGATGGAGGCAGAGATGAATATGTAGAGAGTTGGAGTAGCTGGGAACTCTAGACTCATGGAGGAAGAGGGACTGTGTGCACTTGAGTGGGGGGGGGGCAGGCTTGCAGGGTGTGCCCTTTGGTTGTTTGAATTATTATATATTCCTGAGTGCTTCAGTGTACATCCAGAAAAAGAAAAACACAGAGGGAATAGAAGTAAATGGGAATAGAAGTAAATACTGTAGAATAATGATGCATGGAGGGGATTGTAATCATTACAGTGAAACAAAATATGATAGGATGAGTGTAAA
>NW_006408523.1:31954749-31956651 GCF_000296735.1 Chrysochloris asiatica | reverse complement strand
TGCAAAGACTTTTCAACTGTGTGAATAATGACAAGCTATTAATAACAATGTGAAGAATGGGTATTCCAAAACAATTCATTGTGATCAAGAGGAAACTGTATGCAGACAAGAGACAGTCATTTGAATAGAACAAGTGAATATTGAATGGTTTACCAGGAAAAGTGTGTGCAACAGTGGTATTCTTTCACCATACGTACTCTATCTGTATGCCGAGCAAATAATCTGAGAAGCTGGATTACATGAAGAAGAATGTGACATCAGGGTTGAATAGACACCTATGAACAAACTGAAATATGTAGATTATACAATTTTGTTTGCTGAAAACAAAGAGGGCTTAAAATACTGACGACAGGCTGCTGTATAGATAGCATCTCAATGTAAAGAAAGCAAAAATCCTCACAACCGGAACATTACGTAACAGTCTAATAATTGAATAAAGATGGAAGTTTTCAAAGATTTCATTTTGCTTGTATCCACAATCAACACTCATGCAAGCAGCAGCCAAGAAATAAAACAACATATTGCACTAGACAAATCTGCTACCCAAGAACTCTTTAAAGTATTCAAGAGCAAAGATGTTAGTTTGACGACTATGGTTAGCCTGACCCATACCATGGTGTATTCAGTAGTCTCATATAGTATATTAGGTTGGAGTCCTGGTGTGGCACTGTGGGCTAATGCGCCAGAGTGTAAAGCCATTTGAACTGCAAGGTCGGCAGTTCAAGCTCACCAGCTGCTGCTCAGAAACACTATATAGGGTCGCTATAGGTAGGGACCGACTCGAAGGCACTTAACCACCACCACAACAATATACTAGTAAAAGTTGGATAATGACTAAGGAAGTCTGTAAAGGAATTGATGCATTTGAGTTATTTTGTTGGAGAAGAATATTGAAAGTAACATAGACTGCCAGAGGAACAAATAATTTTGTGTTGGAAGAAGTACAGCCAGAACACTCTTTAGAAGCAAGGAAGGCAAGCCATTGCTTCTCATACTTCTGGCATATTACTAGGAGTAACCAGTCCCTGGAGAAGGACACTATGCTTAGTGAAGTGGAGAATCAGTCAAAAAGTGGAAGACCCCCAATGAGATGGCAGCAGCAATTGGTTCAAACATAACAACACTTGTGAAGATGTGCATAGGGACACCATGAGTTGGAACCAACTTGACAGAACGAAGCAACAACAGCAACATATATAAATAAGTGTAAATATTAAACAGTACCACACTTCTGTTACAATCAAAGAACACACAAATGTAAAATTAAAACCAAACCATACGGAACAGTTATTGTGTAGCTTCTATAAGGTGCCATTTTGAAGATTTTGGTGTGTATAATTCTGCTGCATCAATTGTTGGAGATGGAAGCTGTCTAGCTTCTTTACGCAGAAAGAAATTTTAAAAAGGCTTTAAAAAATGACTCAAGACCAAGTTTTTTTAAGGGATGTCTAAAATAATACCACAGACTGTGACCTCAAAGTTGCTATTAGAATATAGTTATCAGAAAGCTGCCGACTCAGGAAGCTGCAGTCACAGCTATTGATTCTAGAACAAAGCAGCATTTGTTATTATTTAAAAAAATAGATTCTGTCCCCTCAAACCAAAGCCAGACCAGATAGTTGCACAACCATACTTCCTCTTTCATAATCAACACCAGCAAAATGAAGTAGAAACAGGAATATTAGTAAAAAAGGTTAGAATAGAGACTCTGAAATCAATCCCACACAAATGTTTTTCAAGGTGAAAGTCTATACCCATGTCTTATTTTCCTATGATACTTCCTCGGTGTGGGATTATACATCACAAATGTGCATCTTTAACTTACATCAAATACATTCAATGCAACTTTTAGAAAAAACTGTGTCAAATGGATTTCATTTAAGAAAAAGAAGAGAAAAAAAA
>NW_006408523.1:31952765-31953959 GCF_000296735.1 Chrysochloris asiatica | reverse complement strand
AAAGAAAGAACAAATCTGGGTTGGAAAAATATAGCCAGATTTCTCCTAAGAAGAGAGACAGCAAAACTTCATCATTGTACATGTTATCAAGAGGTACCACTTCATGGAGAAGGACATCATACTTCGTAAAGTGGAAGGTCAATGAAAAAGAAGTAGAACTTTTATGAGATAATAATCACAGTGTTTTCAAAATGACTTCAAATGTAATAAGGATTGTTTAGGTGGCGCAGGACCTAGCAGTGTTTTGTTCTGCTGTACAGAATTTCAGCCAACCTAGGAACAATACCTATGTGTACCATGAGCCAAAATGTTAGTGATTAGAATTCATTAAAAACAGCCTTGAAAGACAGGCTTGGCAATCTGCTTCCAAATGTCACAGCCTTGAACCCTTGGGTCTTCAAGAGTTGAAAGCTACTTAATAGCAACTAACAATTACAATTATATATGTCAGATCTTTTAATTACCTTCTTCAGTGAATTTTTTAAGACCCCTCATTTATATATATATACTTCTTTTCTGTTTTGCATTCATTATCATTACTTTTTATTATCAATATCTTTATAAAAGCAATTTTTGAAAATCTGCCAGTTTATATCTAAGAATTATAACATCAGGGAATTTCTTATCACAACATTGCATGTAGTGCCTGTGGCACTTTCAATATTGACTTCCAACACTATAACTCAAATGCATCAATTCTTCCACAGTCTTAGTTTACCAATCAGCAAACTAAGCTCACCCAATTAAGTGCCTGGAGGCACCCCACTAGTCAAGTATACCTTCTGCTCAGAATTATTCAGCATTACTTGCTCTGTTGGCTAGGAAGTCACCATTCTGTCTCATGCTTTAGTTCTTGGTTCTGCTGACTCTCTGGTGTCACAAGTTTCTGTCCCTGGGTTAAGGAATTTCAATTCACAGGAATCTCTTGTTCCTAAGTATACACTTCACTCATGGCTCTTCTTTGATGGTAGTGAAACAACCCCCTTTTTGCTTCTAAGATGACTTATTTTATAGACATTTGAGTTTCAAGTTTTTATAATCACAATTGCTCTGTTAAGCTCCCATAGCTTAATCATGTAATCCATTACCATCTTTCCCCATCTTATTTTAATCAGATCCAGCAGAGCATAAACACTGATGGAAGTTACAAAGACTGACTAGTTGTTGTTGTTAAGTTCCTTTGAGTTGGTTCGG
>NW_006408523.1:31950117-31951940 GCF_000296735.1 Chrysochloris asiatica | reverse complement strand
GTTGTTGTTGTGAAGTGCCATTGAGTAGGTTCCAACCCATAGTGACCCTATATAGAATTTCCAAGAAGTAGCTGGTTAGCTTGATCCACCGACCTTGTAGTTCAAACAGCTTTGCAGTCTGGAGCATTAACCCACAGTGCCACACTAGGACTCCAGTTAATTGGGTTGTTGTTGTTGTTGTTAAGTGCCGTCGAGTCGGTTCCGACCCATAGCGACCCTGTACAGGGTTTCCGAGTTAATTGGGTTAGGTATTTATAAATTTTTAAAAAGTGGTGTAACAATCTGACATGTCTTATTCTTAATTTTCCTTCAGATGGTTATTTATGAGGATCAAACATCTTTGATATGTTTATTAACAGAGTAAGCTATATTCTAGTTTGTCCAACAGCTAGGCTATTGTGCAGGTGTGATTATTAATAACCTAATTTTTAGAGTCAAATGAGCAAGTTTGACTTGTACAGTATAGCATTGACACTTTTATTTAATATGATTGTTTAGGCTCTTTCAGTTCTTAACCTAATTTTATTTTGTTTATCCACCCTGATTCCTACTGTTATTTTTCAGATTTTTTTAAACAAAGATCATCAAGCAATAACTTGTATGTGTTATAAGTATTTCTTCCCAAACTTTTCCTTTTTCATTCAACTTTGATTAGAGTTTTCCTTACATAAGCTTTTAAAAAAATATTTAGCCAATTCTGTTCATTTTTTTTTCACTCATAATTTCTAGAGCATATATTATGTTGTAATGCATAATTTTGATTCACAAACTAAATCTAAGATGCATATATGGATATAGCATTCCAAACTAGGAAAAACAAAGCATGTGTTTCACTTTCATCTCTAACAAGGATGCCACTCCTTTTGTAGCTAGTGTTTTATGTGACTGTTGAAACACTTCCCTAAGAGATAATGTCAGCATGCTCTTGGCTGAGAAAAAATGAATCAAGGAATTTAAACTTGAGAAAAACATATTACTTCCCAATAGATTATAAATCCCATGATGTGAGGCCTATAGTTGTGCAAAGCACAGGAGATTTTTAGAAACCCTGTTTTCTGGAGTGCCACAGAATAAAATTCAGGTATTTTGCAATTCTTTGAATCTGTTTTGCAATGGTGATTACTGTATGGTGGTGGTGGTTATGTGCCGTGGAGTCGATTCCGACTCATAGCGACCCTGTACAGGGTTTCCAAGGCTATAAATGTTTACAGGAGCAGAAAGCCTCATCTTTCACCCGCAGAACAGCTGGTAGTTTCGAACTGCTGACCTTAGGGTTCACAGCACGCTTTGTAACCACTAAGCCATCAGAGCTCCTTCTAATGGGTATAGTGAATGGATATAGTGACTGATATATAGAATTCGGCGCTGGTGTAACCTTTATGGGAGTACTAGTGTGGCACTGTGGGTTAATGCACTGAACTTCATAGTCGGTTTGAAATACAAGGTTGGCAGCTCAAGGTCACCAGCTGCTCCTTGGAAGGCCTACATAGGGTCGCCATGGGTCGGAACCGACTCAACAGCACTTAGCAACAAAAACAATAACCTTTACTACGGAGTCCTAGTGTGGCGTTGCAGGTTAATGCTCTGGCTTGCAAGTTTATTTTGAACCACAGGTTAGTGGTTCAAGCTCATGAGCCACTCCTCAGAAACTCTATTCAGGGTCGCTATGGTTCAGAACCTACTCGACAGCAACAATGACATAACTTTTACTGAGGACTTCTGATGTGGCACTGTAGGATCAGAACTGGACTGTGAACAACAAGGTCGCCGGTTCAAACCCACCAGATGTTCATCAGAAACCTTATACAACGTGGTCTCTATGA
>NW_006408523.1:31948868-31949802 GCF_000296735.1 Chrysochloris asiatica | reverse complement strand
GAGCTTGAACCGCCGACCTTGCAGTTCAAACAGCTTTCCAGTCTGGCACATTAACCCACAGCGTCACACCAGGACTCCAGAATAGTCTTTAGTTGGTATTAAAGTAGTTGTTATGTCCTTTCTCATTCTCTGTAGTTTAACAAAAATTGGCAATCTAGGAGCTCTCAGAGCCCCCAGATGTGTTGGACATTTTGATGCAGACAGATCGGGAAGAAGCTGTTGACCCCTGAATGTGTGTTATATTTATTTAGTAGCAAGTGATCCATATAGGTCAATCATTTCTTCTTTTTTAAATGGTTGATAATGAAAACTGAGAGATAATCAATCCTTACTTATTTCTTCTGCTTTTATGAGACTGTGTTGTTTAAGCTATCTGCATCTGAAGCATCTGCAACATAGCTTTACACCATATGGAAAGAGATTTCTAGTTTGAAAGAAAGTCCTAGTTATAGAGAAGATAATTAAGAAATAGAATCACCATGTGACTTGAATAAGTGGATCTGTGTCTAAGACTAGAGTTTCTTATTTCCTCTCATTTATATAAACTAGTGTCTCTGCCTTCCTCTTCTTCATTCCTTATCCCTTCATTCCACCCCACCCCACAACTACCATACACACCTTTTTTTTTTTTTTTTTTTTTTTGGCCTTGAAGAAATTTGAAATGTATTTTGAGCTACTGTATCCATAAGTATAGGTCAAGTTCATCAAATTGTATCAGATTACTCTTTTTTTCCTCTTCTTACACTTATGGATGCAGTAGCTCAAAAGAGGGAACAAATCCTTACAGCAAGGATCATTCCCACCCGTTCCATACACAGAATAGACAGGGATGGGCAACTTGGTCATTGGCTACCCAAAATGGGGTGGCTACAAAGGCAAGAAGTGACTGGCTTACAATCTTTCAAGAGGGAACCTAGATTCAGAGGGCATGGAG
>NW_006408523.1:31947543-31948328 GCF_000296735.1 Chrysochloris asiatica | reverse complement strand
AAAAATTTATTTTGATGATTCACATTTGAAAGAGAACCATTAGAGCCCTAGTTAATACATGTCTGGAGACAGCACAGCTAGGAAACAAAATTGAGTCACCTAAATGAGAATCATAGCATCAAAGTTTTAACAGACACTCACTCATGTATGATGTGTTTTCTGGAGCTAGAAGAGACTTGCATGTTATCACTAACTAGGTTGCCATGACACACAAACTTACTATAAACAAAGAAAAGGATAGTTAGAACTCCCAAGAGGAATCTGAAATTAGGGTTTTACGTTAGGCTTCCACTCTAGTATTGGCTTTTGGGGTGATGTCTTAAAAACATTTGTAAACTACCTGAGAAGAAAAAAGCCCTAAACATTTTCTTTGTTACCACAGAAATTCTTTACTTTTCTAATCACCCCTGGGAAAATTATTCATCATTTATACATTATTTCAAGTATTTTCAGTCGTTTCTAGCCACAGAATTTCCCTCTTACACATAATCATGATCATTTTTCCCATAAATTATGTATCTTTCAGACATTCATTTCTCTTTAATGGCTCTCCACACATTTGAATTAATCATGAGGTTGAATTCAAATAATCACAATATTAAAAAATACACCTAAGCATATTTTCCTCTAAGTATTAAAGCTTAGCTATGACAGAGTAGAAGCGTTAGGCCAAAAGGTAGGTTTAAGTTTGTTCTAACTATCATGAAAACATTTTCAGAATTGTGCAATTTTCAGCCTTGGCTTTCACATGCTCTTAAAGGTAGAAAGAGTAAAACTCAAAGTTC
>NW_006408523.1:31945530-31946945 GCF_000296735.1 Chrysochloris asiatica | reverse complement strand
TTGAGGACTAAGGAGGAGAATATTGAAAGTGCCTTGGGCTGCCAAAAGAACCAACAGATCTGTGTTGGAAGAAGTGCAGCCTGAGTGCTCCTTGGAGGCCAGGATGGCCAAACTTCATCGCTCATACTTTAGACATATTGTCAGGAGGTACCAGTTGCAGGAGAAGGATATCATATTTGGTAAGGTGGAGGGTCAGAGAAAAAGAGGAAGACTCCCAGCAAAGTGGATTGGCAAAGTGCCAGCATCAGTGGGCTCAAGCGTGGCAACAGTTGTAAAGTTGGCCCAGGACCGGGCAGTGTTTTGTTCTCCTGTGCATAAGGTTGCTGTGGGTCAGTACTGACTCAATGGCACCTAACAATAACAACAACAAATTGTCTTTATAAGGTTTTCTGGTAGCATAGTGATTATTAATTGGGCTGCTAACCTCAAGATCAGCAGTTTGAAACTACCAGCCAGTCTGCAGGACAAGGACAAGGCTTTCTGCTCCTGTAAAGATTCATAGTGACCTATGTATTATTGTTGTTAAGTGCCGTTAAGTTGGTTCCAACCCATAGCGACCCTGTACAGGGTTTCCGAGGGTGTAAACCTTTACGGGAGTAGAAAGCCTCATCTTTCTCCCGCGGAGAGGCTGCTAGTTTCGAACCACTAACCTTAAGGTTCGCAGCCCGATTCGTAACCACTACGTAAAATACTTGTATAAGGAAAGATGCAAACTACTATCTTTGCAATTAGTATTGACCTGAATCAATTAGCATTACTGAATTGAAGTGAAGAGGATAAGAGTAGTGAACCTCTGCAACAATACTTACCTCAGCCTCAAATGTGTCTATAGAGTAAACCATGGGTACAGTCAACATAAGCAGATACACTTTCTGGTATGTGTGTGCCCAAAGTTTTGACCTAACATCATGGTAATTTGGAGTGACCACCAATGAAGAAATTTTAAATGTGGCATTAGTGAAAATACATGATATGTTGGTTCTTTTATGGTGTCAATACACAAGTGTTTTTAGAAGCCAAATAAACACAAACTAACCAAACCTCAATTTTTTTTTGTTTACTTTGTACCCAGTAGTTTAATTCCTTCATTAATCCTCTTTCACAAGATGTAGCTAAAATATACCAGTATATGTAGTTTACTGGTTATGAGTTGGCTGCTATTCCCAAGGTTAGCAGTTTGAAGCTACCAGTGGTTCCATGGGAGAAAGATGAGATTTCTGCTCCTGTAGGGATCTACGGCCTTGAAAACCCTATAAAGGTCACTATGAATCAGAACTGACTTACGACACATAACCATCACCATTGAAAAAGCAATGAGGACAAAGAGATGAATATTTTAATGCTCTTATGTAAAAAAAAAAAGTCATGAAATGTATAGAATAGGATTTTTATTTTGTAGTTTTGTTGTTGTTGTT
>NW_006408523.1:31943098-31944580 GCF_000296735.1 Chrysochloris asiatica | reverse complement strand
ACCTTTCAATTTTCAACTGAGTACTTTTACAACTGTATCACAGAGACTACTGGGAACACACTGCTACTTAATATGAAGATAAGTAATAAAATGCTACTACAAAATCATAGAAACTTTTATTTTGAATATTATCAAAATGTGAAACTATTGTGTTCTGACATGCCCTCCATCTATATCTATATATACTTCTGAAGATGGTGTTTCCTTCACTCTAACCTGAACTCTTCGATTTACACCTCATCACAATACAGTTTTGTCATCCTCAAGGGAATCAAATCATGTTCTTTTTAAAGTGTTACAGAAACAAGTATGAAGGGGAAATACCAAAGCTGCAGAGTGGATGCGATAAGGTTTTCCAACAAAATTCTCTGAGAACTTCCTTTGCTACCCTCAGAGATAAGCAGATGCACTGTCAAAATGGAAAACATAAATAAATAAATACCTAAGCACAACTTCCCTGGCCTTTTCATTACCAGCACAGTTTTCATTTTTCTTAAAACGTCATCCTAATAAGCGCCCCCTGATTGTCTTATGTCAGATCCAGAAAATCTATCAGGAATTTCTGTCATCAGATTCTTCTGATCTGACCTCTCTGCTCCGAGTTTAACTTGCACAGCAGCTCTGTTGGAAGCCACTGTTTTGATTGAACATGTTTTGGTGGCACTTTAATGAGACTAAGATAAATGTATTCCTGAGAAAACTTGTCTACATCCATCTAATAGCTTCAGAGATATGTCTAAACATGTTTTACTTGGAATAAACCTGTGCGCTTATGAACTGCAGCCAGAGTAGCAATATTTTTTTACTTACCTTACATATTGACACAAGTTCAGATACTTACTATATTAAAATATTATTATCTCCAGCTGTAACAATGGACTCCTTTAAAATGTTTCTTCAACAGAAAAAAGTCAGTATGAGAAACTGACTCCTTTAAGTTTGTCACACGGTGGTTTTTTTGTTAAAGAAAATAAAGCACTGGTACATTAAATATGATCAGGGAGACCTGGGATATTGAAAATGGTTTTAACAGAGATTCCCAAAGAAGATACACATATCAAGTTTTCTAACTGATATTCATGTTAAGAAAATTGTGTTACTTATTAGGATGACTGAAACTTGAGGTAATATTGAAGAGTGAGGGAGTATACTTATATTTAATTTAAATTATAAATAAATAAATACAAGGGACATTCAAAAGTTGTCTGAAAAATACTCATTATCTTTTCATTTAATTTTCTGAGGATTTTTTGAAACCCTTTGTATGTTCTTATTTAATAAAAAAGTCAGCCATTTGTAGTCAGTTAAAAAATATTAGCTTTTTCATTCCTTGCTTCTAGTTGTTTGGTTTGGTATCAAGTCAGGATAATTGCTGTTTTTGTCAGATGTCCTGTAACCAATCCTGATTCTAAGCTAGCCCATCCTGTGCCTTCCTTGGAATCATTGCTGTTTTAGGCCCACTGTTGCAGCCACTGTCTCAAC
>NW_006408523.1:31933481-31942603 GCF_000296735.1 Chrysochloris asiatica | reverse complement strand
GCATATAAGGAGATTGAAAACATCATGGCTTAGGTCAGGTGCACCTTAGTCTGCAAAGTGACAACTTTGCTTTTAAATACTTTAAAGAGGTCTTTGGAATACATTTGCCTAAAGTCATATGTCATTTGATTCTTTGACTGCTACTTTCATGAATGTTTACTTTTGGTCCAAGTAAAATGAAATTTCTAAGAACTTTATTTATCTATTTATCATGATGTTATTTATTGGTCGAATTGTGAGGATTTTAGCTTACTTTCATTGAGGTACAATCATACTAAGTCTGTAGTCTGTGCTCTTCATCAGTGAGATTATTGGTGACAGAATGGCTATAAAATTTTATGAAGTAAATATTCTGGATGAAAGTAAAACTGAAAAATCAAAGAAAATGTACTAGAGACCAATGTGAGTAACATTTTCTTTGGAGTAATACTGATGCCTAAATCCTCTCACAGTGTTAAAAACACAAATAAGTTTCAATAATTTTCCTTTACCAAGAGAATGAGTTAATTTTAAAATGTATTAATATATCAAAAATTCATAATATATAATATGATCTAACCATAAGTACACATGTTTTTGTTAGTATGCTAACAGAAGTCTTCATTTTTATAGAAATCAAACTTGTGAAGTACCAAAATCACAAGCAGTTATTTTTATTGCCTGAAAAATAAACGTACCTTTGCTCATCTTTTCCCTTCTTTCCATTTACCTACTGCTTTGCTAAAGAAAGAGTGTTGACCAAATACAGGATGAAACCAAAAAGCAAACTGACTACTATCCAAGCGATCTCAACTCATAGCCAGTCTAAAATTTCAGAGTAGAACTGCCCCACAGGATTTCAAAGGCTGTGTTTCTTTGGGAAATGTAACTGCCCAATTTTTCTCCCTCAGATTGACTGATGGGTTGGAACCATAGTCCTTTAATTGACAGATGGGCACTTTAACCACTGTGCACCACAGTGGTCCTAAACATAGGATAAGCCCAAACCAAACTCACTGCAACACTGGAAGCTGGAATATAACTGTTTCTTAGTGTTTTCTAGAAAGTAAATCTTTGCAGGAGCAGATGTCCTCATTTTTCTCCTACTGATTGGCTGATGGGCTTGAACTGCCCATCTTGCAGTCTGATGCCCAACATTTAACTCACTGCACCACCATTGCTACTTAGAGACAGGATTTGTTCTTATGTGTACTGTTGAGTTGGCTCCAACTCATATTGACCCGATATAGGATTTCTGACAGCAGTTAGTGGGTTTGAACTACCAACCTTGTAGTTATGACCCATTAAATTCTTAGTATCTCAAATTAATAATTCCTATGTATCTTGCATTCCTTTCTCCCTTCCACTAACCCTCTGCATTAAAATTACGAAATAACTTTGATAAATTTCTGACCCTTGATTAGTTAAGGTTTGAGAATGTCTAGCTTTTAAATGTTATGTCAAAGTATAATACATAAACACATGTATATTTTATGTCTTACTTAAATGAGCCAGTCATTTTCTTGTCAATACATATTTCCTTTTATTCTCTAAATAAAATCTATGTGATACCTACTCATAATTAGGTGCTATAATAGTGTTGTATCTCACAAGACTATGTAAAATATTTTCTAGTATTGAATTTCCCTATAAACCAAAAACTAAAACAAACATACAAACCAACAACAGAGCTAAACTGACCAAACTTCATAACATCATTATAAAATTCCCTTTCAGTATTACTTTAGAATTAGAATTTTCAGACAAAAGTTTGGTGCATTGATTAAACATAGTAGATCTTCAGCAACTAATTATTTGTACTCTTTATTTATTAACACTCTTTTGAAGTTGGCTCCATCACCCCCTTCAGACATTTAATTTATATCTTTGCAGTGATTTTCATGAGTCAGGCTGTAATAGCTGATTCATCTTTTAAAAAATCCTACTCCTAGGGTCTACTACTCTCTTTCTAAATAGTCACACATTCATCTTATTTATCTATTTATTTATTAAATGAGGTCTGCTACCTTCTTTTTAAAAAATCTTTGTTACATAATCCAGTACCAGTATTTCTTTGCCTTTTCTGAGTTCATTCTATGAGTAAGTTACTATCTATTATTTCATACCTACTACCCTACACTTAACAACAACAACAACAACAACAACCCTACACAGTTTTTCAGATATAGCATTATGCCCTGTAAGGATTGTGAAGTCCCTAGCAAAGACTGAAAAAATAAACATTTCACCTTTAGTGACTATAACTTTTCTTTCTAAAAATTTCTCACTTGCTCAATATATGACATTACCTATTAACATTAAAAATCTCCACTAATGAAAATTATTGTATGATGCTTTGATTGATCATTTTAAGATACTTTAAAAATATTTGTGCCCACCATATTTCCTCTAACAGATAAATAATGAGCATACATGATTTGTCTTTTCTTGATGTGGAATAAAGTCTCTTGATTATTTTCAAAGATTAATATCACAAAATGTGGCAGAAAAAAAAAAAAAACTTTGTTAAAGATAACACTACTGTGTGATGCATATGTACTCCTAGAGTATTTAGAGGTCAAATATTTTTCCAATTATTATTGTTGTTGCTAAGTGCCCTACAGTTGGTTCTGTCTCATACAACCCTGTGTAGGGTTTGCGAAACATTAAACCTTTATAAAGTAGAAAACCTCAATTTACTCCAGAGGAGCAGATGGTGGGCTTGACTCGTCAACCTTGTGGCTCACAGACCCGCCATGCTCTTTTTCCCATTATCTATTTAAGTATCTAATCAAATGAGAATTAAATTCTGGGTTGATTCTAATGTCTGCAATTAGACAAGATTGCTTGAATATCTTCATGTCTGGCACAGAAAACTATTTACATAATTGACCTCTACTTTTTAGACCTATTTGTCATTGTTATTGTTGTTAGGTGCCATCAAATTGGCACCAACTCATAGCGACCCTATGCACAACAGAACAAAACACTGCCCGGTCCTGGGCCAACCTCACAATTCTTGCCATGCTTGAGCCCATGATGCTGCCATTTTGCCAATCCATCTTGCTGGGGTCTTCCTCTTTTTCTCTGACCCTCCACCTTACCAAACATGATACTCTTCTCCAGCAACTGGTCCCTCTTGACAATTTGTCCAAAGTATGTTTAATGACTCAAATTCATATATATTTCTAAATTTATGAAATTGCCTTTTTTTTTTTGTAGGCCTCCCAGGGAACATGAATTTGTGGATACTGAAATATTCAAAGATCATTCAAGCATCATTATAACTTTCTGTGGAGTTAACTTGACCTGACAATTTTCTTTAGGACATAAACTTGTTAGGTATTTTTAAGAAACTTGGGGCATAAGTAACATCTTACATTTTCAAACTAGCTCTGTCATTAATTTAGTATTACAACTATGTATTTAATGAGAGATTGCTATGAATCAAATCTTTAGTAGCTGGAAATTCTTCTCTAAACTGCAATTATACTTAACCCATGGCACCTACCTTTGATTTCAGTAATGTATACTATGCTTTTTTATTTCAGTGATACATATTGTTGTTAAGTGCCTATGAGCTAGTTCCATATCATAACCAACCTATATAGGGTTTCCAAGGAGCAGCTGGTGGGTTTGAACTGCTGATTTTGTAGTTAGTAGTCCAGTGCTTACCTGACAAGGCCACATCAGGACACCCTTTAGTGATGGTAGTAGTGGTGGAGGTTGTGGGCCATGTACTTGGTTCTGACTCACAGTGACCTTGCCTAGGCTTTCTAAGGCTGTAAATCTTTATGGGAGCAGAAACTTTCTCCCATGGAACAGCTGGTAGTTTTGAATTGCTGACCTCGAGGGTGGCAGCCCGACTCATAACCACTATGCTACCAAAGCTCCTTCCCTTCAGTGACATATAGGATAATGCTTCTATATATGCAGATTGTCTTCAAGCTCCATGTTCCTCACAATTCTTGCATATATACATTGTATATATGCCTTATGTATTTTTAACATGGTATGGAAAAAAGCACTTAAAACAAAACTTTTGAACAGAATGTACATTGTCATTATAATTGTTTAAAAAAAAAGGTAAAGATCGTATTGTAAAAATTGCATTCATCTGATTTCCATTACATATTCATATGCCATATTTATTTGTAGACATTTCAAAAATTAATACATAATAGGAATTTTATGTACTCGTACTAAAACGAGTATGAGTAGACTAGTTCTCTCTACAGATACAAAATCCCTTACAGTCTTTTGTACTTTGTTTCCCCAGGCAAGTCTTGAAATTTTCTGTTTACTTTTGCTTGGAGCACTAATTGAATCTGGAATGCAATCTTCATCTAAATTAACCCAAACATTCTGTAAAATTGAGCTGAATGTCTACAGCTTTCATGAAGATTTACCAGATCATTACAGTTGAAATTATACTCAGCTGAATTCCTTGACATTTGTTTGCATGTATCATAATCCCTGGGAATGTTCTGCATATTGAGAGCAATACTATTTCTGTTTATATATTTCCCTACTCTTAAAAATAACTTGATATTAATTAGGTAAAATCAAATCAAAGTAACAATATAAACATTCATCATAGAGATCTGAAAAAAAATTGTTTCAAACTTAACTAGACCATCAAATATTAACAGTCAGAGTATGTTGATTTAGGTGTAAATTTGCTCATGTTCACTGATACTATATAGCTTTTAGCTTTATTTCCTTTCTTCAAATGTTATAGTATTAAAATAGTCTTTGTCATTTTATTTCAAGGAGGCAAAATGATGCTATCTATGGGTCTTAAATTATTTATAGATGATTCTCCCAATATATTTTTCCATCTGAAGACATCTATTACATTAGTTTATGCCTTGTGGTTGGAAAATATTACTGTATCACATCAAGTAAGCCACATAGGGGAGCTCTAACCCAGAGAAAGTATAAATCACCTTCAAAACACCATGCATCCACACACACACACACACACACACACACACACACACACACACATGAATGCTATTTTTCCTCTTTAACAATATAACCCAAGGAGAGTTTTAGCTAGTTGTAGATAATTCCTATTTTCTTTGCCTTTCTGAAATATGGTTGTCTAAATATTATATATGGACTACTGGTATGACGCTTTAGATTAAGCACTGGTTTGCTAACCACAGTTTCAGTGGCTCTAACCCACAAACTGTTCCTGAGAAAAACCTATACAGGGTCAGTATAAGTTGGAACTGACTCAATAGCACTTAGCAACAGCAACAACAACAAAAGATTATATAACTCACGTTCAAAATAATTTTCAGTAAAATATATGATATTTTCTGTCAACTAACCAGTGTCACATTCTACATTAACATGCAATTATACTGAAATGGATTAAGATTTTACTACAAAGCAACTGTACTTAATGATAATGACTGTTAATTCAAATGGCTCATTTCATAGGCTGCAGTAACAGATAAAAGATATGTTCATAACTTTAGAAAAGATGAAAGTAACAGAAAAAATACATTTAATTGTCTTAGTAAGAACTTTTTAAAACTTTTTTATTGTGAGTTCAGTGGAGGTTTACAGACAAGATTATAAGCTTTACATTCAACAAATCATATGTTCTGTTTCATCTTAATGATGACAACCCCCTCTCTACACCAACAGTTCTTCTGCTTGCTCCCTGTGATTCCTATTTCCTTCTCAACTTTGTTCTTAGATAAATGTTGCCCTTATGATTTTTGAATGATCGACCTTTCTATAGTGAATATACCTTACTAGTGTTGTTGTCCCCCTATGTACTTATCTACTGCTTCACTAAAAAATGGGCCAAGAGAACAAGTTCATTTTCAATTTGAAGAGTGGTTGAGGGCTATAATGTCAGGTTTCTCTGGGTTCTTTCTGACCAATAAGCCCGTTCTTTTATTATCAATAATGAGTTTTGTTCCACATTTTCTCCCATTCTTCCTGGGGGCTTCTAATGTTACCACTTTAAGAGCAATTAGAAGTGGTAGAGGGATACCATCTAGTTCTTCTGGTCTTAGCTTTGTGCAGACTGATACATACATTCTCCTTTAGTCAATTGGACTAATTGATTCCAAGCATCCTCAATTCTCACCAATCTTCTTTCTTCCCCACATGGAAAGACCAATAGCTGGGTCTTAGGAGGACATGCATGAGCTTTTAAGATCCCAGATGCTACTCACCAAAGTAGGGTACAGAACATTGTCTTTGTGTCTATGTTATATGAATTGACTATGGTGTCACCTGAGACTATGGTCCTGAGTTCCCAAGCCCAGTAATTTATTGCCTTAAGATTTTTTAAAAATATTATCTGTGGAGTTATCATTTCCCTGCTGTATGCTCCACCACATTCATAGTTGTGTTTTCAGGAAGTAAAATATCCATGTACCAATATCGTCTTTCAAAGTTATATTTATGGGTGTACGTCCACTTTTCCTCCCCTACACATTTATCCAGTGTACCTGTCCATATATCTACCCATAGAACACTGTTTTTCCAAGGTTGTGTATATCACTATTTACCTCTATTCCTTTAAGCCCTTGTATCTCTCCCAGCTTCTTCACATGTCTTCATCACTCTTCTGCCAACATGTTATTTTTTTTATATTGCCCTCCCCTTTCTTGTCCCAGTCACCAGAATCAACATGTAGATTATGTTCCATTCACTCCCACCCCTGATAACCATCAGAGTGTTTCTTTTAACATGACAATCTAGTCTTGAATTCCTACCATCTTGGTTTCATACAAAGCTTGACCTTTTGTGATTGACTAATTTCACTCAGCATAATATCTTCCAGGTTCATCCTTGTTATGCAGTATTATGCAGATTTGTTATTCAAGGTTGCATAGTATTCCATTGTGTGCATGTACCAAAGTTTGTTTATCAATTCTTCCATTGATGGAAATCTAGCTGTTGCCATCTTTTTGCTATTGTGAATAGTGCTGTTATAAACATGGGTGTGTGCCAGGGACCACCTAGACAATTTGTGAGAGCTTGGAGTGGGGGTATGGAGTGGGTGAGCACACACAGACAGAGTCGAGTGAGTCTTAGGCAGATGATGACTTCTCTTTATTCAAGCAGATGACTACTCCATTCAGACAGATGACTACTCCTCTCTTGCTCAAAAGTTTTTTGCTTCTTATATTCTCTCTATAATCAATTACAATTTAACTAAGTATTACATTCTTTGTGTTCAACAAACATTCAGGTTAGAACAAAAAGGAAATAGCAGTACACTCCATTGATTCTTATCATATCCTGTTCCTTTGCATCCCCTAATTATCCTGATAACTTTGGGTTTATTTCAATAACTCTTTTCATTCTTCTCTAATCCTCCCAAGAATGTCAAATCAACTTTTAAGCAAAGTTCTATATTTTAACTTGCATTTTTACTCTCATCTATTACTTTTTATACTTATAATGGATTTAAGAAAAAGAATATAAAAGTACCTAAAGTTTCATAGTCAAAAAACAAAGCAACAATTCCCCTTTACTAACAATTTCCCAAAAGCTCTTAGTTAAATTTCTACCCACATTTATATGCATTCCCACAGCTCTTGATTGGTTCTTTGCTATCTTCCCCTGCCTCAGTGTCTGTTGCTCTACTGACTGAGCAGGATGTTGATTGTAAGATTGTTTCTTTCAGGTGCCTCAGTGTCTACTAAGCAGGATGTAATCTTAAATTTGAAAAGCTTTTAGCTGATGTGGCCTTTCCTAATGGTGAGACTTATTGTTGATGTAAAAAGCAACTATTATAACTTTACATGTTTAAATTTAGTGAGAGAATGTCTAAATGTAATTTTAATTTTTACTATGATTATAGCAAATTATCAAGTGAATATATAGAAAATTTTTAAAGAACTTCTTATAATAAGATCAAAATTGAGCCATGCACAAAAGGAAAAAACAAGAACTGCAAGGCCTTGGCATGAGGTTGCCCTCGGGGCTTTGCCATCCAAGGAGACTCACTCATTGTTGCTTTGCTAAACAATGAGCTTTTCATGCTTAGGGTCTCTTGCTGCTCTGTTTCTTGATGGCATGGCTTCTGCCAGCTGTGCATATATCTGCTCGTGTCCTGGCTCTTATTTCTTGTAGATCTATACGAAGTAGAGGGATTAATGGATGATAATGTATTTCTACTTCAAATTTTCAGAGAATCCACCATGCTACTACTCTCCATTTTACAACTAGTTGAACCTTGTATATTCCCACCTGTGATGTAGGAGGCTCCCAGCCTCCCCACACCCTCTTCAGCATTTTTTTGTTTTCTGTTTTGTTTTGTTTTTATATTTGCTATTAATGCTGGTATGAGATAATATCTCATTGCATTTTTTATTTGCATCCCCTTGGTGTGGGGCTGTGGAATAAAGCACTGAATTGCAAGGTCAGTTTGAACCATAAGACTGGTGATTCAAACTTACCAGCCACGACTTGGAAACCCTATACAGGTCCATTATGATCGGAACCGATTCAATGGCACTTAACATCAACAACATCAAAGGCTAATGATCATAAACGTTTTTTTCATATATCTGTTGCTGTTCATGTTATGTGCCCATTTTTTTTTTTAATTTTGTTGTTTGTCTTTTTCTTGTGAAGGTGATGTAGTTTTCTATAAATTTAGAGTTTAGCCCATTATCTGATGACAACATAATTTTCCCCCCAATCTGTGGCCTCCATTTAGCTCTTTTGATAAAATCTTTTCATGCATATAAGTGTCTAATTTTTAACAGGTTCCAGTCATCTTATTTTGTCTCCTGCTATTTGTGTATTTTTAGTAATGTTTTAGAGTGTATTTATGCCATGCATCAAAGCCCTGGACTTCTGGTGTGGTACTGTGGATCTGGACTATGAATCACAAGGTCAGCAGTTCAGACCCACCAGCTGCTCCTCAGAAACTCTATACAGGTTCTTTATGAGTTGGAACAAACTCAATGATACCTAACGACAACAACAATATTAAAGTCCCTAAGTTTGTCCCTATTTTTTTCATAGATTATCTTTATAGTTCTTGGTTTTACATTAAGGTCTTATATCTATGTTGTGTTTGATTTTGTATATGGTGTAAGTTATGGATCTTGTTTACTTCTTCAGTAAACAGGAAGTGAGAGGCCTCCAATTTTGTC
>NW_006408523.1:31924771-31932576 GCF_000296735.1 Chrysochloris asiatica | reverse complement strand
CTAGGATTTCATTGAGATTTTTGCATCTATGTTCATGATGGATATTTGGCTATGAGTTTCATCCTTTGTGATATCTTTACCTGGTTTTAATTTGAGGCTTATACTTGCTTGAGAAAACTTATTTGAGAGCTTTCTATCCTTTCCTGTGCTCTCGAATAGTTTGAGTAAAATGTGTGTCAGCTTTTCTCTGAATGTTAAGACTTTTTTTGTTTATTTTAAACTCTCTGAAATAAATACATGGAGTACCTATTTCAGTATTACCCTCTCTGTCTGGAAATTTACCACCACTTCTCTGTAACTTTGTAGAATTGTGAGGGCATGTGTGTTACTATCTAGTTCTATATTTCAAATACCAACAGCCTCCATTGTGGACAGATTTTAGCAGAGGTTCAATACTAAGGCAGACTGAGGAAAAGGATGTGATAATGGATTTCTTTTAAAATTTGGCCAGTTAAAATCTTATAAAGAGCATCAGCACAATGATTGATAGAGTGATAGAAGATGGTCCCACAGGTTGGAATACACTGAAAGTATGACTGGGCAAGCAAGAACTACCTACTCCAAGTATGATCAGGCTTAATGATGTGGATGAAATAAAGCTTTGGACCTTTATTTGTTGATGGGGCACAACCTAAAAATTAAGAGAAATCACTGCAAAAATCCATTAACAGTCTTAATGTGAAATGTTTTAAATATGAATCTAGAATAACTGATATTTGTTAAAAATGAAATGAAAAACAGAGAGCAATATCCTAGGCATTGCTAGTGGTGTTAGTTGTTGATGAGTTGGTTCCAATTCATAGCAACCTTAGGTAAAATGAAACACTGCTTAATCCCATGCCAACCTCAGTATTGTTATTATGTTTGAGCCATTAATCTATCTCATTGAGGGTTTCCTCTTTTCTGTTGACTCTCCACTTTATCAAACATGATGTCCTTTCCCAGGAACTGGTCATTCTTAATCCTATATCCAAAATATGAGAAAGTTTAGGTCCCTTCTAAGGAGTATTCTGGTGTACTTCTTCTGGGTCAGCTTTGGTGGTTCTATAGAAAGTCCATGATGCTTTGATAAATCAAGTGCATCAGCTCTTCTATTCTCTTCCTTATTCATTGTCTGATGTCTACATGCATATGAGGCAACTGAAGATATCATGACTTGCATCAGGTGCACCTTATTCCTCATAGTGACCTCTTTGCTCATTAACACTTAAAGAGGTCTTTTGCAGCATATTGCTTAAGGCAATACATCCTTTGATTTCTTGAATGCTGCTTCCATGAGCAGTTGTGGATTCAAGCAAAATGAATTGTTTGACAACTTCAATCTTATCTTCATTTATTATGATGTTTTATACTGGTTCAGTTGTGTGGATTTTTATTTTCTTTACATTGAGGTTCAATCTATACTGAATACTATAGTCTTCTATGTCAATAAATAAATCTCCCTAGTTTCCAGAAAGCAAGGTTATGTAATTTACATATCACAGGTTGTTAGTGATTCTTCCTCCAGTATGCTTGTATCCCCTTGTTCTGTTTGAACTCCTGTATCCCCTGGTTCTTATATGGTGTGGTGGGTTAATATGCTAGACTGCAAAGCTGTTTGAACTTTAATATCAATGGTTTAAGCTTACCAGCTGCTCTTCAGAAACCCTATAATGGTTTGCCATGGGTTGGAATAGACTAGACAGCACTTAACAATAACAGCAACAACATCCCCTTTTTCTGCTTGAACTGGCTGTTGGTCTATGTACAGGTTTCTCATGAGCACAAGTCCGTGTGCTGGAACTCCTATTATTCACAATACTATGATCCACATAGCTGAATGCCTTTGTATAGTCAACAAAGCACAACTAAATGTTTTTCTTGTTTTCTCTGGTTTCACTCAAGATCCATCTGATACTAGCGATGAAATCCCTTATTTCGTATATTTTCCTGTATCTAGCTTGAATTTCTGGTAGAGACCTGTTCATGTTCTGCTGTAACCATTTTATAGTATCTTTAGCTAAATCTTACTTCATGTGATACTAGTGATATTATTTAATGATTTCTGCATTCTGTTGGATCACCTTCCTTTGGTATGGGACCAAATATGGACCTCTTCCAATCGGTTGGCTATGTAGCTATCTTTCAAGTTCCTTGTCATAGATGAGTGTGTGCATCCAGTATTGTATCAATTTGATAAAATGTTTCCATTTGTATTCCATCAATTCCTGAAATCTTGCCTACAGCCAAAGTCTTCAGGGCAGGTTAACCTTCTTCCTTCCATACCATCAGTTCCTGATCATATGCTATCTCTTTTTTGTGGTTTTGTTTTGTTTTTAATTAGCACTTAAAACCTCTGCAATGATTAGTTTATTAGTATCATCCAGGAATCAGACATCAGCATTCCTCCTGAAATTATACACAAACAAATGCAAAAATCCAAGTCAAAACAATATTAACAAAATAGCACTCCATCACAAAAGCATGTAAAATGACAAGAAAGCTATTTGGAAACACTGACACTTGAAGAGAACAATCATCTCAAAACCCACAAAATGGCCAAATTTTTCCTAAAGCTTGATCAGCAAGTAGATGTGACTGATGAGCAAAAGTTTGTTTTGTCAAGAAAAACATCAGACCTGAATAAATTGATCATAAGTACTGAGCTCTTGTCTTCTTCCTTCATGTTTGACTTACAGTATAAACTACAATATAGGGGGAAAAACACCCCTATTTTAAATATGGTATCATGCTATAAATTGACCATTCTAATAGAGAATCTCAAGTCTCCTCAACAGTCCGTATTAGATCCGTGGAAAGGGGTTTATAGCCAGCGTTTTCATAGAGCCTTTGCAAGGTCTACCACCAACAAACCAACCCAGTATGGCAGTCTTGTATTTTAAGCTCACACTTTTGAGGGTACATACTTTGGCTTACTTTAATGTGGAAACTGCAAATATAACTGCTATTACCTAGTAATGGACATCAAAGAATGTCAAGTCCTCACATCAAGATTAGAACATACCTTTCTAGTAGTCCTTTAAGGCTAGTTTCGGAATGTTTGCTTCTCGTTGTCCCATCTTCAAATAGATCTTACTTTCTCTGCGCTTTGAAAACATGTTAACTGGACTATGGGAATTTGTGATCAACGAATTAATATTTGCCTTTCTGTTATGGATGAAAATGGTCTAAGTCCACTTCAATTACCCCATCATGAGTAGGCAGGGTGTGTGAATGAAAGCTTTTATTGAAAACAATCAGCTGACTATATCATAAGATAAACAGTATAAATAATTCATATGACCTGAAAAGGGGTACGGGGCAGGGAAGACTGGCTTCCCCTCAAGAAGAATGATGTCAGACCTAGGAAAAGGACAATGCTAATTTTAAAAATGTATTTATTTAGAAGCATTCAGAATGTCAACAAAACAGCTGCAACTTTTTTTGTTTGCAATTACAGTGTGGTATTCAGCTAAGAAAACAATTATTTCATATAAGCTGCATCAGACAACTGAAGATGAAAACAAAAACCACCATCCCCATACATAACTAATTTGTGCTGTGCACCAACAAGAATCTGCTTTAAATGTCCATGCCAATTTACAACCCCAATACTGTACCAGGCAAGGTTAATAGCTATTGAAAGAAAATACCAGCAGTACCAGGCTAGCTAAAGACACATTCGGTAGTGTGTTAACTATGCAAAAAAAGACACTGTACAGTTTAAAAACAAATCTTACACAGCAATACCTTTGACAATTTTTTTTTTTTCTTTAAAAGGAATGACTTGTGTACAGAGGGGTAAAATGCTTTATAGACAGACACACACAAAAAAATGCGCTGCAACCAACTTATTAATCATCATCTTCCTCCTCTTCCTTCTTTTTCTTGGTTTTTTGAGCCTTGACGACTCCCTTTTTGGCTGCATCGGACTTTCTTTCAGCCTGGTAGGCAGCAATATCATTTTCGTACTTCTTCAGTTTAGCGGCCTTCTTCTCAGAAGGCTGCTTGTCATCGGCAGCGGTATTATTCCATATTTCTCCCAGTTTCTTTGCAACGTCACCAATGGATAGACCGGGATGCTCGCCTTTGATTTGGGGGCAATACTCTGTACAAAACAAAAAGAAAGCGGAAGGAAGCCTCTTGGGTGCATTGGGATCCTTGAGCTTCTTTTTTGTCTCCCCTTTAGGTGGGATATAGGTTTTCATTTCTCTTCCATAATGGGATTTGTCCACCTTTGCCATGTCTTCAAATTTTCCTTTCTGTTTAGCAGACATGGTCTTCCACCACTCTGAGCACTTCTTGGAAAATTCTGAGAAGTTGGCTGAAGCATCTGAATGCTTGTTGTGCTCCTCCCGGCAGGTTTGCACAAAAAATGCATGGGATGGCATTTTCCCTCTTGTCTTCATAGGCTCTCCTTTGCCCATGTTTAGTTTTTTGTTTTGTTTTGTTTTTGTTTTTTTCTGCCTGTGAGGCACAGTCTGTCCAGTGCTGTCCAGCTCTGCCTGGCCCTGCTGGGCTGTCTCTATGGAGGTCAATGCACTGCAATGGCTGCCCACATGCTATCTCTTCAGGGGCTCTGGTATCGTAGTGGTTACAAATCGGGCTGCGAACCACAAGGTCAGCAGGTCGAAACTACCAGCAGTTCCGCTGGAGAAAGATGAGGCTTTCTGCTCCCGTAAAGATTTACAGCCTCGAAAACCCTGTACAGGGTCGCTATGAGTCAGAACCGACTCCACGGCACATAACAACAACAACAACAACATGCTATCTCTTGAAATGGTTTGTGAGCTGAAATGGACTGGCATTGGTCATTTTGAATCTGACAATCATATTACTATGCTGGGAATTCCAAACTGACGAGAAATGTTGTCACGATCATCATCAACTAGATCATTTCATGATCTATCCTGAAGCATGTTGCTATCAATAATAGGGAAGTATCCATATACTTACAAGGAAGATCAGCTAATGCAACTGTTACTAAAATTTATTTACAACTAACGCAAGGAATAACCACTAATCCAAAGACTAAAAAACTGAAGATTTAAACCAATTTTTGAAATCTGAAATTGGTCAAACAAGCAATAAAGATACCTGATAAGTACAGATGTTTTGTGTGTGCAAGCTGGAGACAAATCAAAAAGTTCACCAGTTCAGAAAATATGAATTTGGTGATAAAATGGCACTGTAGATGTCATGGTAGAATTTTGCAAGATTGTGGACTTATTCATTGGAAAGACACGTTTTTCAACAGTATTAACAGCAACTATACATGTGGACCTCACCAGCTGGAATGCATAATAATAAAATCAACTACATCTATGGAAAGAGAAACTGGAGTAGCTCAATATAATCAAGCAAAACAAGATCTAAAAAATGGTTATAGAACAAACCATCAAATGCTCCAATTCTGTCTGAAGGTGAAGAAAATTAAAGGTAGTCCATGAGAGTTAATATATGACTCTGAGAATATCCCACTTGAATTTAGAGATCATCTCAAACACAGACTTGATGCATAAGACCCTGAAGAATAAAGAATAGTTGAATTGTGGGATGACATCAAGAATATCATACACGAAGAAAGAAAAAGGTCCTTAAAAAGACAGGAAAGACCAAAATGGATATAAGAAATATCTCTGAAGCTTGCTCTAGAACACAGAGTAAAACAAAATTATTGGAAAAAATTATGAAGTAAAAGCGATGAACTAAAGATTTCCAAAAGTGATTTGAGAGTATGAAGTATTATAATGAAATGTTCCAAGACCTGGAGTTGCTGTTGTTGTTAGGTGCACTTGCCTTGGTTTGACTCCTAGTGACCCATAGCACAACACAATGAAACACTGCCCAGTCCTGTGCCATCCACACAATTGTTGTTATGTTTGAGTCCATTGTTGCTGCCATAGGATCAATCCACGTCCTTAAGGGGTCTTCCACTTTTTTAGTAACTCTTAAGCTTACCAAGTATGATGTCCTTTTCCAGGGACTGATCACTCTTGACAACATGTCCAAAGTAAAAGAACCTAAGTGTCCCTATTTTAACTAATGAGGAAGAAGTCCACTTTGCACTGAAGGCTTTCTGACTTCATTTCTTCCAAAACATACTTGTTTTTAATTCTGGTAGTCAATTATGTTTCAAATATTCTTTGCCAACGCCATAATATAAATGCATCAATTCTTCCACTGTCTTTCTTATTCATTGTGAAACTTTCACAACAATAAGAGGTGACTGAAAATTCCATGACTTGAGTTAGGGACACCGTAGTCCTCAAAGTGATATCTTTGCTCTTTAACACTTTAAATTTTATACATGAAATGTATAAAAACTACAAGTTAGAAAACTTTAAGGGAAAAAAAAAACCACTCAGTATTTCTCAAGTCAAGAGAATATTGAACAATGCAGGAAGCGTTTAAGGGGATGGAATGAATACACAGAGTCATTGTACCAAAAAGAATTGCTCTTGGTCAGTATTCAAGCATTTCTGGACCTAGCATGTGATCAAAAGCCTTTCTTAATCGAGAAGATATTCAAGATGCACTGAAAACATTGATGAAATATAAGGTTGCAGTGACTACGAAAATACCAATTGAAATATTTCAACAAATGAATGTAATGCTACAAGCATTCATTTGCCTCTGGATGTCTATATTCATTTGAGTATGGATGACAACTCCCTGACCAACCCGATAATAGAGACTTATAATTTTGCCCATGTATAGGTAATTATGACACTGTGGGCTAATGCATCAGTCTGCAAAGTTATTTGAACTGCAATGTCAGTGGTTCAAGCTCACACATACTCCTTGGAAACCCTATACAGGGTCGCTATGGGTCGGAATCAACTCGATGGCACTTAACAACTACAACAATCACAATTATGACACACAAGTAAAATAATTGAATAATAATTGCAACAACACATTGATATGGGATTCCTAGAAATTCAAACAAGATTCAGAAGGATATGAAATGAGGCATATAATTGCAGAGATCACATGGAACTTGGCACAAAGAACAGGATAGCAGAAAGATGATTATCTGTGTTTTATTTACTGTGCAACTACATTCAACTGTGTGGATCATAATAAAGGATGCAACACAATATGCAGGTTAGGAACTCTAGCACACTTCATTATGCTTACGTGGAACCTGTACACAGATCAAAGTACAGTTATTCCAAAAGAACAATACTTCATGCTTTAAAATCAGGAAAAGTGTGTATCAGAGTTGTATTGTTTCATCATAACAATTCAAATAAACTAAGGTAAATTTTTTTGTTGTTAAGTGCCATCATCAAGTCAGTTCCCACCCATAGTGACACTGTATAGGATATCCAAGAGGCAGCTGGTGAACCTGAGCCGCCTACCTTGCAGTTCAGACAACTTCAGGCAAAATAACCAGGACTCCAAAGTTATTTAGGTAGGTATGTATAATTAAAGGATTAAATTTCTTATTTTAATTAATTAGTATAGAACATTTGTTGTTGTTGTTGTTATGTGCCGTGGAGTAGGAACCGACTCATAGTGACCCTGTACAGGGTTTCCGAGGGTGTAAATCTTTACGGGAGTAGAAAGCCTCATCTTTCTCCCGCGGAGCAGCTGTAGTTTCGAACTGCTAACCTTGTGGTTCACAGCCCGATTCGTAACCACTACGCTACCAGTGGAAGAACATAGGGCAGAGCATTTTAGACCAAGAGAACAGCACTTGGGAAATCCTTGAAGCCAAAAGGAACTTCCTTTTTACAACAAATATAATAAATGTGTGTTTGTCTAGGCTTGGCTCTGAGCTGCAGATGCAGTCCAGGTGTGCTCCATAGATCTCTCAT
>NW_006408523.1:31916166-31924671 GCF_000296735.1 Chrysochloris asiatica | reverse complement strand
GCTGACCTTGCGGTTCACAGCCCGAGTCGTAACCACTACGCTACCAGAGCTGCCAAGGTATTTCATTGTGCAAAAACAATGTTATTCATAATAGGGAATACCCTATCAGTCATATTATTCCTAATTGCCTAGATATTTTCTATCAACAAATTGGCTAACAGTTTCAGTTCTGTTAAATATTCATAGCAGTGTTTGAAAATCAGTGATGAAGTCAAAATTAGAGTGAAAGTATTCAAAACTTAAAATTATTCTCGTTAATCTTAATTTTACCTAAAAAGAGTAAATTTTAGATTAGAAGAAAAATTTTGCTTTAAAAAAAAAGGATTATAAAGAAAAATTCCTTTGGGATTCCCCTCAAATATTTTTCAATTTTCCAAGTGGGAAAAGACTCTTTATAGGATTACATATTTACTTGGTGTGGTCACATTGGCCTTGTGTTTAAAATTTATTCTGGTAAAAGCACATTTTTGAGAGAGTAACGTGTGTTTTCATTTACTACTTCCAAAATAATTTAATGATTTTCTTGATTTATCATTTCTTATAGTCACACAGAAAGCCTCCCATAACTCAGGAATAATGAAAGCTATCAAAAACACTGAATGTTTGCTGGTCATTCATGTATTTTCCCTTAACCCTCATTTCATCAACTTGTTTCATCAATATCTACACAG
Source organism: Chrysochloris asiatica (assembly GCF_000296735.1). NCBI lineage: Eukaryota > Metazoa > Chordata > Mammalia > Afrosoricida > Chrysochloridae > Chrysochloris > Chrysochloris asiatica. The sequence goes on along the minus strand of NW_006408523.1, from coordinate 31,924,000 downwards.
TGAGGAAGCTGATAGACAGAGTGCCAAGTAGCTTCTGCTAATATTCTGTGCATGTAAAGCTCTGAAAATTAAATATCAGAGAAGGGGGGAAGTCAAGGTTTTTTTCTGTGTTTGTCTTTCTTGAATTTACCCTTTCAACAACCGAGGGCAGATTATAGGCTTCGTCTTCATTAGCAGTTTCATGACTTGCCTTACACAGCCTCTTTATTGATCTCAGCATCACAAATATCTATTGTATCAGCTCCTCCTGTGCAGAATACCAGTGGTGTTTCCAGTGCCAACAACAAGGAAGTTCCTCTGTGGTATCAGCTATGATATTTTTAGTGTTTCCTTCACCAGTATAGTTAGCTCCTTTAGATTCCAGTCGTACCTCAAGTCTCAGAAGTTACAGAAAGAAATGTGGTTTCCCCCGTAATGCTTTGGAACTCTGTTTATGCCATCTTATACCTTTGTTTTCCCAGAACTAGAGTGGCTACCTGATTCATGTGGTTACATACCTCTGAGTTGCCTTATCTTTCCTTTATTTCAACCCTTTTAACAATCTCTACCAAGACAGGCTTCCCTGTATTGAATATATTGTGTTTGAAATAAAGCCATGCATGCTTTGAATTTTCCTGACCTAAGAATTTACCATACATTTTTATGGTGTCTATTATTTGAACTCAAAATGAAGAGAAAAACCTGTATAAATCCATTGAAAATCAGAACATGAAATGTACGAAGTATGAGTTTGGGAAAATTGGAAGTTGTCAAAAATGAAATGGAATGCATAAACATTGTTATCTTAGACATTAGTGAGCTGAAATGGACTGGTATTGGTCATTTTGAATCTGACAAACACATGGTTTACTATGCCAGAAATGACAAATTGAAGAGGAATAGTGTTGCATTCATTGTCAAAAAGAACATACCCAGATCAGTCATGAGGTACAACACTGTCTGTGATAGGATAATATCCATGTGCCTACAGGGAAGCCCAGTTAATAACACTATTATTCAAATGTAAGCAGCAACCACTAAAGCCAGTAAGGATGAAATGGAAGAATTCTACCAACTTCTTCAATCAGAAATTGATCAAACATGCAATCAATATGTATTGATCAGTATGGGTAATTGGAATGTAAAGATTGGGAGCAAAAAGGAAGGATCAGTCTTTAGAATATATGGCCTTGGTGATAGAAAAGATGCTGGAGAATGCAAGATAGAATTCTGCAAAACCAATGATTTGTTCATTTCAAATACCTTTTTTAAACAGCATAACAGACGACTATATACATGGACCTCACCAGATGGAATATATAGAAATCAAATTGACTACATCTGCGGAAAGAGATGATGGAAAAACTCCATAGCAACAGTGAAAACAGGCCAGAGGCAGACTGTGGAACAGACCATAAATTACTCATATGCAAATTCAGACTGAAGTTCAAGAAAATGAAAACAAGTCCACAAGAGCCAAAATATGACCTTGAATATATCACACCTGAATTTAGAGATCATCTGAAGAACAAATTTGATACATTAAACACTGAAAGCTGAAGACCAGTTGAGTTGTGGATGACATCAAGAACATCATACATGATGAAAGCAAAAAGTCATTAAAAAGACAAGAAAGAAAGAAACAGTCAAATGGATATCAGAAGAGACACTGAAACTTGCTCTCCAGTGTAGAGATGCTAAAGCAAATGGAAGAAATGAGGAGGTCCAAGAGCTGAACAGAAAATTTCAAAGATCTGCTTGAGAAGATAAAGCTAAATATTACAACAAAATGTGCAAATATCTGGAATCAGAAAACCAAAAAGGAAGAACACGGTCAGCATTTCTCAAGCTGGGGGAACTGAAGAAAAATTCAAGCCTCAATTTTTGTTATTGAAAGATTCTCTGGTCAAATTATTGAATGATGCAGAATGCATCAAGAGAAGATAGAAGGAATATACAGAGTCACTGTATCAAAAAGAAATGGTTAATGTTCAACCATTTCAAGACGTAGCATATGATCAAGAACCAATGATATTGAAGCAGGAAGTCCACGGTGCATTGAAGGAATTGGCAAAGAACAAGGCACCAATAATTGATGGATTACAACTTGAAATCTTTCAAGAAAGTGATGCAGCACAGGAGGCACTCACTCATCTCTGTCAAGAAATTTGGAAGACAACTATGTGGCCGATTAATTGGAAGAGATCCATATTTGTGCCCATTCCAAAGAGAGGTGACTCAATGGAATGCAGAAACAATTGGTCAATCTCTTTGATATCCCATGTAAGTTTTACTAAAGGTAATACAGAAACAACTGCAAGCATATCTTGACATAGAACTTCCAGGGGTACAGGTCAGATTCAGAAGAAGCTGTGGAACAAGGGATATCATTGCTGATGTCCGATGGATCTTGGCTGAAAGCAGAGAATATCAGAAAGATGTTTACCTGTGCTTTATTGACTACACAAAGGCTTTCAATTGTGTGGATCATGACAAGCTATGGACAACATTGAGAAGTATGAGTATTCCGGAAGACTTAATTGTGCTCATGAAAGATCTGTATATGGACCAACCATGTTCAAGAGATTCCTGTCAACCTGGGTTGAGACGAGGTTGGCCAGAAATATGGTGAGACCTGGGGACTCCTGGGTGCAGGGACAGGGACATGGCCACAGAGGACTAGAGCAGAGAGTAAAGTGTCCAGCAGATATAAAGTGAGGGGAGATGCACAAGAACACACATACTTTCAGATAGTACCCATTTGATCTGGCTTCAATGGCTGGATGATGAGAACTCAACTAGAGGAAGAGGAAGAAAAAGTAATCTGCTACAACTTGCTGAACTTGACATATACTTATGAATGTAGTAGCTCAAAAGAGGGAAAAAATCTTTGCAGTGAGGATCATTCCTACCCCCTCAGTACACAGGGTTGATAGGGATGGACAATTTAAAATGGGGGGTGGGGTGGGGGTGGGGCTATAAAGGCATGAAGTGACTGGCTTACAAACTTTCAAGAGGAAGCCTAGTTTCAGAGGACACAGGGAAAGGTAGAATCTCCACTGAGTGGTTTCAAACCTGTCTGGACAGGGCTGGTGAAAAGAGATGGGGATAAGACTCTTGTGATTCAATAGTGAATAATTGCTATCAGGACTGATTGTGAGCATTACAAATGTAAAGGTAGATGTTTCGTAACAAAAAGAGGGGAGTGGTTGAATTTGCAGTCCAAGAGCAGAGGACCCTGGAACCATCGAGGGAGAAGAGCAGAGTGCAGGACCCTATCCAGAGAAGCAGTGATGCCAGAGATGGAGGCAGAGATGATGTCATGGAAAGATGGAGTGGAAAGAGACTCTGGATTCAAGAAGGGAGAAGGGCTGTGTGCTGATGGAGGGGAAAGGTGGCAGGCTTGCGGGGTACATTTTTTGGTTGTTTGAATGTTTATATATTCCTGAGTGCTTCAGTGAACATAAAAACAAAACAAAAAAACCTGAGGGTATGGAAGCAAATGATGTTGAATGATGATGCATGGAGGGGATTGTAATTACTGCAATGAAAGAAATACAATAGGATGAATGTAAAGCTCATGTTCTCCTTTGTAAACTATCACTCAATTCACAATAAAAATGTGAAACGAAGAAAAAACAAACAAACACACAATCAAAGCAATGGCTACTGTCATTGGGATTTCTATGTATAGGATAATATCATCTACAAATAGAGAGAGTTTTACTTCCTGGTTTGCCAATTTGGATGCCTTTCATTTCTCTATACTGCCGTATGGTTCTTGCTAAGACTTCCAGCATAATATTGAATAGGAGTGGTGACAAAGGGCATCCTTGTCTGGTTCCTGTTCTAAGAGGGAAGGCTTTCACTTTCTCTCCATTGACAGTAATGTAGGCTGTTAGTTTTGTATATATGCTCTTGATTGTGTTGAGTAATTTCCCTTCAATTCCTACTCTGTTGAGTGTTTTTATTAGGAATGGATATTGGATTTTGTCAAATGCCTTTTCTGCATCAATCGATATGATCATGTGGTTCTTTCCTTTTTTATTATTTATATGGTGTATTACGTTGATCGTTTCTCTAATGTTGAACCATCCTTGCATCTCTGATTATGATGTATTATCTTTTTGATGTGCTGCTGGATTTTGTTGGCTAGGATTTTGTTGAGAATTTTTGCATCTGTGTCTAGAATTTTCTAGAATTTTCCTTCTTAGTCATGTCTTTCCCTGGTGTTGGTATGAGGGTTATGCTTGCTTCATAAAATGTATTAGGAATTTGTCCATCCGTCTCTACATTCTGGAATCATTCAGTAGAATTGGTGACAGCTCTTCCCTGAATGTTTGGTAGAACTCACCAGTGAAGCCATCTTGGCCTGGACTTCTTTTGATTGGGAGTTTTTTGATGACCTGATCAATTTCTTCTTTTGTTATGGTTCTGTTCAGGTTTCCTGCTTCACTTTGTGTAAGTTTAGGTAGGTTGTGTTTGTCTAAAAATGTATCCATCTCTTTTAAATTTTCAAATTTGTTGGAGTACAAATTTTCTTAGTATTCTTTCATTATCCTTTTGATTTCCTTTGGTTCCATTGTGACATCACCCATGTGGTTTCTAATGCATGTTATTTGTGTCTTCTCCCTCTTTTCTTTTGTTGGGCTTACCAGTGGTCTATCAGTTTTGTTAATCCTTTCAAAGAAGCAGCTTCTTGTACTGTTGTTTGTTAGTTTTTCTGTTTTCTATTTCATTTATTTCTGCTCTAATCTTTATTATTTCTTTCCTTTGGTCGCTGTAGGTTCCCTCTGTTGGTCTGTTTCTAATTGTTGTAGATGTTGTGTTGTGTTAATTTTGGTTCTTTCTTCTTTTTGGAGGTGTGCATTTATTGCAATAAATTGTCCTCTCAGCATCACTTTCACCATGACTCAAAGATTTTAGTATGTTGTGTTTTTGTTCTTGTTTTTTTTTTCTAGGAACTTTATGAGTAAATGTTTAATTTATTCTATTATCCAGTCACTCTTCAGCGGGGTGTCATTCAGTTTCCATGTATTTGACTTTATTTCCTTGGTCTTCCTTTTGTTGATTTCTACTTTAATTGCATTGTGGTCTGAGAAGATGCTTGTAGTATTTTGATATTTGTAAATTTATGGAGGTTTGTTTTGTGTCCTAACACATGATCTATTCTGGAGAATATTCCATTTGCAATGGAAAAGAATGTGTATTGTGCTGTTGTTGGGTTGAATGCTCTGTACACATCTATGAGGTCCAGTTGGCTGATTGTGTTGTTTAGTTCCTCTGTGTCTTTTTCAAGCATCCTTCTGGTTGTTCTATACATTTTTTAAAGTGATGTATTAAAATCACCCACTATTATTGTAGATATTTCTATTTCTTTCTTCAAATCTATTAGAGTTTGCTTTATATATTTTGGAGCTCTTTCACTGGGAGCATAGGTATTCATTATGATTATGTCATCTTGTTCAATTGTCCATTTAGTCATGAGATAATGTCCATCTTTATCTATTGTGATGGTTTTTGCCTTAAAGTTTATTTTATCTGAGGTTAATACTGCCACTCCTGTTTGTATTTTATTGCAACTAGCTTGGTATATTTTTTTCCATCCTTTGACTTTTAATCTGTTCTTCTCTCTGTGTGTAAGATGTATCCCTTGCAGACAGCATATTAAAGGATCTTGTTTTCTTTTCCATTCCGCTACCCTCTGGCTACTAAGTGGTTCATTTAATCCATTTACATTCAGTGTAATTATTGATAGGTATGGATTAATTGCTGCCGTTATATTTGTCTTTTTGTAGTGTTTCTGCTTTCTTTGTTTTGCATGTCTTCCTATGCTGAGTTCATGCTTTTTGTGTTCTTTATTATCAGTTTCCTCATAGTTTTAATGTTTCCATGTTCTTGGATTTTAATTTTCTTGGTATGTTATGAAATGTTAATTTTCTATGAGGTTACTTTATAGTCCATTAACTTTTCCCTCCATTGGGTGCTGTCTATTTTATACTGTAATCTATCTGACCTTCTCACCACCTGGATCTCTGTTCCTATGAGTTTACCTTCCTTCACATTGCAATTGTTTTGATCATAGACTGACCTCCCAGATTCTCTGAGTTTGTTATTATGCTTTTGTTCTGTTCTTGAATCTTCCATCTGTCGATTTAGTTCTGGTAGGTGCTGCCATGTATGTCAATGTCTGGTTGTTGTCTGTTCTTGCTACTTCTCTGTCCACAGAACTCCCTTTAGGATGTTTTGTAGTGCAGGGTTGGCTTTGACAAAATCTCTTAGCTTCTGTTTATCCTGGAATATTTTGATTACACCATCATATTTGATTGACAGCTTTGTTGGATAAAGGATTCTTGTTTGGTAGGTTTTTTTGTTTTTTGTTTTTTCTTTCAGGGTTTTATATATGTCTCCCATTGCCTTCGTGCCTGCATGCTTTCTGATGAAAGATCTGAACTTAATATGACTTGCTTGCCTTTGTATGTAACACTTCTCTTTTCCTAGCTGATTTCAGGATTATCTCCTTATCTTTGATTTTGGAGAGCTTGATTATGATACGTTTCTGTGATTTTCTTTTGGGGGCTATCCTTCCTGAGGTTCTTTGATCTTCTTGAATGTTTGTCTTTTTACTTTTTAGGATGTTAGAGAAATTTTCTTCCAGCAGTTCTTCAACTATTTCCTCTGTGGACTTGTGTGATTCTTCCTGTTCTGGAATGCCAGTAATTCTTAAGTTATTCCTCTTCATGTTATCCAACATGAATCTTAGACCTTCCTCAGATTTTTATCCTAATATGAGTATGATTTTAATATCCTCTTTTAGCTTCTTGCCTTCAATTTTAAATTGCCAACGTTCATTGTTTTGCTGTAGCTCAGGATTTAATTTCCAGTCTGTATTGTTTTTAAACTCTCTCTCCCTCTCCACATCCCTAGTTCTGCCCTTTTGTCTATTAATAAATAGTTCAGGGCTGGCTGCTGAGCTGCCTGTTACTGCAAATGCTGAGAGTATCTGTGCGCATGCGTGGAGGAAGAACCCACCAGTGCTGGGGTTAGGGAGAGTCCACTTTCTCAGGCACGCCCTCTAGTTACCAGAATGGAGGTGCAGAAACAATGCGGGGCCAATGAACTGATACAAATAACAACAACAACAAAAAAATCAGAACAAAACAAATCCGACAAAGTATTTTGTCCACCTTGCTCCGAGGTTCCCACGACATTATTTCATGCTGGATCTACTTCGTCCCCTGCTTGGTCTTGCCATTTGGTGTCGCCCAAGTTGTCAGCTCTGTGTCGCCATTCTAAAGTATGGGATTTCTTCCTTCTGCTACAAGTTCCACTAGCTAAAAGCATTCAAACATTTAAAATATTCCTAGATATGTGGTTCAGAATTTTGGAGCTCTGCTCTGAACACACTTCATCTGGTATTCTGTGGTAATACTGATGGAAAACTTCACTGCACCTCTACCCTATCTGCCATCAAGCCCCGCCTTCCCAAAGACACTTCTTGATGAATTTGTGCTACCAACCTTTATGCTAGTAATATAGTGCTTAACCATATGTGTCACCTAGAGACTTCACCACAGCTTACTTTTAAAAATAGGAATTTTATGAATCTTTCAGGCTTAGAAGGATCTCTATGTTATGTTATAGGTTTAAACATAAGTATGCTTACTGAAGCTAAATTTAGAAAGAGTCTGAAATCAATCAATGATAATTTCTCCAGGAAGGTTATGATTAATCGTTTGTACACTTTTAGCATCTTCAATAATATAAAACTATTTTAATACTTTTGCAGTTTATCTCTCTCTCTCTCTCTCTCTCTCTCTCTCTCTATATATATATATATATATATATATATATA
>NW_006408523.1:31900819-31906071 GCF_000296735.1 Chrysochloris asiatica | reverse complement strand
ATTCCTTTTCAATTTGTCATTCCCTGCATAGTAAACCATGTGGTTGTCAGATTCAAAATGGCCAATACCAGTCCATTTCAGCTCACTAATACCAAAGATATCGATGTTGATGTGTTCCATTTCATTTTTGACAACTTCCAATTTTCCCAGATTCATACTTCGTACATTCCATGTTACAATTTTCAAAGGATGTTTACAGCTCTTTCTCTTCATTTTAAATTGTGGCCCATCAGCAAATGAAGTTTCTGTGCGCTTTTCTTCCCCGAGCTTAACTCTATTCCTGTCATCATGGTCAACTCTGCTTTGAAGAGGCGTTTTTTGTTTTCTTTTCCAGTCGTCTCTGAGTGCCTACCCACCTTCCTGTCCTGTATCTGACAGTGTTTCTCTGCTATTCATAGAGTTTTCAGTGACTAGCAATTCGGAAGAAGTTTGTACTCTTTCTTCCTAGTCTGTCGTTGTCTGGAAGCTCATCTGAAACCTGTCCACCATGGGTGACCCTGCTGGTTATTTAAAATCCTGGTGGCAGAGCCCTCAGAATCACAGCAACTCAATCCACCATAGCACGACAGACAAAAGAGTGGTGGCCATTTGGTTTTATGTCGACATATTTACCCTCTGTGTATATTCAGCTAACTATCCCTCCTATTTAAACAGCTCTCCACATCCTTCTCCATGGATACTTCCTGGCTTGATGTGAGGAAACAAGAGTTTTCTTAGCTCTAGTGATATTTACATACAATCTTAGAACAACAATGTTCTTCAGGTAGATACAGGGACAGAGACACATGTGGAATGGGTATGGGAGGGAGAGTGGTATATATATATATGTTGTTATTAAGTGCCATCGAGTCATTTCTGACCCATGGCGACCCTGGTTAGGGTTTCTGAAGAGCAGCTGGTGAGCTTGAACCGCCAACTTTGAAGCTTAAATGACTTTGCAGTCCAGCACATTAACCCACAGCACCACACCAGAACTGTATATGCATATGTATTGTTGATAGTGTTAGGTGCCATTGAGTTGAAATTGACTCATAGCAATCATATGCACAGCAGAATGAAACGCCACCTGATCCAGGGCCAACCTCACAATCATTGCTATGCTTAAGCCCATTGATACTGCCATTGTGCCAATCCATCTCATTGGGTATATTCATGTACATGGTAGTGGTTATGTGCTGTGGATTTGGTTTGGACTCATAGTGACCATGTGTAGGGTTTTCGAGGCTATAAATCTTTACAGGAGCAGAAAGCCTCATCTTTCTTATGCAGAACAGCTGGTAGTTTCAAACTGATGACTATGAGATCACCAACCCATCTTGGAACTACTATGCTGCCATATATATGCATACTTATATCACAGATATATAAGAGTTTGAAAGATAATGTTGGTACATGAGTATTTACCTTTCTTGTAAACCCAATTATGAATGTGATGGAGTACAGCAGACAAAATAATAAAAACTTAAATATTATCAAACATCTTAAGACAATGAGTAGCAGATCCTAGGGACTCAGGGGACACCATGCTCAATTGACATTACATAGCATACAAAGCCAATAGTCTACATCCTACTTTAATGAGTAGCATTTGGGATATTGAAAGCTCTTGGGTGGCTGTCTAAGGTTCTCTCTATGTGTAGAAGACAGAAGAGTGGTGAGAATTTAAAATGATTGGATTAAATTAATCCAATGGACTAATGGAACATGTGAACATAAGTCTCCATGACTCTGAGACTAGAAGAACTAGATGTTGCCCAGGTACCACTACCAACTGCTGTGAAAGGGATCACATTAGAAGGTCCCAGATAGAATCACAGAATATGTGGAACAAAACCCATAATTATGTCAAAATAAATGAAAGACCAAGGTTACTGGTCAGAAAGAGACTAGAAGGACCTGAGATTATGGCTCTTGACCACCTTTCAAGTCTGGAAAGGATCTTACCCAATTGACCCCACTTTCAACCAAGCAGTAGATAGGTATAGAAGGGATACAGCAATACTAGTCAAGTATGCTCATTGTGAATGATGGAATGGTCAATCACCAAATCAAAGGAGCAAAATGTACCTAAGGCCAAGGTGAGAAGGGATAAGAAGTTAGGTGGAATGGATAAGGGAGCCATTGTGAGGAAGCAGGATAACTGTTGTTTCATGGAGGGGATTGTGATCACTGACATAAAACAAAGTGCATTTTTTGTTGAATGTAAAACTGATGATCTTGTCTGTAAACATCCATTTAACTCACAATAAAAAGCTTTAAAAATTACATCTAAAACATAGTATAAATTAGTAGGATATAGGTTTAAAAAGTTATATTTCTAATACCAAAGATACCTTGGGTATACAAATACACAACGTTGACTGATTCAAATGAAATTCACCTTGGATTTACAACTTTTACATGACTGTAACAATATGAATATGCATATAGTTTCAGATTTCAAAAACACTGTAACAACCCCTGGCATGTTTCACATTTTGAGTTACATTGTTCAAGACACAAAGCAAAAAAAAAAAAAAAAAATTAAGGTAAAATTACTAAACATGAAGCAGTACACCAAATTCTTAAATGTAAAATAGATTTTTCTCCTTCACATTGTTGTTAACCCCATCTATATTTTGCTACTGTATAGAAAGTGAAAAGATATTATTTTCCCAAATTACTATAAAAATAGTCATACATAGTTGAAAGAGAAAAATAACATTCAGTTTTAAATCCTAAGAAAGGTGGTCAAGAAGAGAACAGATATTATATAAAGGCTTTGAACATACCTAGGAACCATATCTTTCAGAGCATTTGGTTCTGAGATGTCTCAAAAGAGTCACTGGAATAGTACATACAAATATTTCATATCTGTATACTTTGTTTCATTGTTTACTGAAAACACATATTTAAAAATAAGCGTGGGACCAAATATTCTAATAACAATTAGGTTGAAATTTAAAAATATATAATAAAGCTACAAATAATGTTGTTAATAAAAAGTCAAACACTATTATTTAGTACTTCATTTTATAGAGATGTGAATTCCAAGCTACAGGTGTACATGACACATTTAAATATTAATGGCTGTTTCAAAGAAACATAATTATGTAAAAAACATTCATTAACATCTCCCTTTAGCAATTATCTATTCAGAGTTCCCTCTAGGAAGAAGCAGCTTCTATTTTGAAAGTTTAAATTTAATTGTTAATTGTCATACACAACCCTCAGTAATAATGCTAATTAGTTTCGTAGTGGCTGTAGAAGTGGCCTCAGAGCTGTCAGTTTGCAAGTTGACATGAACTACAGTGATATTTTAATGTTCCAGCAGGGCAAACCACCACTCATCTATCAGATTCTCACTACTACGGTGTTAGCAAGCATGCTGCTGAAATGCTAGAAGGTATGCCTTCTATTTCAAATACTAGCAGAGTCAAACATAGTGGACAGGCTTCAGCAATGCTTTCAGATAAAGACAATCTATTAGGAAGGACCTGATTACCTGCTTCTAAAGAAATTGACGATTGAAAACCTTGTAAACAGCAACATAAACTTCTGTAATAAAATTATAGTGCTGGAAGATGAGACCATCATATTTAAAGCACTTGAAATATAACTGGAAAAGACCTTTCTTCTCAAAGTAGAGTCGACCTTCATGTAGTGAATGGAATAAAGCTTTTGGAACCTTCCTTTGTTTATGTGGCATAGCTCAAAATAAGAATAAACACCTAAAAAGATCCATTAATAATCAGAAAGTATGAATATAGGAAATTTGGATGTCTTCAAAAATAAAATGAAATGCAAAAAGGTTGATATTCTAGGCATTAGTGAACTAAAATAGATTGCTATTTGTCATTATGCATAGGATAATCTTACAGTCTTCTGTAACAAATTGAAGAGGAGTACCATGACAATCATAATCAAAAGGAACATTTTAGTATAATGCTATTGTTGTTGTAAATGCTGTCAAGTTGGTTACAAATAATAGCAACCCTGTATAAGGGTTCCAAGAAGCAGCTGGTGAGCACGAACTGCTGACCTTGCAATTCAAATCAATCTTGCTATCCAGAGCATTAACCCACAGCATCACACCAGGACTCCCTAATGCTATTAGTGATAGGATATAACATATGCCTACAAGGAATTCCTCTTAATGTGACTATTCAAATGCACACATCAACCACTAATGCCAAAGATGAAGATATTGAAGATATTTAACAATTTGTGCAGCCTGAAATTAATCAAACACGCAACCATGATACATTGATAATTACTGGAGATTGTTATGCAAACGTTAGAAACAAATATCCAATAAGTTATTCAGTGGAAATATATTTTTTTTCAGCAACTTAAACAGTGACTATAAACAATGACCTTGCCATATGAAATACACAGGAATCAAATCAATTACATCAGTGAAACGAGACTATGGTAAAGATCAATATCCTCAGCAATGTCCTGAGAATGACTACAGAACAGACTACCAATTGCTCCAATATAAATTCAAGTTGAAACTAAAGAAAATTAAAATAAATCCAAGAGAGCTAATGTACAACCTTGAGTATATTCCACCTGAATTTAAAGACCATTTTAAGAATGGATTTAATGGATTGAACACTAATGACCAAAGATCTGATGAGTTGTGGGATTACATTGTTGTTGTTGTTAAACACCATTGAGTCCATTTTGATTCATAGCAATACTGCAGAGGGTTTTCAAGCAGCAGTTCATGGGCTTGAGCCACTAAATTTGCAGTTAATAATCCAGTACCTACCAATAGCTGCAAGCATACATTAACAGAGAAATTCCAGAGGTTCAAGCTGGATTCAGAAGAGGATGTGGAATGAGGGATATCATTGCTGATGTCCAATGGACCTTGGCTGAAAGTAGAGAATACCAGAAAGATGTTTACCTATGCTTTATTGACTAGGCAAAGACTTTTGGTTATGTAGATCATGACAAGCTATGGACAACATTGCGAAGTATGGGTATTCCTGAACACTTACTTGTGCTCATGAGGAATCTGTACATGGAACAGGAGGCAGTTTTTCTAACAGAACATGGGAACGCTGAATGGTTTAAAATTAAGAAAGGTGTATGACAGGACTGTATTATTTATCATACTTATTCAACCTGTATTGTTGTTGTTGTTGTTAAGTGCTGTCAAATTGATTCTGATTCAACCTGTATGCTGAGCAAATAATCCGAGAAGCTGGGTTATATGAAGAAAAATGTGGCATCAGGATTGGAGGAAGACTCATTAACAGTCT
>NW_006408523.1:31895004-31900719 GCF_000296735.1 Chrysochloris asiatica | reverse complement strand
TACTATATACACATACACATACAAAGACATTCATGAGTAATGGCTTATAAATGGAAGGAGGTTAATGCTAACTTTCCATTAGTATTTATACTTTTGTACTACAGTAGTGCTATTGTTATAAGATAGAAAAAAAAACAAAAAACTTGACCTTATTTTTCTAGAATACTTTTATGTCACAGTTTTTAAAATTATCCACTTTTTTGTCCTCTTGTGAGATGTAAATATGGTTTCTAAAAATTAAAACAAACCTCTGTAGTCAGGGAAACAATATTCCTACTCTACTATTCTTCATGGAATCAAATCAAATTTGATGAAGATAGGGTTTAGTGATGTCTGTAGAAACCAATTCATCTCAGGTGAAGAAACTGAACAATGGGCCTATTAAGATACTTAAAACATCAAGAAAACCTTTTATCTACACCATTTTATGAGTCACAGACTCTATCACTCTCATATAATGACAGAAAATCATTGCACCTGAAATGCATAGTACCCTGCAATAGCAATAAAAAACGCATTTACCTTGAACCAAAATATCCATTATCAGGTAACCTCAAGGATGAGAAGTAGAGATAAATTGAGACTCCAAGGCTTCCTAGTCTAACATTCTTGTTCAGTATTTTCCTTTGGTGCAACATCATTCAAATGATCAATATGACAAAAATGGAATTTTAACATGATTATTCATTATTCCAGTGTTATTTTATTTTTACAGTACCTTTATGAGACTGTAAAAAAACATTATAGGAGATAGCCAATGCCAATTGCAAGACATATATTCTAATATAAACATAAAACAAATAACATAAAAAGAGACAACATTATTTTATCTAAAAGGACAAGACTAATGTTTATTTTATCTAATAAAAAGAAACCTTAATATTTTCAGTATAATGTAAAATTAGGAGTGGCTTCAAAAATTTCATGGAAAAATTCAATGAACTTTTCATTCAATATCTCGATGAGCTTTTGAAGGCCCTTATATAGGAGAATGAAAATATTTTTACCAATAAGTATTCTCTACTTTCAGCCAAGATCCATCAGACATCAGCAATCATATCCCTCATTCCACATCCTCTTCTGAATCCAGCTTGAACCTCTGGGATAAATCATAATTAAAGCATACATAGTACAACATGTACACTGTGTTGTTGTTGTTGTTATTGTTATGTGACATTGAGGCGGTCCTGATTCATAACAACCTTACACACAAAAGAACAAAACACTGCCTGGTCCTGTGCCAACTACACAATCTTTGCCAAATTTGAGCCCATTGTTGCTGCCACTGTTCCATTCCATCTCATTGGGGGTATTTCCTTTTTTCCCCTGAAGTTCCACTTTACCAAGCAAGTCCCACCTAATAACATGTATGGGAGATGAAGTCTGGCTATCCAGGCTTCTAAGGTTATACTTCTTCCACCACAGATATGTTTGTTCTTTTGACACTCCACTTTTAGTATCTTCCTCAAACACCAAACTCAAATGCATCAATTCTTCTACAGTCTTCCTTATGCATTGTCCAACTCTCACATGCATATGAGGCTTTTGAAAATACCATGGTTTGGGTCAGGCACACCTTAGTCTTCAAACTGACATCTTTGCTCAACTCTTTAACGCTTGTGCAGCAGATTTGCGTAATGCAAAAATTCATTTAATTTCTTGACTGCTGTTTTCATGAGTTTTGATGGTTTAACTGAGCAAAACAAAGTCTTTAGACAACTTAAATCTTTTCCTCATTTATTTTGATGTTATTTAATGGTCCAGCGGTGAGGAGTTTTGTTTTCTTTACATTGAGATACAACCTATACTGAAGGCTGTGGTCTTTGTGCTTCATCAGTAAGTATTTTAAGTCCTCTTCACTTTCAGCAAGAAAGTATTTAAAAGAACACAAAGATCTTGTTTCTTCACTGCCCTCAGGTATATGAGGACATATAATAAGCATGGACAATGGTCAACATATCTTCTTTAGAAGAAATGTAGGGGTACATTTACTAAATGTTTAAAATATAGCTAGAATTAGTAACAAAAATATTATGTTTGTATGTATTTTGGATAATATATATACAAAATATATATATTTTGGATAATATATATTTATTCTTATATACATACATGTTTATTCTATTGTGTTAATACTGGATTTTATTTTCAATGTCTCTCAAATATGAATTTAGATATGAGTATTGTAAATGTCAACAGCAAAATTTGACAAGTCATATAAATACATTCCTTATTTATAATTTATTGTTGTTGTTAAGTGCCTTTGAATCAGTTCTGACTCGTAATGATACAGTATAGGATTTCCAAGGGTCAACTGGTGGGTTTGAACAGTCACCTTGCAATTCAAATCAACCTTGTGGTCCAGTGCTTATCCTACAGTTCTACACCAGGAATCCTGTGATAATTATAAAAAATATAAATTAAAATGTTCTATTAGTTAATGAGCACCACTCACCAGTCCATTTGTTATACTGTGTTCGCTTGAATGCTCTTGAGATGCTGGAAGTTATGCTACTGGTGTTTCAAATATGAGGAGGGTCACCATTATGGACAGCTTTAAGCAGAGATTCCAGATAAAGACAGGCTAGAAAGAAGGACCTGGTGTTCAACTTCTGAAAATATTTATGATTTATGCAAAAGATAAAATACATAGGAATAAACCTAACTAGAGGAACAAAAGACTTGTACAAAGACAACTACATGACAAAAATGGTAGAATATATCATGGAGAGGAAGACTTAACATTGTGAAAATCTCAGTACTACCCAATACAATCTATAGACATAATGCAATCCCATTCCAGATTCCAGCATCATTCTTTAAAGAGCTGGAAAAAATGAATTTTAACTTTATATATATAGAAAAAAATGCATAGGAGAAGCAGAGCTCTGCTTAAGAAGAAGAATAAATTTAAAGCCTTCTCACTCCCTGATCTCATAAATTACTAAGAAGCAACAGTGGTCAAAACAGTCTGGTACTGGTTCAACAAAAGATACATAGATCATTGGAACAGAATTGAAAAACTCCAAGTAAATCCATTCAAATATTGTCAACTGATCTTTGATGAATGGCATATAGAAAAGAGATCATTCATAAAAAAATGGTGTGAGTAAAACTGAAAATCAATTTTCAGAAGAACACACCATATACTAAAAGAAAACTCAACATGGATTAAAGACCTAAATGTAAAACCTAGAACTATAAAGATCATCAATGAAAATATGGGGACAAATTTAGGAGCTTTAATACATGACATACATACACTATCAAATATTATAAAAAATGCTCAAGCAGTAGAAGACAAAAGAGATAACTGGGACCTCCACAAAACTATAAACTGATGTGCATCAAAAGATTTCACCAGAAGAGTAAAAAGGGAGCCCATGACATATCAGTCAAGGGACGAATATCTGAAATTAATCTAAAGCTACAACATATTCACAGAAAAAAACAAACCATCCAATTAAAAAATGGTCACAGGACATGAACAGACACTTCATCAGGGAAGAAATCCAGACAACCAACACATATATGAAGAAAATGTTCATGATCATTAGCCATTGTTGTTGCTGTTAGGTGCCATCGAATCAGTACCAACTTTATGCACAGCAAAAAGAAACACTGCCCGATCCTAGGCCCACCTCACTATTGTTGCCATGCTTGAGCCCATTGATGCTGCCACTTTGCCAGTCTATCTCGCTGGGGTCTTCCTCTTTTTCTCTGACCCTCCACCTTACCAAACACGATCCTTCTCCAGCTACAGGTCCCTCCTGACAATATGTCCAAAGTATGAGAGACGAAGTGCAGCCATCCTGGCCTCCAAGGAGCAATCTGGCTACACTTTGTCCAACACAGATCTGTTGGTTCTTTTGGAAGCCCATGGCATTTTAGCCATTGTTGTTGCTGTTGTTGTTGTTGTTGTTAAGTACTGTGGAGTGGGTTCTGACTCATAGTGACCCTGCACAGGGTTTCTGAGACTATAACTCTTTATGGGAGCAGAACGCCTCATCTTTCTCTCATGGAACCACTGGTAGGTTCAAACTGCTGATCTTGAGGTTGGTAGCATGACTTGTAACCACTACGCTATCAGAGCTTCTTCTTTAGCCATTAGAGTGATGCAAATTAAAACATTAATAAGATATCATCTCATATCAACATTTACATAAAAGTTAAAAAATAAACAGAAGATAAGAAGTGCTGGTGATGTTATAGAGAAACTGAGACCCTCCTGCACTGTTCCTATACTGCTAATGAGACTGAAAATAGTTCAAACACTCTAGAAAACTGTATGTCAATTCCTCAGAAAGTTCAGACTAGAAATACCTTATGACCCAGCAATCCTTTACGTGGTATACATCCACAAATAATATGAGCCAAGACATGAGTAGATATATGCACACCAATGTTCATCTCGGTACCATTATCAATAGCAATAAGATGGAGACAGAGTAAGTGCCCAACAATGGAAGAATGGATAATCAAACTTTGGAACATACACACAGTGGAATATTATGCAACAATGAAGAATACTGAGTCTGTAAAATACCTCATAACTTGGATGAACCTGGAGGAAGTTATGCTGAATTAAATTAGCCAGTCACAAAAGTACAAATACTGTATGAGAACATTATTGTAAAAGCTTAAGAAAGGGTTGTTGTTGTTAAATGCCACTGAGTCGGTTTCAACCTATAGCATCCTTGTGTATGGTTTCTAAGAAGTGGCTGGTGAGCTTGAATCCAGGTTAAAAGAAACATTCTTTGATGGTTACCAGGGGTATGAGGAAGGGGAGAATAATTCACTGGCTAATAGGTAGACACATGTTACCTGAGATGAATGGGAAGGCAAATTACAGGAAAAGGGAGGGTGGCAGAAGAATAATGAAGGTAAGTGAAGACTCCAGGAGGTATGTATGGGCTAAAGAGGATAGATGTAAATAGTGATATATACACAACCATGTGACACATTGTTCTGTGAATAGACACATGGATTGTGACATAGGCTGACTAGGAAAGGGAGGTCGAGTGGCATATATATATTTATATATCCCACAAATAAATGAGTTTGCAAAAGAAAAAAATAAATATTCTTTGATGGTTGCCAGGAGTGGGAAGGAAGGAAGAGTAGTTCAATGGCTAGATGCTTGTTGTTGTTATGTGCCATCAATTCGGTTTCAACTCATAGCAACCCTGTATAAGGTTTCCAAGGAGCAGCTGGTGAGCTTGAACTGCCGACTTTTTGGTTCAAAACAACCTTGCAGTCCATCACATTAACCAATAATGCTGCACATGTCAATTCAGGTGATGGGGATAGCAAAATACAAGAAGGCGAACAGCAATATATAAGAAGAGAGATTGGAAGAAGAATGATGAAGACAGGTGAAGACAAAGGTAAGTATACAGAGTTAAAGATAATAGAGGAAAATGTTGTTGTTGTCAGGTGCCATTGAGTCAGAACTGACTCATAGCGACCCCATGCACAGCAGAATGAAACAATGTTGGATCCTGGGCCAGCCTCACTACCGCCGCCACACTCGATGCCATTAATGATGCCACTTGGCCGATCCATCTCATTGGTGGGTCTTCCTCTTTTTCTCTGACCCTCCATCTTACCCAGCATGACATGCTTTTCCAGTGACGTGTCCAAAGTATGAGAGACGTGTCCGAAGTATGAGAGATGAAGCCTAGCCATCTTGGCCTCCAAAGAGCACTCTGATTG
>NW_006408523.1:31881974-31887274 GCF_000296735.1 Chrysochloris asiatica | reverse complement strand
ATATGCAGATGATACAAACTTGCTTGCTGAAAGTGAAGGAAACTTAAAACATTCATTGATGAATATTAAAGAGCACAGCCTTCCCTTTGGATTATATCTCAAGGTCAAGAAAACAAAAATCCTCACCACTGGACCGTTAAACAACATTGTTATCAATGAAGAAAAGATTGAAGTTGCCAAGGACTTCATTCTTCTTGGATCAATTATCAACACTCATGGAAGCAGCAGTTAAGAAATCAAATGACATATTGTATTAAGCAAATCTGCTACACAAGATCTTTTTAAAGTGTTAAAGAGAAAAGATATCAACTTGAGAACTAAGGTGCGCCCAACCCAAGCTATGGTATTTTCAATAACCTCATATGATGTGAAAGCTGGACAGTGAATAAGGAAGACCTAGAAGAACTGATGCTTTTGAGTTAATGTGTTGGAGAGGAATATTGAAAGTGCCATGGGCTGCCAAAAGAACCAACAAGTCTGTGTTGGAGGCCATGATGGCCAAACTTTGTCTCTCAGACTTTGGACATATTGTCAGGAGGGACCAGTCACTGAAGAGGGATATCATGTTTGGTAAGGTGGAGGGTCAGAGAAAAAGAGGAAGACCCCCCTGCGAGATGGATTGGCAAAGTGGCAGCATCAATGGGCTCAAGTGTGGCAACAATTATGAAGTTGGCCCAGGATCAGGGAGTGTTTCCTTCTATTGTGCATAGGGTCGCTATGAGTTGGTACTGACTCAATGGCACCTAATAACAACAATTATACAGTGCCACACTAAGGCTACAGAGATGACAATAGACACATTATATGTAAAGGAAGCAAAACATAATTAAAAATATAGAAAAAAATGAAAAGCCCAAAATAGATTTCTGAAGAGACTCTGAATCTTGCTCTTGAGTGCATAGTAGCTAAAGGGAACTGAACAAATAATTATGTATAAAATCTGAATTTATAAAATTTGTTAACTGCCTGAGAAGACAAAATAAAGCAAAGGCTTAGACTTAAAAAACAAAAATGGCAGAGCATGCTCCAAATTTCTCAGTTCCAAAGAAATAAATGAAGATAAAATTCCATTTGGGATTTGCAATGCTGAAAATTCTAGGTGCAAGGTATTGAATGATGCAGGAAGTATCAAAGGAAATGGAAAGAACACACTGAGTCTCTGCACCAAAAAGAATTAGTTGATGTTCAAATGTTTAAGGAATTAACATCTGATAAAGATCTGATGTTACTGAAGGATGAAATCCATGCTGCAAAATGGAAGACTTCAAGAATTGGCAGAAATCCAATTAAGATATTTTAGCAGAGATGCAATACTGGAATAGCTCACCTCTCTATGCCAGGAAAGTTGAAATACAGCTACCTGGAAAATCAATGGAAAGAGATCTGCCTTTGCACTTATTCCATAGAAAGGTGATCCAGTAGAATGCAGAAGTAGGTGAAGAACATCAGTTACAGCACAAACGTTAATATCACATGAAGTAAAAATGCTGCTGAAGAGAATACAAGAACAATTGAAGTAGTACATTGACATGGAACTGTCTGAAATTCTAATGAGATTCAAAGAGGATGTGAAATAAGATCAAATGGATCTTTATTGTAAGCAGAGAATATGAGAAGTATGTTAAACCATATTTTATTGACTGTGCAAACTAATAACTCTAAAGAGGTCTTGTGCAGCAGATTTACCTGGTGCAGTAAGTCATTTGATTTCTTGACTCCTGCTTTCATGAATGTGGATTGTGGATCCAAGCAAAATGCATTCTAACAACTTTATTCTTTCTCCATTTATAATGATGTTTTTTATTGGTCCAATGGTGGATATTTTTGTTTTCTTTACATTGAGGTAAAACCCATACTGAAGAATGGGGTCTTTGATCTTCAGCACTAAGTAAGTATTTTAAGTCCTCTTCACTTTCAACAAGCAAGGTTGTATCATCTGCATATTGCAGGTTGTTAATTAATGTTCCTCCAATCCTGATGTATATTCATTTTCCTGTCATCTAGATTCTCAGATTATTTGCTTAGCATACAGACTGAATGTTGTTATTGTCGTTAAGTGTCTTCCAGTCAGTTCCGACCCATAACGACCCTGTATAGGGTGTTTGATGATTAGCTGGTGAACTTGTACCTCCAATCTTGCAGTTCAAACCGACTGTGCAGTACAGCACATTAACTTGCAGTGCCATACCAGGACTTCACAGATTGAATAGGTAGAGTGAAAGAATATAACCCTGGCACACACCTTTCGTTGTTCTATTCAAATGACTGCATCTTGGTTTTATATTCAAATTCCTCAAGAGTACAATTAAGTGCTTCAGAATTCCCAGTCTCCATAGTATTGTCCATCACTTGTCATGATTCACAATGACTCTGTATTCTTTCATCTTCTTTTAATGCTTTCTGCATCATTCAATATTTTGCCCATTGTTATTGTTGTTGTTCTTAAGTGCTGCTGAGTCAATTCCAACTTATAGAAACCCTGTATATAGTTTCCAAGGAGTGGCTGATAACATTAAACTGCCGACTGAGATGTTCAAACTGACTTTGCAGTTGAGTGCTTATCCTACAGTGTCACACAAGTCATGGCTTGAATTTTTTCTTCGTTTTTTTGTCACCTTAAGAAATATTGAGGATGTTCTTCTCTTTGGGTTTTGTAATTCCAGGTATTTGGACATTTCATTATAATACTTGACTTGGTCTTTTCAGGCTGCCCTTTGAAATGTTCTATTCAGCTCTTTTACCTCCACAGTTCTTCCATTTGCTTTAGCATCTCTACACTGGAAAGGAAGTTTCAGAGTCTCTTCTGACATCTGTTTTGGTCTTTGTTTTAATCTTTCCTCTCTTCTTAGTGACCTTTAAGTGTCTAATGCATCAAATCTATTCTAGAGAAGATCTCTAATTTCAGATAGGGTATTGGAGTCCTGGTGTGGCTCTGTGGGTTAATGCGCCAGACTGCAAAGCCGATTGAACTGCAAGGTCGGTGGTTCAAGCTCACCTCAGAAACGCTATACAGGGTCGCTATTGGTTGGAACTCAAAGGCACTTAACAACAATAGTCATGGTAATATTTTTGCTCTCATGAACTTGTTTTAATTTTCTTTAGCTTCAGCCTGAACTTGTATATGAACAACCGATGGGCTGTTCTGCAGTCAGTCCGTGGCTTAGTTCTGGTTGAAACTATGGGCATTTCCTACATTTCTTTCCACAGATGTAGCCAAGTATATTTCAATGTATTCAATTTGGTGAAGTCCATGTGTATATCTTTTATATTGTCTATATAAGGTATTTTCAATGATAAGCCATTGGTCTTGCAAATTTTTATTATTTGATCTCTAGCATTGTTTATATCAAAAAGGTCATATTTTCCAGCTACTGATGCTTCATTTCCAACTTTGCATTCCAATCATCAGTAATTATCAATGCATCTTGATTGCATGTTGGATCAATTGCAAACTGAAGAAATTGGTAGAATTCTTCCATTTTATCATCATTGGCTTTAGTGGTTGGTGTGTAAATTTGAATAATAGTGGTATTATCTGGTTTGCCTTGTACACATATGACTATTATCTTATAACAGATAGAATTATACTTCAAGATCGATCTTGAAATGTTCCCTTTGATGATGAATGCAATGCCAAGTCCTCTTCAATTTATCATTCCCAGCATAGTAAGCCATGTAATTGTTAGATTCAAAATGGCCATTACCAGTCCATTTCAGCTAACCGATGCCTACGATATTCATCTTTATGTGTTCTACATCATTTTTGACAACTTGTAGCTTTTCTAGATTCATACTTTGCACATCCCATGTTCTGATTATTAATGTATTTTTCAACTGTCTTCAGCAATTGAAGTTCCTGAAAGCTTTACTCCATTTGTCTCATCATGGACAACTGTACTTTGAGGAGACACTTCTTCTTTAGTCATATTTTGAGTGTCTTCCAACATGAGGGGCTCTTCTTCCTGCACTATATCTGACAAAATTCTGGGACTATTCTAAATATTCAAGTATGCAATATTCTGGTGTTGTGACCTGACTGTGTTCCACTGGTATTTGTAAGGGTTTCAGTAGCTAAACATTCAGAAGTATTCTGTTTCTTCTTCTTCCTCATAGTTCTTATTGTAGAAGCTAGCCTGGAACCTGTCCACCAAGAGTGCCTCTTCTAGTATTTAAAATAGCATTGGCATAGCTTCCAGCATCACAGCAACACACACAACACCACAATACAACAAAAGGATTTATAGTATGTGTCTTCTTGTTTCAGTTCTCTTCGGCTTCAGTCTGAACTTTCATATGAGCAATTGATAGTGTTTTTCACGGTTTGACCCTGGCTTGTTTTGGCTAATTATTGAGCGCCTCCATGTTCTCTTTCTACAGGTGTAGTCAATTTGACTCCTGTGTATTCCATCTGTTGAGGTACATGTGTATAATCGCCTTTTATATGGTTTGTAAAAAGGTATTTGCAATGAATAAGTTATTGGACTTGCAAAATTCTATCATGTGAACCCCAGCATTTATAAATATCAACAAGGGTATATTTTCCAACTACTGAACCTTCCTATTTGTTTCCAAGCTTCTCATTTTAATTAACAGAAATGATTAATGCATATTGATTTCATGCTTGCTCAATTTCAGACTGAAGAGTTGGTAGAATTCTTCAATTTCGTCATCACTTGCATCCAAAGTATGAGGTGTTTCACAAATTTCTTTATTTTTTAATGATATATAATATATCATTTTGTGTATGCACCATTGTTTGTTTACCCTTTTATCTATTGATAGATGGTTAGGTTGTTTCCATATATTTGCTATTGTGAATAGTGTTGCAATGAATAGAAGTCTGCATCTGTCTATTCATGTCATAGCTCTTATTTCTGTAGGTTAAATGTTG
Source organism: Chrysochloris asiatica (assembly GCF_000296735.1). Classification (NCBI taxonomy): domain Eukaryota; kingdom Metazoa; phylum Chordata; class Mammalia; order Afrosoricida; family Chrysochloridae; genus Chrysochloris; species Chrysochloris asiatica. The sequence goes on along the minus strand of NW_006408523.1, from coordinate 31,882,383 downwards.
ATTGTTTTTCTAATGTTGAACTACCCTTTCATATCTGGAATGAATCCCTCTTGACTGAGATGTATGAATTTCTTTTGGTGTGTTATTAGATTCTATTCTCTAGAATATTATTGAGAATTTTTGCATTGACCTTAGGTTAGGAGTTCAGTGGTTATCCTACAGAACCAAACCCAGACTCCTACCTAGTACGGAGTGTCTCAAATACATTAAAAAGGAAAAATTAGTGAATGAATAGAATACTTTGCCTTTTAGATTATACATCCAAATGTGTAACTTTCAGAGGATGGGAAAGTAGTCAAAGAGGAAAAAAAAAAAAATCAGTCTGTAAAATGGTGATAAATATGACATAGAAAGTAAAACTAGACAGTGTCTGTATTAGGCTCAGTTTTCTACAGAAATATATATATAT
>NW_006408523.1:31856206-31881288 GCF_000296735.1 Chrysochloris asiatica | reverse complement strand
TTGGACATATTGTCAGGAGGGACCAGTCACTGGAGAAGGATATCATGTTTGGTAAGGTGGAGGGTCAGAGAAAAACAGGAAGACCCCCAGTGAGATGGACCCCAAGTGGCAGCATAGATGGACTCAAGCATAGCAACAGTAGTGTGGTTGACCCAGGACTGAGCAGTGTTTTGTTTTGCTGTGCATAGGGTCGCTGTGAGTCAGTGCCAACTTGATGGCACCTAACAACAACAACAACATCAAGATAGATAGATAGATAGATAGATAGATAGATAGATAGATAGATAGATATAGATAGATAGATAAAGATAGGTTAGATATGCATATTGTTGTTGTTGTATATGTAGATATATCTATATATGTATATATACATATACATAATATGTATATACACATATACATATACATAAATGGAGTCCTGATATAGTACACTAGACCACAAAGTTGGTCTGAACTACAAGATCAGCAGTTCAAACACATCAGTTGTTGTTGTTGTTGTTGTTAAGTGCCATCGAGTCGATTCCATCCCATAGCGACCCTGTATAGGGTTTCCAAGGAGCAGTTGGTGAAATTGAACCACTGACTTTGCAGCTCAAACAACTTTGCAGTCTGACACATTAGCCCACAGTGCCACACTAGGACTCCAAACACACCAGTTGTTGTTGTTGTTATGTGCCGTGGAGTCGGTTCCGACTCATAGCAAACCTGTACAGGGTTTCCGAGGCTGTAAATCTTCATGGAAGTAGAAAGCCTCATCTTTCTCCCGCAGAACAGCTGGTAGTTTCGAACCGCTGACTGTGAGGTTAGCAGCCCGATTCGTAACCACTACACTACCAGAGCTCCTTAAACACACCAGTAATTCCATGGAAACCCTACACAGGGTAGTATAAATTAGAACCAACTCAAAGGCACTTAACAACAACAAATATATATATGGAGAGGCTTATTTTAAAAGAAATGGCTTACAAATGCAGAGTTCCAGGTCCCCAATGGGAGAGAGAGAAAGAGAGAGACTTTTCTGCATGTCCATTATATAGGAGCAGATCACACCCCCAAGGAAACATCCTTTCACTTGATTGACTCGTCACAGCCAATCAACTATGCCTGTATTAAGTTTCATCGCAATGAGAATAAGCACATCATAACTGCTAAACCATTGGAAATCTTATCCTAGTCAAGTTAACACAGAACCTTAACTACTATAGTCACATAAAGAATGTTAACTGGGAGGGTATCATGTAAGGAGACTTCACTGATAAGGTGCACAGGTTCTTCTGATTCTGTTTCCTTGGAGAACATGATTTGGCTACTCAGAATTTCCAAATAATCTTCTCTTCTGCACAGAATTAGAAAGAAACTGGACAACATATAATATTTTATATTACAAATACTTTTCTATCATCTTCTATTTGTCAATGACAATTTGTTTATTATATGCTATATTATTTATAGTTCTAACAAGGCCGTTATTTGTGTTTCTGTATTTGTAATTACCCTTTAATATTAGGTTTATGGTCATCTCTTGCAATAGTGATTGTTGTTATTATTAGGTGCCATCGAGTCAAAAGCGACTCATAGTGACCCTTTATACAACAAAACTGAAGCAATCCTGGGTCAATCCTTGCTATATTTGAATCCACTGATGCTGCCACTGTGGCAATTCATCTCACTGGGGATCTTTGTCTTTCTCTCTATCTTCCACTTTATTATACATGCTATCCTTCTCTAGCAACTGGTCTCTCCTCTCAATATATCCAATGTATGAGAGACGAAGGCTGGCAATTCTGGCTTCCAAGGAGAACTCTCATTGCACTTCTTTCAACACAGATCTATTGGTTCTTTTGGCAGCCCATGGCACTTTGAATATTCTCCTCCAACACCATAACTTAAATGCATCTATCCTTCTACAGTTTACAGTCTTCCTTATTCACTGTCCCACTTTCGCATGCATATGACATTATTCAAAATATCATAGCTTGGGTCAGGCACACCTTAGTGCTCAAGCTGCCATCTTTGCTCTTCAATACTTTAAGCAGGTCTTGTGGAGCAAATTTGCCGAATACAATATGTTGTTTTATTTCTTGACTGTTGCTTCCATGAGCGTTGTTAGTTGATCCAGGCAAAATGAGTCTTTAACAACCTCAATCTTTTGTCCATTTATATGGATGTTGTTTATTAGTCTGGTAGTGAAGATTTTTGTTTTCTTTACATTGAGGTGCAACCCGTACCAAATGTTGTGGTCTTTGATCTTCAGCAATAAATATTTTAAGGCCTCTTCGATTTCAGCAAGCAAGGTGGAATCATATGCATATTGCAGGTTGTTAATGAGTCTTCCTCCAGTTCTGATATCCCGTTTTTCATCACATAATCCAGCTTCTCAGATTACTTGTTCAGCATACAGTATGGTGAAAGAATACATCTTGACTCACACCTTTTCTAAATTTAAAGCTTCCAGTGTTTCCTTGTTCTGTTTGCACAACTGCCTCTTGGTCTAAGCACAGGTTTCTCTTGAACATAATTAAATGTTCAGGAAAACTCATACTTTGCAATGTTGTCCATAGCTTGTCATGATAAACACAATGGAAAGCCTTTGCATAGTCAATAAAGCACAGGCAAACATCTGAGCTCTGGTAGCATAGTGGTTACGAATCAGCCTGGTAACCTCAAGGTCGGCAGTTCGAAACTACCAGCTGTTCTGTGGAAGAAGGATGAGGCTTTCAGCTCCCATAAAGATTTGCAGCCTCGGAAACTCTGTGCAGGATCACTATGTCGGAACCAACGCCATGGTACTTAACAGCAACAACAAACATCTTTCCGGTATTCTCTGTTTTCAGCCAAGATTCATCTGACATCAGTGATGATATCCCTTGTTCCATGTATTCTTCTGAAACTTGCTTAGGTCTCTGGAATTTCTCTTTCAATGTTTGGTTGCAGTGGTTTCTGTACAACTTTTAGTAAAAATTTACTCCCATGGGACACCAATGATATTGACCGATGATTTCCTCATTCTATTGAATCACCTGTCTTTGGAATGTGCACACATATGAATCTCTTCCAATCAGTTGGCCAGATAGTTGTCTTCCAATTTTCTTGTCATAAGTGAGTGAGTGCCTCCAGTGCAGCATAACTTTGTTGAAAAATTTCAATTTGTATTCTGTCAATTCCAGGTACTGTGTTCCTTGCCAATGACTTCAATGCACCTTGGACTTCTTCCTTCATTATCATTGCCTCTAGATCATATGCTGCCCTTTGAAATGGCTGAACACCAACCATTTCTTTTTGATGCTTTCTTCATCATTCAGTATTTTGCACATAGAGTCCTTCTATACCCCAAGTTGAGGTTTGAATTTTTTCTTCAGTTCCTTCAGTTTGAGAAATGCTGAACTTTTTCTTCCCTTTTGGTTTCCAGGTCTTTGCACATTTTGTTATAATATTTGACTTTGTCCTCTCAAGCGGACTTTTGAAATTTTCTTTTCAGCTCTTGAATCTCCTCAGTTCTTCCGTTTGCTTTAGCATCTCTACTCTGGACAGCAAGTTTCAGAGCTTCTTCTGACATCCATTTTGTTCTTCTTCTCTCTTGTCTTCTCAATGACCTGTTGCTTTCTTCTTGTACGATGTACTTGGTGTCATTCCATAACTCTTCTGGGTTTTGGTCTTTAGTGTCTAATGTATCAAATCTGCTCTTCAGATGATCTCTAAATTCAGGGGGAATATATTCAAGTTCATATTTTGGCTCTTGTAGACTTGTTTTAAAATTTTTCAGCTTCAGTTTCAATTTGTATATGATGGTCCTTTCCAAAGTCTTCCTCTGGCCTTCTTTTGGCTGATGATATGATGCTTTTCAACTATTTCTCTCCACAGTTGTAGTCAATTTGATTTCTGTGTATTCTATCTAGTATAGTAAACCTTTCTAGGCAGCTCCCCTCAACCCTCTACCTGACCTCAGCCAAGATTTAAAGGTGCAGTGGTAGGCCCAACACCTCCACCTCACACTTTCTATTATTTGTAAAATTGCTCTTTCCAGGTCTGCTTCCTTCCCTACAGGTAATCAGACCCCTTCCAGCCTGGAGATCATGGTCTGCTCAAAACATGGAGAAACAGATCTGAAAACCAATTAGAAACAAAAGTGGACTGGACGCCAGGAAGTCCTCTAGTCACCCCGTCAGTTGTCAAGTTAACTGGATTCAAAACTTAAACACATAATACCAGAATCAAGTCTTAGCTGTCAGTCGACAGGACCACCTGGACATCAGAAGCAACTGGAGAAATCCAACTAAAGATAAGAAGATGCCCCTTAAAATAATGTATCTCCTGATCTTTACAATGGGAATCTCACAAGACACTATTCCTTTCAATGGGATGTAAACATTTGAGTCTATTTAACTCAGAGTGTAATAAATGTATCTAATTTTTTTCTTTCAGGAGGGCATCCAGAAACATCTACAAAAATTAACTGAGGACTGGAACAAGAAATTATCCCAAACCCAGGTGATCTGGTATGGGTGAGGAACTGGAATTTGACCCCACTGTAACCCAATTGACAGGACAGCTGACTGTCATCCTGACCACCCCACAGCAGCCAAGTTAAAAGGAGTTCCCACCTGGATTCACACAGCAGACTGGAGAAAGTCTCATGGGAAGCTGAAACTTACCCTACCAAACTTTACAAGATAACGCTGAGACACACGACCCGCCCTGCTTCAGCCACAAACCTGGAGCTGGCTGATCAATGCTCGGCAGAAACATGAGGACGTCTGCCGTGGGACTCACATTAATTGGACTTTGGGGTGTGGGAAAGGGAGAAAAACCTGTGTAATCTATACAACCATACCACCAAGGTGGACCAAATAGTGACCACCACACTACTCTTCTATAGCTACTATGAATGTGAGGGCACCCTCCTAGCTAACTGAACCTATAACCAATGAAACAGGAAGAACCCTCTTAGAGCAGCAAAAAACTCAACTCAGAAATGCTTTTTGTCAAAACAGACTAGCCCTAGACTATTTATTAGCTCAAGAAGGGGGGTGGGTATGTAAAAAAAATTGAATCTGACAAACTGTTGCTTACAGATAGATGATCAAAGGTGAGTCATTGAGGACATTGTGAAAAAAAATCCAAAAACTAGCTCATGTTCCTGTGTGAATTTGGCACAGATGGAGTCCAGAATCATTATGGGCAGGCGGGTTCTCAGCATTGGAGGAGTCAAAACACTGGTGGGAGGATTTCTGATCATCATAGGGGGATGTCTGCTCATCCCATGTTTCCTTCCACTGGCTATCAAAACACTGAAAAGCATAGTTGAAGCCAGGATAGAAAAGAAAACTACTTCCTGCATACTCTGGCAACATATCTATCAGCCTATGCCCACTGAACTAAAAAGTATCATCCAGAAAAGTGAAGCCCACTAGTTTGCTTTCTGGCTACATGGGCCTCAAAGGTGAGAATGAGGCAAACAGGCCTGCAGAAATAGGTGCTGGCCCCCATGGCTCATAACTCATTCCTGGAGCAAGGCTCACATTCCAGGAAATGAGCAACAGACTACCTAAGTCTCAGGTGATTACCCAGGCTAATCTGTTCCTGACCCACCACCGGGAGGGAAGAGACCCCCCCCGCAAATGTTCACCTGCTTCCCCTTCTGTAACTGCTTGCCTATATGCTCATACATCTTTCCCCACTGTATGTTTGAACTAACCAATCCCAGGTAGCCTCATGAAGCTGCTGGCTTGCTAACCAATTCCAAATGAACTCATATATGTACCCCTATTTTGTTTGAACTGCAAGGTCGGTGGTTCCAGCTCACCAGCTGCTCCTTGGAAACCCTATACAGGGTTGCTATGGGTCGGAATCTACTCGAAGGCACTTAACAACGAAAAAATTCCCTATAAAATATCCTCACATAGGGAAGAAGAGGCTCAGCTTCTGGATAAGTGAATCAACTGAGCCACGTGCTAGCAGAATAAAGCCCTTCCTTTGTTACAGCCCGCATGGTGTTCACAATTCCTTTAGAGCAACTTCGCTAACACTTACACTTAGTATATTTGTATTTTCTGCTTAGTAGTTTTGCTTCTCTCAAAGTTCATGGAATTTTTGAAGGGTGTATTTCCTTATGTAACAAAATTGTGAGGATGGATAAAAACGGGTCATTCTTTCCTTTTATTGTACATAGAGTCACTATGAGTCCGAATAGACTCCATGGCACAGAATCTTTCATAATGCCTGGAATATAGCAGGCCATAAATAATAGTGGCTGCATTAACTTATGCCAAAAGAATCAACAAATTAATGTATTGTTTTGAAAGAAAAATTTAATTTTTAAATAGAATTATTTTTCTTTATTTTCACCAGTATTCAATTATAGAAGGAAATATAAAATCTAACCCCTATCACATACAAAACCTAAAAATAAATAAATAAATAAACAATTCTGCTCCTATATATGTTATGATATGCTATGTGAATCCTTACATTGATTTTTCAAATAGTAGGCTAATTTTTAAATTTTTTTGTTTAGAATTATTATTTTCCTTCAAATAAAATTAAACACTTTTAAATCAGTCAGAATTTAAACAACTTTAAGATGAAGCTATTTGCTACAAACTAATTAATGGATAGATGCTATGTATATACGTGTATATATACATGCATTAAAAAATAAAAAGAGGAAAACCTCTTGGTTTTGACTTGTGAGAGGAAATTGCTCTTACTACTCAATGACACAGAATGCAATTGCCAAAACATTAGCAATAAGAAAGGCAGCTGAGAAAATTACTAGAGTGAATAGTCACAAAATTCATTTCTAGTCCATTAGACCAAGGCACATCCAGCTAGATTTTAACAGATATTCAGAGATTCCTGTGAAATATTAAAAACAGCCATTAATCCAATCACAGGATTTCAACTGAAGACACAGCTAGGATTTTTGCACCTTTTTTAGCTGATACCAAAGGTCCATTGAAGGATTAGTGAAAGCATAAGGAAGTCCAGGGCAGCCTGCCTTCTTTGGCTGTAGGCCAGTGCCCACTAGCACTCCACAGGGTGTTATTGCAATGCAAATGTATGGAAGCCAAGCACTCATTGCATCTGAATTAACATAGAAAAAGAAAACACACATACATAAGGGGCAGAACCTCTACTTAGAAAACAAAGCTTGGCATGTGTAATGGCATTTTGAGCCTCTAAGATAAGAAATTTCAATAGATTAATTCAGCAGTACGGAAGAAAACCAGAGTATAATAAATCTACCTGGAGGATTTTGGAAGGTGGTAATTACTTGGAAAAAACAAAACTAAAATACAAAAACAAGAAATCTTTAACTCTCTGTCTTCCAATAATTTTACCTTACAGACTTTGTTGTTGTTGTTAAGTGCCATTGAGTTGATTCCAACCCATACCAACCCAGTACAGGGTTTCCAAGGAGCAGCTGGTGAGCTTTAACCATGGATCTTGCAGCTCAAACAACTTTGCAATCTGATGCATTAGTCCACAGTGCCACACCAGTGCTCCTGTAGAGAGTCAAAAAAACTATGGTTCAGGTACATCTCAAAGTGCAAGAGCTATGACAATGAAAATGGAGGAATTTAAATTATTTCAAAGGAAGCTTGACTTTTAAGTTGTTGTTAAATGCCATTGAGTCTGTTCCAAGGCATAGTGGCACTGTATAGGGTTTCTGAGCAACAATTGTTAGGTTTGAACTGCAACCTTGCAGTTAGCAGTTCAGTGTTTACCTTTTAGTACCAAACCAGAACTCCAAGTTAAATAATACATTGTTAAATAATTATACAATTAACCAAAATTAACTCTACATTAAAAAAAATGAAACAAAATTTTGTATGAACTATTAATCTACATACATATAGAGAAAACATTCTGATTTCAGAAAAAAAAAAAAGAAAGAAAGAAAACATTACTTGAAGTAAGCTAGTCACAAGGAAATTAATAAAGAAAATGGGAGGGAGTACAGAAGAGCAGTCACTGGCAAATCTTAATGTGATTGACTGAGCCCTGCCATCTTCCTTTTGGAGTCCTGATTTGGCACTATAGGATAAGCACTAAAAGTTGCAAAGTTGGTTTAAACAGTAATGGTCAGTGGTTCAAATCCACCAGTCACCCCTCAGAAATGCTATACGGGATCACTATAAGTCAGAACTGAGCTGACAGCACTAAACAACTATAAAAATTCTCCTTTTACTGAGATCATCCTTTAACTGTTTACTTGAGGCCTGTTCTTAAGAGCCATTGAGCACTTCTGTATAGGGTTTCCGAGGAATGGCTGGTGGATGTGAATAACGGACTTCCTAAGTACCTGTCCTGTGCTTATCCTACAGCGTCATAACAGGATTCCAGTTGAGGCTGATATAAAATCAACTCGACAACACTAACAACAATAATATCCACATACAAAGGGGCCCTGGTGGCACTGTAGAGTAAGCACTGGACTCTAACTGCAAGGCTGACAGTTCAAACCCATCAGCTGTTCCATAGGAAAGAGTTGTGGCATTCTACTCCTCTAAAGAGTAAGCCTTAGAAACACTGTAAAATATTGCTATGAGTAGCTTGATGGGAATGGCTTTTGAACCCACTGGCAGCCATGAGATCATTTGAGACTTAAATTACGAAGTTATGATTAGTTGACTATTGTTATCTAGCAGGATAAGACAAATTTATGTTGCTGTACAACAGCTTCTGACAGGTTTTTGCAGTTTGGGTCAGGTACTAATGGTTAATGTTGTTATTAAATGCCGTACAATCGATATCTCAAACAAAATGGATTGGCTTAGTGGCAGCAGCAATCGGCTCAAGCATAGAGACTGGGTAATGTTTCTTTCTGTTGTATGTACTTAAGGTTGCTATGAGTCATATGGACTCAAGGACATCTAACAACAACAACATTTGGTTTCCTGGATAAGTAATCTTAAAATCAGAGTAAAACCTCTTCTATTTCCCCCTTCAATCTTTCAAAAGAAAAATTTTTACTTATTTATTTTATGGGGAACACAGATGCTCCGTAGTACAAGCACTGTATTGCAAACCACAAGGGCAATGGTTTGAGCCTACCAGCTGTTCAGCAGGAGAAGGCTGAGGCTTTTTCCTCTGTAAAGAATTACAAGTCTCTGATACCCTTCACAGGGTTGCTAAGAGTCGGAACCAACTCAATGACACTTAACAATTTATTTTGGTAGCATAATGGTTACAGTTGGGCTGCTAACCTCAAGGGCTGCAGTTGCAAACTACCAGCCTTTCCTCGAGAGAGAAAGATGAGGCTTTCTAGTCCCGTAAAAATTACAGCCACGGAAACCGGAAACTGTACACAGGGTTGCTATGAGTCGAAACTGACTACACAGCACACTACCACCACCCAAGAAGTATTCTGAGCTTTGTGAACTGGGAGCAAACATAAAAATTGCAAATTTATAACTTTTTCACCTTCAACTTTTGTTCAAAATGACAAAACACAATTAAAATTTAGAAATAGTTCTATTGGTCAAAAATTGGCAATGAGAGCGAACACACATTACAAAAAAATGATGCTAAATAAGGTCTGCTTTTTCCTTTTTTTAAAATATATTTTTTTTAATTGTGAATTCAGTGAAGGTAGGCAAAACAGATTATCAGTCCCACAATCAACAAATCATAGATTTCATGTGATTACAATTATCACAGTCTCTTCCATTTGCCTACCTCTATTCACTTAACTCCTAAGTTCCTCCCTGTGTCTTCCACTACTCCATCCTTCCTGTGATAACCTTCCTCTTGTATATTGACTTCCCCATCACCCAATTTAACATGTGTCTACCCTCCACCCTTTGAATAACTTTCCGTTCCTTTCCACCACTGGTAATCATCATAGAATATTTCTTTTAACAAGAAAACCTTTGTTTAACATTTTATAAGAATGGCCTCATACAATATTTGTCCTTTTGTGATTGACTAATTTCACAAGGGAGTCTTTATGTGGCACTGAGGGTCAATGTGCTGGACTACAAGTTCAGTTTGAACTGCAAGATCAGTTGTTCAAAGTTGCCTATTGCTCTTTTGAAAACCTATACAGGGTTGCTATGAGTTGAAACTTACTCAACTGCACTAAACAACAATAACAACAACAATTTCACTTGGGAGTTCTGGTGTGGCTCTGTAGGTAAAGCACTGGAATGCAAAGTTAGTTTGAACTGCAAGGTTGGCAGTTCAAACTCACCAGTTGGTCTTAGGAACCCTATACTGGGTCATTATGAGTTGGAATTGACTCAACGGCACTTAACAACAACAACAATTTCACTTAGCATAATGTCATCTAGGTTCATCCATGTTATGAGATGTTTCACAGATTCATTATTCTTCAACATTACATAGTATTCCATAGTGTGACTATATCAAATTTTGTTTAACTATTCTTATATTTATGAGTGTTTATGCTGTTTCCATCTTTTTCCTATTATGAGTAGTGCCGCAATGAACATGAGTGTGCCTATATATTTATGCATGTTATGGGTCCCACTTCTTGAGGTTATACACCAAGTAGAGGGATTGTGGTTCATACAGTATTTATATTTCCAACTTTTTGAGGAAGCATCATACAGTTTTCCACAGTGGTTGTACCAATTACAGTACCAGTACCACCAGCGTGTAATTTCCCCCCTTTTAATGTAAAAACTGTATCTTTTCTGTATTTTGTTTGAATACAGACTCTAATGTATACATCGTGGCTATTTCCTAAAGGTTTCTGGGTCATCACTGTATTCACGCTTCTGGATGAAATGTGTTTCTCTGTCCCCAGGACTAGACATATATATTGTTTCATGAGAAACATTTATGGGCAGAACCTTTAAGTACTACTTCTCAATTTAATATATTATCTACCTTTGCCACAAACTAAATTAATGATCTTAAAATGATGGTCAAGATGAAGTCTGGATCATTTTTGAGGAACCAAGAGAGTATAGTATTGAGCAAAGGAAATCATATTGGAAAAGTACTGTGAGTAAGTAATAAACTTTTGTTTTATTAAGTCACTAATATTTGGAAACCATTTGCTGCCTCAGCATAGCCAACCACATCCTGACCTAAAAAGAAATTGACAGTAATGAAAGGAGAGTCCTGTAGAAAAACCAAAATACGGGACATATTTAAAAAGTCATGCAATGAAAATGAAAAGACATAAATTGGCACTTCCATCTGAAAATAGCGATCCAAGCAACACAGTGGCAAAGAAAATGGTGAAATGGTGGTTGGCTCTGATTATTTTGACGATAGATCATAGGCCTCATGTCTTTATCGCTCTTCAGTAGTACGTTGTGATGTTTGCTATGGGCTAACAACAATGAAATGGAATTGAGTGTCAACAAAATTTGCTAATTTATAGGAGGCATTTGTGTCTCATATCCAAGCTATGAAACATAAAATAAAGAGAGTCCTTGAACCAAAAAGGTATTTAAAGCCCATTACTATAGCAATGGTGAAATTGATTATATGTTTTCCACATTTTCTGTTCAAATCACTTTGTAGATTAAGATGTTTGGGCTTAAACGACTAAGAAGGTAGTTCCTAGCTAATCCTCTCAGTTTGAGAAAATAGCTAAGCGAAAGTGTTTACTAGTTTTTCCCTTTTAGCACTGCAGGTGCAAGGTGCTTGAGACTGAGCCTAAAAAGATAAGATTTAAATGGAAGATTCAAAAAATTTGTAGAAAAATAGAATTAAATGATAATGGAACTTTTCCATGAACTTTTTGAACCCCATTCATATAAAATATGTAAGTAGATAATGAAAATTACCATTGCAGTGCTTATTGATTTGTGGTACTATATGCTATATGCAATAAAGAGCCAACTAAGATTACAGGAGAGTTGTATTGTGAAAGCTAAAAAAAAGTTAAGACTCACTACTAACCAGAAATTGGTGGTTTCTATCTATCCAGAGACACCCCAGGAAAAAAACTGGTGATCTACATCCAAAAGCTCTGCTCCTGAAAACCCAATGGAGTACAGCACTACGATGGCATTTGTGGGACTATCATGAGCTGGAATTGACTTGACAGAACGTGTTTGATTTTAATTTTATACTGATCCTGGACAAGGGGCTCTGGTAGCATAATGGGGTATGAGTTGGGCTGCTAACTGCAAGGTAAGCAGTTTGAATCTATCAGCTACTCCACCAGAGAAAAATGAAGCTTTCTACTCCCATAAAGTTTTAGAGACTCTGAAACCCTATATAAGTAGGATAAGCACTGATCTCAAGGTCAGTTTGAACCTCAATGTTGGTGGTTCAAATACACGTTCTGCTCCTTGGAAACCCTATATGCAATCACTATTCGTTGGAACCAACTCGACAGTATTTAACAATGTAAGTCAGAACTGACTCCACAGTACCTAATCATTACCACCATAGCATTGACAGTTTGCATCAATAAAGAGACTAAGTAGAATCTGCTGTAAGACCATAAAATAAAAGTATTTTCACACTGTCAAGCTGCCAATGCAACAAAACAAAACAGTATAGATGAAGAGTCTCCAAGAAGATACAAACCGGGTATGCATGGAAGTTTCTCCAGGGAACTAAACTACATTCTCTAAAAATGACTCTTTTCTCTTGAGATTTAGAACTTGGATCTTGATGCTGTGACTGAAGAGAGACTTTACTGGGTTTTCCTAAATGCAGTGTACTTGAAATGTAATTCAAACAGATTGTAATACCCTTTCAAGATAATAATTATAGCTAATTATTAACTAGAATGAGTAATGCTAATAGATTGGTTGTCTTTTTTTCAGGACATATGATAGGAATTTATGTCCCTACTTTCTTTACGATAGGTAAATAAATTGGCATGATAAGTGTAGTAGAAAGTGTTGTTGTTATTGTTAAGTGCCGTCGAGTCAGTTCCGACCCATAGCAACACTGTATAGAGTTTCTTGTATAGGAACAGCTGGTGAGCTTGAACCACCAACCTTACGGTTCAAATGGCTTTGTAGTCTGGCACATTAACCCACAGCGCCACACCAGGACTCCAGTAGAAAGTGTAGTTGAGTTTATATTGATTAATGGAAAGTGAGAGGTACTGGCAAGGATATGTGAATGCATGTTTCATCACTTATATTTACATATACCAGTACCAGAGGAAAGTTTAATTTAAAGATGGTTGTAGTTGTAATTCATAAATAAACTTAGCTAGAGGGAACTGAATCAACTGAGAGAGTAAAGTAAGGCTACATGCACATTAATAATTTTAAATGTAGGTCACTGATCCCATCTTTTATGTAGAGAAGTAAGGGTGTAATGCATTGATACAAAGTGAAAAGATCAATAGAGTATAGGACATGAAAAGGGCTTTACAATTTTATAAAAGCACATTTGAGTGAGTGAACTCTAAAATTCAAAGGTACTAGTTAGAAGAATGCTTGAAATTATGATTCAATAGGTGTTTAAAGTATTATTCATAAGACATCTAAATATGATGATAAGAAAGAATGACTGATGTGGAGTGAAAGGCAAATTTATTTGAGTAGAGGAAGCAAAGGACATAGAATTAATGAAATATATATATATATATATATGAATCACCACAGACAATTAAAATACAACTTATAGAATACAATAAAGTACATACAAAAAGCTACACTAAATGAAAGGAAGTAGTAGAAGAAAATAGATGATTACAAACATGGCAGAACACATGCAGATCAAAGTGTTGGCCTTTTGGGAAGTCTAAATGTTACAGAATTTGGGAGAGGTTGAATTGTTTGTGTGAACTGAGACAGCCTGTAATGTGAGGCATGATGTCTAACTCTCCAGGTAGTTTAGGAAGTTAGCCATGAAGTTAGGCCACTCAAGTAGACAGCAATTCTAACTATAGTTTCTATTATGAGACTGGTCTCTCAGGCAGGTCAGTTGAGGTATCTTAAAGGAAAGTGGAAGATTCAGCAGAAGCATAAGGAGCATGGCAGGCAGATCATGGTTCAATCTTGATAGTTTACTATGTTTAATGAAGGCAGACAGCATATAGCCTTACAGTTATTCCTTATATCCATATTAAGTCAATGTTGAGGATGAGGGGGAGTTCACACCATCTTGTTAATCATTTCATGAATCAGAACTTGACAATCAGCCTTCTTTTATCTACATGGTATTGACCAACCTATTTATTTTTAGTAATATATAAGATTGAATATTTTAATTTAGAATATTTATGGAGGCTTTTATAAAATAAATATAAAGGCTATTTTACGGGTGTATACAAACAGCCTTGTTGTATACACCCTTAAGGAGCTCTGGTAGCATAGTGGTTACGAATCGGGCTGCAAACTGCAAGGTCAACAGTTCGAAACTACCAGCTACTCCTCAGGAGAAAGATGAGGTTTTCTGCTCCCGTAAAGATTTACAACCTCGGAAACCCTGTATGGGGTCGCTATGGGTCGGAACCGACTCAGCGGCACTTAACAACAACAACAATGCAAACAGCCTTAGTAGAGTAAACCAAAGAACTGAAAGAGACAAAACAAAATATTTCAAGATATCTCAACTCCTTAAAGCAGGCTTGCTTTCCTTTTTATTGGTTTATTTGTTTGTTTGTTTGCAAATAAAGATATTGTTGTTGTTAAGTGTCATCTAGTAGGTTCCCACTCATAGACATCTGTGTAGGGTTTCTGAGGATCAGATGGTGGATTAGAATTACTGAACTTGTAATTAGAAATCCAATGCTTATCCTGCAGCACTATACCAGGACTCCAATAAAGATATTTGTTGTCAGGGGCCATTGAGTCAATACTGACTCATAGGGACCATATGCACAACAGAACGAAACACTGTCTGATCCTGGGCCAAACTCACAATTGTTGCCACACTTGAGTCCACTGATGCTTCCATTTTGTCAATCCATCTTGCTGGTAGTCTTCCTCTTTTTCTCTGACCCTCCACCATACCAAACATGATATCCTTCTTCAGCAGCTGGTCCCCCTGACAATATGTCCGAAGTATGAGAGACAAAGTCTGGCCATCCTGGTCTCCAAGGAGCACTCTGGCTGTAATTCTTTCTACAAAGGTCTGTTGGTTCTTTTGGTAGCCCATGGCACTTTCAATATTCTCCTCCAACACCATATCTCAAAAGCATCAATTCTTCTAAGGACTTCCTTATTCACTGTCCAGCTTTCGCATGCATATGAGGTTATTGAAAATACCATGGCATGGGGCAGGTACACCTTAGTTCTCAAGCTGACATCTTTGTTCTTCAACACTTTAAAATGGTCTTGTGCAGCATATTTGCCTAATGAAATATGTCATCTGATTTCTTGACTGCTGCTTCCATGAGTGTTGATAGTTGATCCAAGAAGAATGAAGTCCTTGACAACTTCAATCTTTCTCCACTGATAACAATGTTGTTGATTGGTCCAGTGGTGAGGATTTTTGTTTTCATGACATTGAGATGCAATCCATATCGAAGGCTGTGCTGTTTGATCTTCATCAGTAAACATTTTAAATCCTCTTCAGTTTCAGCAAGCAAGCTTGTATTATCTGCATGTAGCAGGTTGTTAATGAGTCTTCCTCCAATCCTTTGCCACGTTTTTCTTCATATAACCCACCTTCTCGGATTTACATATTAGAGTTCCAAAATTGTAGAAATTATTACAATTTTGTACTCAATGTAAATAAATATGGTGTTTTGTTTATCAGTTAAAGAATATGCTACCTATGAAAATATTTTCAAATATTTAGTAAATATTTTTAATATATCATAAAATAAAAGATGTGTTTAACTATAGCAAAAGAAAAAGCAGTAGAATTTTGACAAAATCCAAAATATAAGTAAGATAAAATAATTGCCTTAAAAATAATTCAGAAATACTATTACAAACATATTTTTTTTCTACAATACAACATTTACTACTTTGACCACAATAGAAATGAGACACTTTCGTATGTTTCTGAATCTTATAAGTCTTGCATTCACAATTTATTTTAGAAACAGAAATGTCAGGTTTATAGCTTGTTGTGGAGGTGGTAGTAGCGCCATGCTTTGAAACTGACCTCTCCACCTTGATTTTAACAGGCTTAACACATTGTCTCAAAAGTCACTCTTTTGATTAGACTTTTGTTTTTTGAAAGCATGCTAAGGAGACTAAGACAAATGTGTCTCTGAGAGAATTCATCTGTTGTCATTACTGATGGCGGAGACATATTATAAACTGTTTTGTTTTGGAATAAACTAATGTATATGTGAACTGCAACCCTAGTATCAGTATTTTTTTTTACTTGACAGCATTTAAAACATTGTCTTATTGCAATAATTGTAATAATAATGATCTCCAGGCAAGGGAAAATAAACTATTTGGGCTCAGGATATAATATTTTTATAAAAGTAGGACTAAATAAGTTGCTTTTGAAAATGACCTTCTGACCTAGATTTCAAAAATCCAAGCTGCAGGGATGCTCCAGAAATTTAAGAGGCAATTAACAGGCTCTCACAAACACATTTCCTGGCTAGATCTTTGTATTGTAAAATGCTTATGTTCTGATGATTTTGGAAACGTTGTTTTAAGATTTCCAGTAGGATAAAAAAAATTATAGTTTTGCTTATAATCTGCTGGTTACCTAATCTGTCAACTTTAGTAGATCATTGCTTGCTCTGAATAGCCTTTTCTATAGAAAGAATAGTAACTATGTCTATATTAAATGCAAATTATGATATTTAGAAAAAGAGCTTTGGAAATGAAATTATAGTATACACATATAAAAGGATATTTTAATAATATTGAAGGAAATAGAAGTTTCAAAAATAGTCTTTGGCATGTCCTTTGCTGCCAGGATACTTCTAGAAAGCTTTATCTAATGCCTTCAAAATTTAGATATTTATATATAAACATATACCATCCTATAATTATTGGCTGAGAAGAAATGGCCCCTTGTTGAAGTGCCAAACATTTTCCAAGCTGTTGAAGAATTGTTGAGTGCAATTGGATATTAACTAAGTTGACTCAACTCAAGTGCACATTCCTGAATTTGTTTAACTCCATAGTTTGTAGGTGAGTTAATGGTAATTCAAGAACAAAGTATATCTTTTGTGAGGTATTCCCTAGAAAAAATAGATAAGTAGTACTGTTGTGGCACTGTAGGGTAAGCACTGAACAGCTAACCTAAAAGTCAGCAGTTCAAACCCATCAATGGCTTCCAGGAAGCTATATACAGTGTACCTAGGCAGGCACTTAACAACCACAGCTGTAAGAAAAATAAATCAGTGCCCTCAAGAAGATTCTGACTTATGGCACCTCCATGTTGTCAGAATAGAACTATAGTGTTTTCAGTGTCTGAGATTTTTAAAAGTAGATCACTAGTCTTTTCTTCCAAGGAGCCTCTTGATGAACTCAAAGCCCCAATTTCTATTGGCAGCTAAGGATTTAATCATTTGTGCTACCCAGGGAAATCACAGGAGCCAAAACTATTTAGTATCTTCTCCTTAATTAAGTAGCTTATCTAAAATGCTGCATAATTTTATTGTTCTTATGATCAGATTATTTTTAATTTGCTTAGACTATGTATTATAATGACTGGTGATTGGAATGTAAAGGCTGGAAACAAAGGGGAAGGTTCAGTAGTGGGAAAATATGGCTTTGGTGATAGATATGATGCTGGAAATCACTTGATAGAACTTTAAAAGAACAATGGCTTCTTCATTGCAAATACCTTTTTTAAATCAATATGAAGGATTATTTTATACCTATACTTTACCAGATGGAATTCACAGAAATCAAACTGACTACATCTGTGGAAAGAGACAGTAGAACAGTTCCATATCATCACCCAACACAAGGCCAGGGGCAGACTGTAGAACATACCATCAATTACTCATATGCAAGTTCAGGCTGAAGCTGAAGAAAATTAATACAAGTCCATGACATCCAAAATATGACCTTGGACGTATACCAACTGAATTTAGAGACCATCTCAAGTATAGATTTGATGCACTAGACACCAATGACTGAAAATCAGAAAAGTGTGGGACAACATCAAGAACATCATACAGGAAGAAAGTACAAGGTCAGGAAGTAGACCACGAAGAAAGAAAAGATCCAAATGGATGTCAGAAGACACTCAGAAGCACGGTCTCCAGCATAGAAATGCTAAAGCAATGGAAGGATTGAGGAGGTGACAGAACTGAGCAGAAAATTTCAAAGAGTAGCTTAAGAAGCAAAGTCAAATATTATAATGAAATATTCAAAGATCTGGAATAAGAAAACCAAAAGGGAAAAATGTGTTCTCAAGCTGAAAGAATTGAGGAAGCAATCAACACCTTGCCTTGTAATACTGAGGATTTGTGGCAAAATATTGAATGATGCAGAAAGAATTAAAAAAAAAAAAAAAGTTGGAAGAAATAACAGTCACTGTACCACAAAGAAATGGTCCATATTCAATCATTTAAAGAGGTAGCATTTGATTAAGAGCCAGTGGTACTGAAGGAAGAATTCCAATGTGTACTGAAGACATTTTCAAAGATCAAGAGCCTGGGAATTGATGTTTTATAAATTGAAATATTTTTCAATTTATAAAATGAGTGAGGTACTCGCTCATCTATGCCAAAAATTTTAGAGGACAGCTATGTGGCCAATTTATTGGAAGAAATCCATATTTTTGCCTATTTCAAAGAGAGATGATCCAATGTAATGCAGAAATAAATTGACAATATCATTAATATAACATACAAGAAAAATTTTGCTTAAGATAATTAAAAAATAGCTACAATGATACATTGACAAGGAAGTGCCAGAGATTCAAGCTGGATTCAGTAGAGGATATGGAACAAGGGATATCATTGCTGACATAAGATGGCTCTTGACTGAAAGCAGAGAATACCAGAAAGATATTTACCTGTTCTTTATTGGCTGTGCAAGAGGCAGTCATTCAGATAGAAAAATGGGATATTGAATTGTTTAAAATTGTTTAAAAAATATGTGAGCCAGGGTTGTATTTTTTAACCATACTTATTCAATATGTAAACTGAGAAGATGATGAACATGTCATAAAGATTGGAGGAAGACTCATTAACAACCTACAGTTTCCAGATGATACAACCTTGCTTACTGAAAGTGAAAGGAACGTAAATACTTACTGATGAAGAACAGAGACCATAGCTCTCGGGATAGGGTGTGCCTCAATGTAAAGAAAACAAAAATCCTCATACCACTGGAGCAATAAATAACATCATGAAAGATGGAGAAAAGGTTAAAGTTTTCAAAACCTTCATTGTGTTTGGATCCACCATCAACACTCATGGAATCAGCAGTCAAGAAATCAAATAACATATTGCATTAGGCAAATTTGCTGTACAGGACCCATTAAAGTGTTCAAGAGCAAAGATGCCAGTTTGAGGACTAAAGTGGACCTGACCCAAACTATGGTATTTTCAATACGCTCATATTCATGTGCACATTGGACAATGAATAAGGAAGATCATAGAATAATTGATGTATTTGAGTTATGGTTCTGGAGAAGAATATTAAAGTACCATGGTCTGCCAGAACACCAAACAAATCTGTGTTGGAAGAAGTACAACCAGAATGTTCCTTAGAAGCCAAGATGGCCAGACTTCATCTCTGAAACTTTGGACATATTTTCAGGAATGACCCGTTCCTGGAAGAAATCATGTTTGGGAAAACTGAAGAATAGCAAAAAAAAAAGTGGGAGACTGATTGGTACAGTGACAGCAACAATGAGCTCAAGTGTAACAGCAATTTTGAAGATGGCTCAAGACTGGGAAGTGTTTGTTGTATATATAGGGTTAGTATGGGTTGGGACCAAGTCAATGGCACCTAAAAACAACAAGTCCAGTTATTGTTGATGCTTGGGCAGGATAATTCATCATTAGGGAGTACAGGGATGTTCTGTGTTTTGTAGACTCTTTAACAACATTCCTGATTTCTACCACTGTCAGTAGTACATCTCCACTGTGACTATCAAACGTGTCTCCAGAAATAACTGAATTCATGGGATTCGGGGAGGAAGTATGATTTGGTGGGGAAATGTACTGCAGAGTGGGCTTTCTAGGGTCTCTATGAGTAAGAATTGACAAATGGCAATGTATTAGAGCAGAACTTTCTTCCACGGTGCCTCTGGATGAAGTTGAATCTCTGTTAACAGTGCTTTATTCATTTGCATCACACAGAGATTCCTCCATTAGACCTAATATACAAACATGGTTTCATAATTCATTTTAAGAATCATTTTATTAATATGCCATATATCATTTACAATGACAGAAAAGAAAAACTATGTTCGTAGATTTTTAAATGATTACCCTGATTTCCATCAAGTCTAAACACCCCCAAAGAGGATTGAATCAACAACTTCATGTTCAATAAAATTTAACATACAAGTAGACTGCTACCTATTTAACATTGCTAAGGAAAAAAGTGCATACTATAATATTACCTTAGTTTATATATGTATATGATCTAACTACTTTATACTTAAATGCTTTGGAGATAGAAAATACCTTTGTTTCTTAAAATAATTTTTAAAATCTTAATTGTTCACAGTGTCTGAGTTTAAATTTGTTGTGAGCTCTTGCCTTTCGTGAACTGAAGCATTTCTTATTAGCATTCTAATTACATCAATCACACATACTACATCTGTTATTTTGTACTTCCATATAGAGTTCATTTTAAATTTGGATCCAACTTATATTACCTCAAAGTAGTTCCAAAACATGGCCTTAAGTATTTTAGAAATTAAACTTGCATTCTTCATTTTCTGAAACCATGTTGGGTATATGTATGCATGCTCCTTGTCTTTCAAGACTGAAATTACTTTCTTTAAATCTGCATTTTTACTCTATGATAAGCATTAAGTCCCGGAACTAGTTGCTACATTGATGAATAACAAAGCCATGGGCATTGCTTTCCATCTTCAATAGAATGCAGATTATCCATTAAAAAGCAAAGCCTTCATTTTATAAATTGAATAGAAAGATGATTGAAAATAATTACAACTGGTTTAAAGTAGGTCACTTAAAAAGTCTAATATAGTATCTTCCTTAAGAGTCCTAGCATATTTATTTAATTTTGAATAGGATATAGTTCCACTTATTTAAACATTTAGTGTCTTATACTCTTAAAACTAGATTTGACTGGCATAAATTATTCATCTACCCTTCCTTTCTTTAAAAATTTAAATTTAAAATTGTATTCATGTTAGATAAAGAAGCACATCTTCTGTAGTCATTAAATATTTAAATATTTATGCTTTTACTTAGCTAACAAATCAACCTTCTGATAAATGAATTAAACATTCTTGATTATTTAAATATCTTTTATACAACAATATACTTGTATTAAAGATGACAAACATGAATGTGTCAAGGTGGCTTGCTGCACTTGCTTATCTCACCATATAGAATGAAGTCAACTGTGCTGATTACATATGTAAGAAACACTATGAAAATAAAAGAAGGAAAGGAATTGGAGAAACTTGGGAATATATGATAGAAAATATTAAGTTAATGAAGGTATGAGTATTATATATATTCAACTGCAAGAGTAAGAATAAAGAAATGTGATATGAGATAGTCTTAGGTTGTGTTCACTAGAGAATTCACTCGAGTGAAGCATATATATGTATATATAACAAGAGATTTTTATCAAAGAAATGTCTCTCACAGTAGCAGAGTCCGTCAGTTCTGAGTCCATGGGTTAGATGTCAAGCTTAAATCTTCTGACTCATGTAATTTCAGGTCTTTTAACCCAAATTGGCAGATCAGACTGCAGGCAGGCAGGTTCACCAGGTCAGAAGGCAGAGTGCTAACTACTCTCAGGATCAAGAGCTAACAGTGCCGATGTCTGGTTCAAGTCTAAAGAACTGGACATCAGAGGATGAGCCAGATGCAAGATCCAGACTGAGCAGAGTGCAAACAAGCTTTGCCTGAGTGTCCAATGTATAAGAAGCAGATTAGACTCTTGAGGAAAAATCCTTTAGATTGATTGGCTGCTCATAGTGGACTTAATCATAGAGTTGATTTTGTTATATTAGATCTCATCATTGAAGAGAACTACATTTGAACTGGCAAATCACTGAGAATCCTGGCCCAGCCAAACTGACACAAAACCTTAACTATCACACAGAGTAATAGGAAAAAAACAAAATATATTATTAAAGAGCTTTATAATATAGAAATGAAAAAGATGGAGAAGAAACAGGAGAAAAATTGATGAAGGTAGACATTTTTATCTACTTGAAGTTTATTAATAGCTTGAGATCAAACTTATTTAATGCTAACAAATTACAGAGGCTAGAGATGTTTGTTAGTACAAACGTAAGAATGACAACTAAAGCTGAGTAAGCATTAACTAAAATGGATGGACTAATTAGAAATATTAAAGTATTAATTATTCTCATAGAACACAGAGGTACCAGCTTGGGTAACAAATATTTCTTAAGTGTAATAGCCAAGCCAAGAAACATAAAATAAAAATAAAACAATAAATTATGTTGTTGCTAAATGCTGTCAAGTTTGTTCCAATTCATAGCAATCCTGTACAGGGTTTCTAAGGAGCAATTGGTAAATTTGAACCACTGACCTTGCAAGATAAGCAAATGATTTGGAGAAATACTTGCAAAACACAGAGTTAAATTCAAAGTATAATATAGGTTTCTGAGGAGCAGCTGCTGGGTTTGAACTGCTGACTTTGTGGTTCCCTGTTCACTACTGATCCAAAGCACCACACCAGAAGTCCATATACAATTTATGGAAGTCAAAATTCAATGAGTGAGACAAAGACATTTGAAAACTTTGATGTGTTTGTAAAGCTACAGAAACCATTTAATATAGTTTAACTCCTAACCAGATTACTAAATGTTTTCACAGTAGTTGAGTACCTTGTTTGTTGTTCTAAGACTGGAATCTATGTCACTGGTATTTTAAATACCAGGAGGATCACCCATGGTGGACCTTTCAGACTTCGACAAATAAAGAAGAAAAGCCTGGTAATATACTTCCCCCCAAAATATTCCTTAAAAACCCTATGGATCACAGCTGAGTGTTGTCCAATGCTCTGTTGCAACATGAGAATTACTGTTCTTGTATTACCTGTATTTCGTATTGCAAAATACCTGCTATAAAAAAATGTTTACAAATTTTACTGAAAGACAAGAAATAACACAGTGGAAAGGATAGAAAAAATATCAGAATCAGACTCATAAATAATGTAAATTTAGAAATTATCACAGAATTTGAAATAGCTACATTAGATAAATTAAGGGGTCTAATAGGAAAAAAAATAAGGAGCTCTGGTAGCGTAGTGGTTACGAATCGGGCTGCGAACCATAAGGTCAGCAGTTCGAAACTACCAGCTGCTCCGCGGGAGAAAGATGAGGCTTTCTACTCCCGTAAGGATTTACACCCTCGGAAACCCTGTACAGGGTCGCTATGGGTCGGAACCGACTCGAAGGCACTTAACAACAACAACAATAGGAAAAATATGCAACATTTAAGTACAGATGATTAATGTACTCATAGAGTTACATATGCTAAGGAGGAATTAAAAGGAAATAACTTGAAATAAAACAACACTGCAACAGCAATGAAGAATTCCTTTGAATACTCATTGATAGAAATAGAGACGGTCAAGGAAAAAATCAATGAGTTTCAGAATAAGTTAACAGAAACTTCCCAATCTAAAACACGAAGAGAAAAATAAACTAATAATAGCAGTTATAAAAGACCAGAAGGACCACACTAATCGAACAATTTCAAAATATATCATTCTCACATAATTGAAATACCAGAAAGAAAATAAACATAAAATAGAGCAAAATCATTGTTTTATATCCAAACTTAATTGCAGGCAGCATATGATAGATTCAATAATCTAATAATATATCAAGAATAATAAACAACAAAGAAAGAGAATAGGCATATCATGTTCAAGTTAAAGAAGCCATAATTCTCTGACAAGAGGAGAAAAAAAAATTATGTTCCTTTTTTCCAGAAGTCATGCAAGCAAAAAGAATGTGGTTTGAAATACTTCCAGTCTTAAGAGACAAAGCACCACCAACCTAGAGTCGGAACATAATGGAAATTAATGTCAGCATTGCTACAAGAATCACTAGGGAGGAATTAGAACTCTGTTTTAATTAACCCAATGCAAAGTGGTATAATGTTTGTTATTTAAAGCAACCTCACACTTCAAACTGACCTTGTGGTTCAGTGCTTATCTTGCCATGTCACACTAAGACTCCATGATAGATTTAGGTTAGTTTAAAATGTACAAAAGAAACTATGTTGTTAAGTGCTGTCGATTTGGTTCCGACTCATAACGACACCGTATAGGATTTCCAAGGAGCAGTTGGTGACCTTGCAGTCCAGCACATTATCCCACAGCACCACAACAGGACTCCAAAGGAAGCTATACGAACCACTAGTTTTTAAAATGATGCATAATTTGAAATGGTGGTAACACTAAATTTTTCAACCATATTTTTCCTTGGGAGTCCTGGTGTGGTGCTGTGGGGTAATGTACTGGACCACAAGGTCTGTTTGAATCTCAAGGTCAGCAGGTTCAAATTCACTAGCTGCTCCTCAGAACCTTACACAGGGATCGCTATGAGTTAGATACCACTGCAGACACTTAGCAACAACAAATTTGCCTTGAATAAACAAACCTTACTTGATTCTACATTGCTGGATTTAGTTTTCAAAATTTTAAAAGGATTTTGAAGTCTGTGTTCATTAAGGCTTCTCTGTGGTTTAATTTCTTTTGATGTGTCTTGTATATATTTCACTGTAAATCTGGCCAAGCATAATGAGTTGGAGAGTGTTACTTTCTCCTTTGTTTTCTGGAGAAAATATTATGTAGGGTTAGGATAGCTCTTTTACCTAAAATGTTTTATTGAATTCTTTAGCCAAATCTTCTTTTGGTAGAATTTCTTATATAGTAATTCCATTTTTTTTACATGATATAAGCCTATACAAAAATCACATTTTGTTCTTCAGTTAATTTTGTTTATTTTTGTCTTTCTGGACTTGGTGATAGAAATGATGCTGGAGAACGAATGATAGATTTCTGCAAGACAAATGATTTGTTTATTTCAAATACCTTCTTTAGACAGCA
>NW_006408523.1:31852468-31853881 GCF_000296735.1 Chrysochloris asiatica | reverse complement strand
TCACCAGCTGCTCTTGGAAACCCTATACAGGGTCACTATGGATCGGAATCAACTCAACGCCACTTAACAACAACAACAACAGTAATATATCAGTGTTATCAAACTTGTCTCTAGGTTACTAGTCAAGAGATGGTGGTTCAAACTCAATGGAAACTCTGTGAGAGAAAGATGTGACAGTTAGCCTCATTAAAAATCTGCAGCTTTGGAAACCCTGTATCCACTTTGTCCTTTGAGGTCTCCATGAGTTGGAATTTGCCTCAATGACCAATGATCAGAATCATAGAGGACAGTTTTCAGGAGACCTGAGCCCATCCCAAATAAATACTTCATAAAATGTGAACCCAAAACTCATTCATTTCTCCTACTCACTTGGAAGGTTGAAATCTGTTTTCATCTATGTGCAAATGTTCATGCTATGTTTCAATAAATCCTCTTTGTTTGTGTAACTATCTCTTTGTTTTCTTTCATGTGCATATTGTTCATGTAAAGTGTGGTCGAGTTGATTCCGATTCATAACAACCCTGCATAGGGTTTCTGAGGAGCAGCTGGTGGCTTTGAACAGCTGACCTTATGGTTCGCAGTCCAGTGCTGATCCAACAGTGCTACACCAGAAGTCCTGCTATGTCCTTGGAGGGAGAGTAGGACTGAACCAAGATGATTTGTTCACACTGTGATAGGACGGTTTCCTCTATAAGAATTTACCAAGAAAGCCCCCTGAATCCTACAACCCTGATCTTGCTTCTAGAGACATCTTTTTTGTTCCCCAAATGCAAAAAATATTTCAAAGGAACACGATTTGAGTTCTTTGAGGATGCTTAAACTACTGATTTGACATGATGTAAATGGGAGCACAGACTTTGTTGAAGTTAGAGAGATAGAAACACTGCCCAAAGAAGGTTACAAAGATGGAGGCCATGTCAACAAACAATTGCTTGACATTCTGATAGTTTTGTTTAATGAAGGTTTCTATAATTTAATAGCAAGCATCAAGAGAAGATGGAAGGAATACACAGAGTCACTATACCAAAAGGAAATGCTTAATGTTCAACTGTTTCAAGAGGTATCATATGATCAAGAGCCAATGATACTCAGGGAGGAAGTTCAAGATGCATTGACTGAATTGGCAAAGAACTAGGCACCAGGAATTGATGGAATAAAAATTGAAATCTTTCAAGAAAGTGAGGTGGCACAGGATGCACTCACTCATCTTTGACAAGAAATTTGGAAGACACTATCTAGCCAACTGATTGGAAGAGATCCATATTTGTGACCGTCCCAAAGAGAGGTGACTCAAAAGAATGCAGAAATCATTGGACAATCTCTTTGATATCTCAAGCGAGTAAAGTTTTGCTAAAGGTAATACAGAAATGGCTACAATCATACATTGACAGAGAACTTCCAGAGATCCAAGCC